>NC_141140.1:171043485-171369416 GCF_053477565.2 Lygodium microphyllum
TACTTTTCACTATTTTTGTTTCTTTTTCCTTGTGCCTATCTGCAACTTGTTTGGATCATACCTTCGTCATATAAACTCAAAATATAGTCATCCAGGTACTCCAAACGATTGGAACTTTTGTTGGTTGTTACTTTTTATTTTTGAAAATATTGTTAAATATAGCAGATACCATGAGTCTTTCGACCATCCACAAGAAAAACGTTTAACTAGATTTATCAAAATGAAACTTCTTAACTTTCATGCCTAAAGGAATTGCGGAAAGGGACAAATTACACTTTTGTTAAATGATAACCCTTTGAAACAAATAATAGTCTAGTTTACGATTGTTTGAAAGTTTATATAAAGTAGACTTTTGTCCTAAGTCATTTAAATCGGTTATTGTCATCTAATATAAGATTTTTTGTATAATAGAAAATGATGGTTTCTTAAAAAGAAATGAATTTCTGTATTGATCAAGGGTTTAATTCCATTATAGTTAGTTTTCGATCCCGGAAGATACCGAAATCCAATTCCTCATACCAGCCAAAAGCACTTCTCTTTCCACTGAAAGGGCAAAAAATAAGACTAATCTTAAGCCCTCTATCGTTAACCACAGGTAAATGATTGACTCTATCCTCTTGACCGGGGAACTATACAGAGAATAAAAAAATTAGCTAGTGAATATGAAAAAAGTCATTTGACATCAATTTCGTAACATAAGGTGAATATTTTGGTCAAAGCTGGCTTTGAATAAAACATTTGGTCGACAAGCCAACACGGGTAGAATTGTGAAAATCCATCACAAATAGGAAAAAATATTGTTTTTTGTAAATCACATCATTTTTCTCCATCTTTTATCTTGGACAACTTATTCTTTTCAAAATAAGTCACAATATATATTTAGATCCATCTAAAGTGAGAATTAAATCATCTAAACATAATACCAGATATTTTAGACTATTTTAGTAAACCAGACTTGCTTCCTTTGTGTGAAGTTCACACGAACTAGAGCTTCTGAGATTCAAGTTATGCCTCTTCATGTACAAACCTTCATTGGCCTATTGTTCTTGTAGTTCCACACACTTTCAACACACATGTTCTCTTTTTCTTCAAGAAGTACTCACACTAATTATGTAAAACTTAGGACCTTTTCCTTTGATCCTTGAGTCTTCAAAACGAAAACCTTCATATGAATATGTTTTTCCATGTAATGTGCCCTATCAAGGATATGCTTTGCAAGAGAATTTTGTGCCCAAACATTGATGCGGTTTGCAAATTAAAATCCATGTAATGCAATCAACCAAACGGTGCTTCCACAAAAAAAAAAGAATGCATGGAAGAAATTGTACCTAACCTAAGTACAGGTGTTCGTGTGTCATGCAAATGCAAACAAAGAGACACACACAACGAAAAAAAAAATGACATTGACTAATGTGATCAAATTCGTGACAAAAAACTCTGCCCTCAGATTTGCAATGGTGAATGTGCAGCATCACGACATCGAAGACGTGAGAAGTTGGGCCCACAATCATTGTGAGGACTGAATAATGGTGAGGGAATGTGCATTGATGCACCAGAGTGACAAGTGAATGAGAAATGACACTGGAGCTACCTTCCAAACCTCACTCGTCCTCTTTGAAATAAACTATTGTTTTAAAGAAATCAAAGCCCGATGTTTCGAGTATGTAATTGGTGGCTCCTCAACGAAATAGAAGCGAATAATTAAGTAGTGCATGTTCATTCAAGAATTAGTGAATTTAGTGAATAAATTGAAGCAAAAAATTTTCCAAAAAAACAACTAACTTGGTGATGCATCTCAATGTGTGTGACTCCTGGGGAATAAGCTTGGACTACATAGAAGGCTAAGAAGTAAAAATCTCTCTCTCTCCCTCTCTCTTCTCAAACTATCTATCTCTTGCCCATAATCTCCCCTTCCTCTCTCAATCTCCTGTGCACACATAGCCTCCCTATCCCTCCCTCCGCCTCCCTCCCCTCCCTCCCTCCCTCTCTCTCTCTCTCTCTCTCTCTCTCTCTCTCTCTCTCTCTCTCTCTCTCTCTCTCTCTCTCTCTCTCTCTCTCTCTCTACACACACACACACACACATACACCAAACACATGGATAACCAAAGCAAGGCTAATCTCATTAACTTGCAAAACCCGCCTCCTGTTTCATTCGATCGTGCACAGCTTCAATGGAAAATGAGGCATGACCCCCAATCCAAGTACAATGTATTGCACCTCACTTACATTCCCTGGAGCATGCTCGTTGATTTTTTGAATGGGAAGAATAGAAAATCTGGTGTGTAAATCCGATGTTGTATACGCGCGTAGTGAACTTCAGAAGGTCCCCAAGAACAAAGAACTCTACAAAAGCTCATAAAGTAAGAAGAAATATTTGCACGACATGAGAAAAAAGACAAATTGGATACAATCTCTTCCCATGCCTTGTGTGAGTGCTCCACAAGGCATGTATTTATAAATTTATGAATCTCCAATCTTCCCCCATGCCTTGTGTGTACCATTGTATCTAGTGCCTAAGAATGCACCCTTTATG
Organism: Lygodium microphyllum; assembly: GCF_053477565.2. Taxonomy (NCBI): domain Eukaryota; kingdom Viridiplantae; phylum Streptophyta; class Polypodiopsida; order Schizaeales; family Lygodiaceae; genus Lygodium; species Lygodium microphyllum. The sequence goes on from NC_141140.1 coordinate 171,046,019, forward strand.
CAATAATAATTTGGAACAGTAGGTAAATTCAATTCTTTTACCAACTTTGCAAAAATAACATCATGTGTGCTCCCATTATCATGTAAAATAATCTTTTCATGACCATGCACAAGACATTTCATTGTTAATAATGAATGAGGATTTGGCATACCTGGTAAAGTATCTGAAGCATCATCGATATCATCATCATCTTCTGCGAAGTCTAGCATATCTTGATGGTCTTTGTTTTCCATGTCCCTCCCAAGTAGTTGATTTGAACAGCTAGCTTCTTGGATTGACAATTTACTTCTAAGTGTCCAGGTTGTTGGCACTTATAGCACATTATAGGCTTTGCTTTGGAAACATTTTTGGTAATGGCTAGAAATTTGGATATGTTGAGATTTGGCTGGAGAGAAGGCTTAGGTTTTGAATTTTTGTTTGATGGTAAAGCAGAAGGTCATGTCTAGGATTTATGAAAAAAGAAGGAACAAAGCAATTTTGATTGAATCTTTGAAAGTTAGAATAAAGTTGCTTTCTACAAAAGTTACCGTTAGTTGGAAATTGGTGAGGTCGCTTTTCTCATCATCCAATTTTGTCTTTAGCATCATGCACTAAAGACATCGAATTCTCCAAAGTCTTTGTCTTGAACATGCTCACTTCCACATAGGAGTGACCAAGCAAGCCGGTCATATACTTACACTTGTGGATTGCCTCACGAACATCTTCAAGCCTTCGAAGTTGCAGTAAGTGTCAAGATTGTGGGAGAGAAGGAAGGAGTCTCGCTTGAAGCTTTCTTGCTTGCACAATGGGGGAAGACACACAAGGGTGGAGGCTGAAAACAGTTTTCCTCTTCTTAGTTGTGTAAGCCAAAAGAACTCAAGTACAAAGAAATAGAAGAACCCTAGATATGGGTCTCAAACCAAACTCAACTAACTAAGGTGGCATACTAACTGAGCCACGAACTAGAGTAGATAAGGATAGCTATCATGTAGCTATTATTCAGGGGCGGTGTACCAACCGCATCTGCAACTGACAAGTCGGTGACATAAATACACAATGGTCACCCTGGCGTATCACGAGTGGAGCTCGATATCTCAACAGTAAGGCACTCTAGAAACGCTCAGTGTATTGCGGAATGGATTCACGATCTCTTTCTTGCAAAAGATCCCAGTGTTTGATTGCTTTTTCATGGAGTTAAGGTGGAAGAAAATTTTGCAAAATTTTCTTTTTAAAGGCCTCCCAAGTAGAGGGACAATCAACACTCTTGCAGACAAGAGTCCACCATAACGATGCTCTGTCTACTAGATGATTAATGACGCACTTAAGTTTATCTTTTTTAGCATACTACTCTTCATGGAAATAATAATCAAACTAGCTTATAAAAGCAAGAATAGTTTTTCCGTCATGTTGCCAATTAAAAGCACTAAATTTTAAATTTCTTTTACTTATCTTGGCTTCTTTCTTGAGAAACTGTGCTTCGAGTATCACATCAATGTTACGTCGTATAACATCTTTAGGTTGCATTCCATCTTGATCGACATTGGATCGTTGAAGTGTAGCTTGCAAATTTTGATGTGCTCTTCGCTCTTCTTGAAGATGCATCATGATTAGGTTCAATTTTTACTCCATAGTCGGCTCCGGCAAATCACCTTCGGCCATAAAATATTGTATGTTTTAATCAGACATCCTGAAATATTTTAAACAACCTTATACACTCAAAATCTCGTTAGAGGGATGAGCGTAGCTCAAATTTGGGTTTAAATGCTTTGTTTCTTTTTTAAAATATGGTTTTTTTTGCGATCTTACTTCTTTCGCAGGTACAATAATTGATGACATTCTTCTTTCAAGCAAATATGTCTTCTGTATAGTCTGAGTGTGATAGTATGCTTGCTCAAAATAGACTATGTCAAGGTGCAGGTGTGAATGGGGCTTGTTGAAGTTTTCGGGATTGATTCGGGAAGAACTCAGTGTGAATACCTGCTGAGAAGGAGATTAAAGAGTGAAATATTTAAGCTTTAATAAAGCTGAATAGCTTTAAGCTTTACGAAATAATAATTTTAAGGAATCATTTTTTTGCAGTACGCAAGACAAGAGCACGTCATCGTAAGATTTGGTGTCATTTAGTGTATGCTTCCATTGTCAATGATTGAATTTTGGATCTTCAGCTTTACAAGATTAAAGCTTAAGCTTTGACTATTAATATAAGACTTATGATTCGACAACACAAGGGATTCTTCACCGCCAGGAACACTCTGGTATTGACGGTTCATTGTAAGACTTTCTATAGAACCTGTTCATTCCAGGAGCTTCGCCTTTGCGCAAAATGGTAAGCGATTGGAAGACCTTGATCTTAGCTTTGCTCTGATATCACTAGTGTGCAAATCAGATGTTGTATGCACACGTAGTGAACTTTGGAAGGTCCACAAGAACAAAGAACTCTACAATAGCTCATAAAGCAAGAAGAAAGATTTACACGACATGAGACAAAAAGACAAATTGGGTACAATATCCCCCCATGCCTTGTGTGAGTGCTTTAGAAGGCATGTATTTATAAATTTATTAATATCCAAGCTCAAAAGTAGCCCAATTTACAACTAGCATGCTTTGGCTTTTGTGTTTGCTTTTGTCCAAATAAACAATAAAGCGATTGGGCATCCCAAAATTTCACATGTGCCCAAATACAATGTCCAATAATGAAATATTAAACTAACCACATATGCACATACAAAAATAATAAATATTTGTCAAGTGCTTTAATAAATAAGCATGCCTAAATAAATATTGGTGCCACGCCTTTAGTGATAAGACACGCGCCCATCAAAAATAGCAATTGTTCTAGGTAATCTAGATACATGTCATCGATCCGGTACTTTCCAACGCCACCGCTGCTTGCTCTACACAAATTGAAGCATTCACAATTGTTAGAAAATAATAAAATTAAACTGAAAAAAGTGAATACCTAGTAGTCTTCAGCTACAAATAAATAAATAGGTTGGAACTCTGTCCTAACCATAAACTCATAAAAATCCATTAATTTAATATGTATTTTATGGAATCACCCGATGTGGAATCACCCACGTGCACATTAAATTAATCTGATGCCCAAAAAGTATAGGCATCCCCATCAACTTCTCGCACAAGGAATCCACCTTATGTACGAGCCCTTGCAAATAAATATAGTTTTACGGAATCCATCGCAAAACCTCACAGAATCCACTCTGGTCTCATGGAATCCACTGTGGAACATGCCTCCTGGCATCATACCCTCGGGGTGGGATAGCAATTGTCCTCAATTGCTATTAGCTCAATGTGAAGCGAGCACTGAGGGGTAAGCACTTAGGTCGCGGGAGTGCATCCATTGGGCCTCTTCAACAAGATGATTTTTAAACTTAACCAAATATCTAGAATATCTATGGCCAATTCTAGTGGTCATAAAGTTAGTATCTAGAATAGTCTCAGGTTCAAGGATTTCAGTTTCGTCTTCTAACAAAGGAGGGTTTTCATAGACAAGATGGATAGGTAATTGGCCTCTAAAAGGTCATAGTAAATTGATATGAAAAGTATTATGAATTTTCCAATGTTGGGGTAGTTCTAATTTAAATGCACTGTCATTGATCTTGTGAATTATTTTAAAAGGTCCATAAAATCTAGGTGCTAATTTAACAACATGGTGTTTTTCAACACTTCGCAATCTTCTCTTTTCAATACGTTACCAAACATAATCATCGACTTGGAATCTCATGGATTTTCTTTTCTTATTAGCTTGTTTATTATATGATTACTGGGCTTTCGCAATCATATCTTTAACTTAAGCAAAAATAATAACATGCATATTAGCAATATCATCATTACCAGCTTTAACTTTGTTCGACAATGATGTAACAGATGTAGGAAATCTATGTCCATAGATGATTTCAAAAGGTGCTTTATGTGTAGCTCTGTGTGGTGTATTATTGTATGAAAATTAAAGTAGATGCAAGTGTGTACCCCATGTTTGTGGTTTTGAAATTGTGTATGCATGTAGGAGATCTAGAATTGTACATTAGTAGCTTCTATTTGCCCATTGGTTTCAAGATGAAATGCAAATGAGAAATCAATATTAGTAGCTAAATTAGCAAACAAAGTAGTTCAAAAATTGTTACAAAATCTAGAATCACAATCAGAAATAATAACTTTTGGCCAACCATGGTTAGTGAAAATAGTCTTCAAAACAATTTTAATGAGATGCAGTTAAAGTTTTATTGCATGGTAGGAAATATGCTTGTTTGCTAAATTGATCTACTATAGCCCAAATCATATCATGATTATCTTGTTTGCTAAATCGATCTACTATAGTCCAAATCATATCATGATTAGCTTGTGTGTTAGGCAAACTAGTTATAAAATCCATTGAAATATGTTCCCATGGACGTTCAGGAATTGATAAAGGCATTAACAAACCATATTGCTTACCATTGTGTCGCTTGACTCTTTGTCAAATTCAACACTCAGAAACAAAGTTAGAAACATTAGATTCCATTTGCGGCCACTAAAAATCTTCAAACAATGTTCTTAAAGTAGAAATAACACCTATATGGCTTTTATATGGAGGACAATGAATTTTGTGTAAGACAAATAATCTAAATGGTATAGTGACACACAATCTTTTTTCATCAAACATAAATCCATTCGAATAAGACAAAGAATCAACTAGAATCTAGTTATTAACAACTAATTTATTCCAATCAGCTTAAAAATTAGGGTCATGGTCAAAGATATCGTTCATAGGAATAAGGGAATCAAAAGATAAAACGGAAATATTATGGATACTTGGTCTTCTACTCAATGCATCGGCAACAATATTCTCTTGTCCGGGTTTATATTAGATAAGTGGGTGAAAACTTTGAATGCAAGCAACCCATTTAGTATGACTGTCAGAAATTTGTGGCTGACTAAGGAGATGTTTGATACTTTGTTGGTCAGTTTTGATCATAAATTGAGATCCCATTAGATAGTGTTTCCATTGATGTAAGGCCTGAACTATAGCTAACAATTCTTTATCATAAGTAGAACACTTTAATTTAGAGGGCTTAAGTTTGCAACTAGAATAGGCTATGGGGTGTGAATCTTGCATAAGGACAACTCCTATTCCTAATCCGCTAGTATCACTGACTACTAGAAAGAGTCGTTGATTAAAATCAAGTAATTACAAAACATGTGCATGTGTTAAAGCATGTTTTAGTAACTCAAAGGACTTTTATTGGTTATCAAACCAATGATATACATCATCTTTCTTTAATAATTTCATTAAAGGTAATGCAAAAAATGAAAAGTTTGTCACAAATTTTCTATAAAAGCTAACAAGACCTAAGAAAGAATGTAACTCATGCACATTTTTAGGGATTGACCAATTCAAAATTTCCTCTATCTTTTTAGGATCAACACGAATACCATAAGAAGAAACAATGTGACCTAAGTATTCAATCTAGGTTTGGAAAATTTCACTCTTGTCAGGGTTAGCATACAATTGATTCTCTTTCAACAATTTGAAAACCAAATATAAATGTTCATAATGCTCATTCACATTCTTACTGAAAAAAAATATATCATCAAAGAAAAAAATTACACAATTTTGATACTTCAAAAATATATGTCTCATCATACGACTAAATGTAGCTAGTGTATTGGTCACAATTGAAAGGCATAACAAGAAATTCATAATGACAAAATTGAGTTCTAAATGTAGTCTTGAAAATGTCAGGTGTATCCAATCGTACTTGATAATATCTAGATTTGAGATCTATCTTGCTAAAAATAGTGGCTCCTTGTAGTTTATCCATGAGATTATCTACCCTAGGGATCGGATATATATTCTTAATAGTGATCCTGTTTAGGGCACGATAGTCAATGCACATCCTATAAATATTATTTTTCTTCTTAACTAATAGGATAGGTGCACCAAAAGGAGAACTATTGGGCCTAATAAGTCCTCAGTTTAACAGTTCTTCAACTTGTTCTTGTTTTCTTTCTATTCAATCTAATTGTGTCTATAAGATGCTTTACATGGTGATTGAGAACCTAGGATTAAGTCTGTTTTATGGTCTTCAGGACGTGTAGGTGGTAAACTAGGGGATAAATCAGTAGCAAAACAATATTGAAATTGTGAAAGAAATTGTGCATGCCTAAGATACATCTGATTTTCCTTAGCTTCAATTTCATTCACCCATACTAATATGATTTACTACCTTTTCTCAATGCACGTTTAGCCTATGTGTGACTAAGCAATGGAAAATTATCAATGGTGTGCCTTCCATGTAATGTGTTTTGTTTTCTGTTAGAATGAATTTTCATGGAATGTGTAGAATAATCTATGTCGAGATTATATTTGTAACTCCAAGGCATTCCTAAAATAATATCACTAGCTTGCAAAGGCACAATGAAGAAATTTCTGCTCTCAAAATAATCACCAATTTTAATTTCTAAATCATGAACTTCTTTTCTATCATTGTATCTAGTGCCTAAGAATGCAGTCTTTATGCGATAATGAGTAATTGCAACAATAGGTAAATTCAATTCTTTTACCAACTTTACAAAAATAAAATCATGTGTGCTTTCATCATCATGCAAAACAATCTTTTCGTGACCATGCACAAGACATTTCATTGCTAATAATAAATGAGAATTTGGCATACTTGGTAAAGTATCTGAAGCATCACTAATATCATCATCATCTTCTGTGAAATTTGGCATATCTTGATGGTCTTCATTTTTTATCGCTCTCCCAAGTAGTTGATTTGAACATCTAACTTCTTGAATTGACAATTTATTGCTAAGTGTCCAAGTTATTGGCACTTGTAGCAAACTATAGGCTTTGCTTTGGAAACATTATTGGTAATGACTAGAAATTTGAATATGTTGGGATTTGGCTGGAGAGAAGGCTTAGGGTTTTAATTTTTGTTTGATGGTAAAGCAGAAGGTTGTGTCTAGGGTTTACAGAAAGAAAAAGAAACAAAGCGATTTTGATTGAATCTTCGGAAGTTAGAATTGAATTCCTTTATACCAAAGTTACCATTGGTTGAAAATTGTTGCAGTCACTTTTCTCATCCACAAATTTTGTCTTCAACATCATGCGCTAAAGAAATCGCATCCTCCAAAGTCCTTGGCTTGAGCATATTCACTTCCACATAGAAGTGACCAAGTAGACTAGACATATACTTGTGCTTGTGGATCACCTCAGGAACATCTTCAAGCATTCAAAGTTGCGGTAAGGCACTCCAGAAATGCTCAGTGTATTGGGAATGGATTCACAACCTCTTTGTTGCAAAAGATCCCACTATTTGATTTCTTTTTCATGGAATTAGGGTGAAAGAAAATTCTGTAAAATTTTCTTTTGAAAGGCCTCCCAAGTAAAGCGACAATCAACACTCTTGCGAACAACAGTCCATAATGATCCTCTGCCTACTAGATGGTTAGTGATGCATTTAAGTTTATCTTTTTCAACATACTGCTCTTCATGGAAATAATCATCAAACTAATGGATAAAAGTGAGAACATTTTTCTATCATGTTGCCCATTAAAAGTATGGAATTTGAAATTTCTTTTGCTTATCTTGGCTTCTTTCTTGAGAGACTGTGCTACGAGTGTCGCATCAATTATACATCGTATAATATATTCGGATTGCGCTCCATCTTGATCGACACTCGATCATTGACGTGTAGCTAGTTGTGCTTGCAAATTTTGACATGCTCTTTGCTCTTGTTGAAGTTGCATCATGATTAGGTCCAATTTTTCCTCCATAGTCAGCTTCGGCAAATCACCTTTGGCCATAAAATCTTCCATGTAACACCATATTGGGAAATATGGGAATTTTCCATAAGTTTGGGACACGTGGTCAAATATTTGAATTTGTCATAACTTGAATACTATAGCTCCAAATTGAGCACTCTATAGCTCAATAGATTATATTTTTCAAGCGCTTTCCAATGATATGTCATACCATATGGTTTTAAGAAACTTATGGGCATGTTATTTGTGTGCCACCTTTTTAGTATTCAAAAAATGGAAATTGGGAGATTCCCAAACTCACTAATATTGTGTTATGGTTTGATCCGACATCCTGCAAAATCTCAAACAACCTTACACACTCGAAATCTTGTTAAAGGGATGAGTATAGCTCAAATTTGGGTTTACAAGGCTTGCTTCTTTCGCGGGTACGGTAATTGATGGAGGTCTTCTTCCAAGCAAATACTTCTTCCGTATAGTCTACGTGTGATAGTCTGCTTGCTCGAAATCGACTTTGTCAAGGTGCAGGTGTGAACAAGGGCTTGTTGAAGTTTTCATAATTGATTCGGAAAGAACTCAATGTGAACATCCACTGAGAAGGAGATTAAAGAGTGAAATCTTTAAGCTTTTATAAAGCTTAGTAGCTTTAAGCTTTAGGAAATACAAATTTTAAGGAATTGTTGGCAATGTGCAGGACAAGAGGACGTCATCATTAGATTTGGCATCATTTAGTGTATGTTGCCACCATCGACAATTGAATTTTGGATCTTCAGCTTTATAAGCTCAAAGCTTAAGCTTTGACAATTGATAAAAGACTTATAGTTTCTATCCAAGAGAGAAGAAAAGAAAACGTATTTATGAAGGAGCTTCACGAGTGGTCCTCCACCTCCTAAGATTGATCCTTCGGGATCTCACAACACAATAGGGGGTTCTTTACCGCTAGGAATATACTGGTATTGACGGTTTGTCAAAAGACTACTTGTAGAGCCCGTTTGTTCATGGAGCTTTGCCTTGGCGTGAGATAATAAGTGATTCGAAGCCCTTGATCGTAGCTTCACTCTGATACCACTAGTGTGTAAATCAAATGTTGTATGCGTGCGTAGTGAACTCCGAAAGGTTCCCAAGAACAAAAAACTCTACAAAAGCTCATAAAGCAAGAAGAAAGATTTATAGGACATGAGACAAAAATAAAAAATTGGGTACAATCTCCCCCCATGGCTTGTGTGAGTGCTTCATAAGGCATGTATTTATAAATTTATTAATCTCCAAGTTGAAAAATAGCCCAATTTACAATTAGCATGCTTTGCTTTTATGTTTCCTTTTGTCCCAAAAAAGAATAAAGTGATTCGGCATCCCAAAAATCAGGATGTGCCCAAATACAATGTTCAATAATGAAATATTAAACCGAGCACCTATGCACATACAAAAATAATAAATTTTTATCAAGCGCTTTAATAAATAAGCATGTGTAAATAAATATTGGTACCACACCTTTAGTGATAAGACATGCATCCATCAAAAATAATAATTCTTCTAGGTAATCTGGATACACGCCATCATCAGATGCTTCCAATGCCATCGCTACGTGCTCTACACATCAATTGAAGTATTCACAATTGCTAGAAAATAATGAAATTAAACGGACAAAAGTGAATACCTGGCAGTCTTTAGCTACAAAATAAATAAATAGGTTGGAACTCTATCCTAACCTTATTTTAATACAAGTGTACTCTAAACTCATAAATGTCCATTAATTTAATATGTATTTTGCAGAATCACCTGTTGTGGAATCACCCACGTGCACATTAAATTAATCTAACACTCGAAAAGGACAGGCGTCTCCATCAACTTCTCACACAAGGAATCCACCTTGTGTAGGAGCCCTGGAAAATAAATATAGTTTTACAGAACCCACCACAAAACCTCACGGAATCCACCGTGGAATATGCCTCTTGGCATCAAAATCGAATGGCCCAACGAATTTTTGGAAGAAATGGACCAAGAAGCATGCAGCTCGAAGCCTCACGCAACCCAACATTGATAGCTACCTCTTGCAAACTGCATAAGTTTTTTTGTACTACTATGTCAACCAAGAAGGTTATTACAAATTGATTTCAATTTTTAAAGAAGGGTATAAGGGGCACATATTCAACATGTATCTCATAAAAGAAAGATACTTCACATGTATTGGTGTGCATTTGGTGCCACCACACATAAGAAAAGAAGAGTCTACTCAATGAGACATTTTGTAGGGTATCAATGCCGTTTTGTGGTCTTGCAATTATACTTACGGAGCATGATCTGTCGGATCAATTATGTACAATTCCATCATGTGGACCAAAAAGGCAATGTGTGCCATGACCTGCATTACATTGTTGAAACATCTGCAAAGATGTAATTTGCTCCATGGTTGTCAAAGGAGATGAGAGCATATCAATGTCCACCATGCCCAACTCCATCAATGTGTGAATAATACCATCTACTAGCCAACAATCTTTATTTCTCAATGGGAGAGACAAATACTTGAGCCATCTTTGCTTTTAAATCTTCCCAATTGTCAACCTATTGGTTTTCTCTTTTTATGAACCTCCATAATGTGTGAGAAAAGACTTTAAGGTGAAGCATAACGAAGTGAATCTTTTTTGTCATTAGATCTAGAGAAAATGTAAAAGTAAGAATCTAACTTTCAGGTCCACTCCAAATCAGCTCTCATGATGATAAATTTCCACAATACATTGTCAACACTATTTTATCACAAAGTTCCCTCTCTACAAAGGCTTGTTTCCCATTTGATGCTTAGGAATTCATGTCCAGATAGCTATCCATGGGAGATGAAAGATTAGAAGCACTCCTATGATATTTGGTTTGAAACTTGCTTGGAGAACTAGGTGGTTGACTTCTAGCTCTTGGAGAAGGGTTGACTGTATGAATGCTAAAAATTGAGTGATCAATCATGAAAGAAGTCTCTTCAATCTCATGAATGATATGTTTTATGCACTTCTTTCCAATGATACCAAGCTATGGGTCAGGATTCAAAGGCTAAAATTATTGCTTATCTCTACTCTCTTTGGCTATCACTTGTGCTACCACAAGCATGGAAATCTGAGCTCTAAGCTTATCAAAAGATTTCGTAGTAAAAGAGTTAAATTCCTCTAAGGAGTCCTTAGTAGAGTAGGCCCTCTTCTCCATAGCTTCATTGGTTTGGATGTTTGACTAAATCACTTTCTTCACCACTTGATTGAATTTAGAAGTGAACTGTACATCTAATGGAATGTCTAGTTTCATGGTTACAAAGTGTGACATTGAGAGTGCTATATGTGCCATATTCTTGTGATTCTTCTTCATCATGATGTGGCTTAGGTATTGCTTCAGGTGCTTCTTTGATGTTTTGTTGGGCATCATCATTATCTTTGTTCTTTACCTTGTTTCCAACCATTTTTGCGCATTGCCACAATGCATTTGAAATATACCCCTTATCACAAAAATGGCTATAACCTTTCACCATGATATTATAATTAAGAATTTTTTTATTCAAAACTAATCTTAAAAATAGATCTTTAAGATGAGCGATGACATTTTACTTCAAAATTGAATCAAAATATTATGTGAATATTCTTTTATTATTATATAGAATAGCTCAACACCCTTTGTAAAATCATTATTTTGGTATTTCTACTAGCCATAGGTCCAAACTAAGGTCTCCAAACCCTATAATACCATGGATAGTACCTGTAGATATTAACAACTACCTACAACACCTTGCATAAGCCCCATATAAGCTCTAAAATACTCTATTGCACCTGTATCCAAGTGAATAATGCCCCAAAAATGGGTCTTGATGTCCTATTTCTCTGTAATACCCTATATTTAATTTCTAAAAGGCTTCAAATAACCTACGAATTCCTAAATATCTTCTCAAATGAATGCACAAGTGTCCTATTACTCGTGCAAGAACTTCTACCTTATTAATATAGGCTCAATAAACCTATAATCACCTGTAATCAATGTGTAATCCCTCTAAACTAATAAATAAAGGACCTATTTGAATACTCTTTAGCTAAATAATTCAAGTCTTCAATTTCTTCACTTGCAACACCTTTGTGAGGGATAAAATGCTAACATGGGCTCTATGCAAGCTCCAAATAATTCAGAGGAGGGAAAAGTTTTCTTCGGGTGAGTTGGTTGGACCCCTTTAGGATCTTTGATGTAATGAGCAGGGATCACGAGAACATGGCATGGGAACATACCAGTCACAGTGACGGTATATAAGGTGTAAGAGGGTATTTTGAGGCAGCATATTATTATCAAGAATCTCTCTTTTCACCTTCACAAGCTTTCATGGCTTCTCCTTCTTCTTCTTCTTCTTCCTCCCTTTTCTTTATTTCTCTCTCTTCTCCCTGTCTTTCTCTCTCCTCTTCTTCTTCTCCTGCAGTCCTTCTCTCTCTTCTCTCCCTTAATTAGGCTAGTTAGATCTCTTTCATTACAAGTGGTATTAGAGCTTTGTCCTTGATCATTTTCTTTTCCCATAGATTTAGGGTTCTCACAGTTTCCCACAGTTAGAAAACCTCAGTTACATCTCTCTCATAGGTACACAGGAGTACTGAGGCAGGCTATCAGCCCTCTTGAAGACTATGGAAACCTTTCTTGGAGCTTTCCCAAGAATCATGGACACGTCTGGAGGCGGGCATACAAATTTGACAGGTCGTCACTAATTTCCATGTAAGTTTCTTGAGGGTTTTGGGCAAAAGGAGTGTAACAGAGTTAGAGAAGCCCAAAACCACAATTACTTTTTCAAGAGGACCTTCTCTCTCCTTCTTCCTTCAAGATGCCATGGAACCTTCAACCCTAAGAACTTCAAAAATCTTGCTCCCTCCTCTTCCTCAGTAGGAATGACTTGTCCAAGAGCTTCCGTCCACCTTGCTCAGCATCTAGAGCAGCCTTGAGCCATGCTTGACTTGTCTTGAGCCTCAAGGGAGCAACCCAAAAAACGAGGCACATTTTGCGCTGAGTATTCCAGCTCACTCTTCATGCTCCAGCTCAGCCCCAGCCTTCCTTGCTTCTTCCCTCAACCTTGGCACACCCCTAGGCAAGCTTGAGCATGGGTATTGACCCCCCCCATCAGTCCTTGATAATAACTCAAACCCTACTATGGGCAACATCCATGGCATCCATGAAACCTTCAGTCCAGCTCAGGGCACATTGAATCCCCTTCAATTTTCTCACCCGAGGAGCCTTGGGAGTAGCCACAAGCTTCAACAAGGGAGGATATATGACATTGAAGGCCCCCCCATATGACCACGGGCTACAAGAGATGGGCAACCACAAAGCTCTTGAAGAAGGCAGCCAATAACTCTTCCCCAGGCTTGAACAAGGTATATCAATAAGTTCTTCCTCTCTCTTTTATATCCAATTGTTGAGCTCATCCACTTGATGAGAGAGATGGAAGAAGTTCTTGGGTTGAGAGTGCCAATTGGATTCCCATCCTCAGTCCACACCCTTGGAATGCATGCATGACTGAATGATCTTTAAATTTATTTTCCATTGATCAAGATTTTACTCTAATCCTTAACCATACTCTATTTTGATTTTGATTGATAAGGAAAAAAAATATTGTAAGAAGGGTAAGTCATGCAATCAGTGAGTCACTGAATTGCAGAGGTAACCCCTTTCCATCCCATTTCCTTATAATTTGATCATGCATATCATGAAAGGCCCAATCCTCAATTTGTAAATGCATATCATGCTAGTTGCTTAATAATAAATGTTTTCCATGTATATTTCAGGTGAGGAAAAGCCCGATGCTAGGTGTGGTGGCAAGATGAAAGAGGGGTGACCCCCCTTGCCATCAAAGACCCTAAAGGGGTGCTCAACCCAGCCCGGGGAGAACTTTGCCCACCTCCAAGTGATCCGGAGCCCAAATATTATTGCATGTGTAGGTACACTTGAAGGAATATCCTGAGCCCTGATCATTTGATTCTACAGCCCTCTACATGCATTGGAATGTCATGTATCACTTGCCAATGTATGGCGGATGCATGTAGGAAGGACAGGGTATGCAATCATGGAAATGGTTTCAGTAATAGAACTATGGATGAAAATGATGTATGGCTCTATGTGGCATTGAGAATCACCTTGAGTCCCTAGATCTCTTGGAATAAGCACCTTACCATTGGGATAAGGTATGCTCCTTGAGGGAGTCCTTGCAGGGTATTGCAGACAGCCAGTCTCACACAGTCAGCCCGCAAAAGTTGATTACAACAAAGCCTTCTTGTGTGATTGAGTGTGGACCCTATAGCTATATTGGAAGAGGGCATCCCCCCCTTTTATCTGAACCAAAAATATCCCCATTCCGCCCTACGGTTTGGGAGATAAGCTCAATTTTGTGCTCAGAGGTACTGCGGGATAGGCAACAGTCCTACATTGTCAGGCCACAAAAGTCTATTACAACAAAGCCTTCTTGTGTGACTAAGTGTGGGCCCCATATCTCGATTCAAAGAGGGCATCCTGCCTTCGATCTGAACAAAAAATCTCCCCATTCCGCCCGATAGTTTGTGAGATAAGCTCAATTTTGTGCTTAGAGGTACTGTGGGACAAGCAGCAATCCTACATAGTCAGCCCACAAAAAGTGATTATAGCAAAGCCCTAATCATTTATTATCACAAATATTTTTACATAGCCTCGTAGAGGGGATTGAGAGATTTAATTGGAATAAAAAAATTTGGCAATCAGAGCTTCCTAGCTCAAGATATTGTCATTTCTCTAACAAGGGGCTGGTGGATTGCACTTGGGATGGCAAGCCACAAGGGTAAAGCAAAGGCCCATGAGGACTTCCAACGTGAAATACGGGACTCCCCTGCCTCAATAAATGATCCTAGCTCAGCCCAAGAGGATCATGGACATGTTTGAAGAGGGTGCCCCCGAGATAGACCGTTTCGCTATGCTCAACCATACTCTATGCCAACATGAGACCCGTCATGCTGAACGACATCGAGAGATGGAACAACGCCATAGGGAGATGGAAACCCACCAAGATCACCGTCATTCTGAGATGATGGCCAAGATGGAATTACTCATCAAGTGCATGGGTGCCCTCATCCCCACCATTGCACCCCCCTCTGATCGACCCAAGGAGCATGTCCCTCTCCGTGAGACTAACCGCCCTCCCCCCTTGGAGATCGGGCATAGCCCACAAGGTTTTGGTGGTACCCATGGGTTATGAGATGGGTGAACCCTCCACTCGACATGATGAAACCCTCCTTCCCTCCCCTATTACGAATCCTTCAAGCCCATCCATGGGACCACAACTCCCCCGTAATGGAAGCTATATGCACACTCATGGGAATTGTAGAGGTAACCCCTTTCCCCATCCCATTTCCTTATAATTTGATCATGCATATCATGAAAGGCCCAATCCTCAATTTGTAAATACATATCATGCTGGTTGCTTAATAATAAATGTTTGCATGTATATTTCGGGTGAGAGGAAAAGCCCGATGCTAGGCGAGATGGCAAGACGAAAGAGGGGTGACCCCCTTGAAAGAGGGGTGCCCACCCCTTGCCATCAAAGTTCCTGAAGGGGTGCACGACCGAGCCCGGGGGGAACTTTGCCCACCTCCCGGTGATCGGGAGCTCAAAGATTCTTCCATGTGTAGGTACACTTGAAGGAATAGCCCAAGCCTTGATCATTTGAGCCTACAGCCCTCTACATGCATTGGAATGTCATGTGTCACTTGGAAATGTATCGTGGATGCATGCAGGAAGGACAGGGTATGCAATCATGGAAATGGTTTCACTAATAGAACTATGGATGCAAATGATGTATGGATCTATGTGGAATTGAAAACCACCTTGAGGCCATAAATGTCTTGGAATAAGCACCTTACCATTGGGATAAGGTATGCTCCTTGAAGGAGTACTTGCAGCATATTGTAGATAGCTAGTCCCACACAATCAGCAAAAAAAAGTTGATTACAGCAAAGCCTTCTTGTGTGACCGAGTGTGGGCCCTATAGCTAGATTGGAAGAGGGCATCCCTCCCTTTGATCTGAACCAAAAATCTCCCCATTCTGCCCTATGGTTTGGGAGATAAGCTCAATTTTGTACTCAGAGGTACTGTGGGATAGGCAGCAGTCCTACACAGTCAGCCCAAAAAAGCCTATTACAGCAAAGCCTTCTTATGTGACTGAGTGTGGGCGCCATAGCTCAATTCAAAGAGGGCATCCCCCCCTTTGATCTAAACCAAAAATCGCCCCATTCCGCCTTACGGTTTGGGAGATAAGCTCAATTTTGTGCTAAGAGGTACTATGGGACAGGCAACAATCCTACAAAGTCAGCCCACAAAAAGTGATTACAACAAAGCCTTGATCATTTAGTGTCAGAGATATTTTTACATAGCCTCGTAGAGGTGATCGAGAGCTTTAAGTGGAACCAAAAAGTTTGGCAATCAGAGCTTCCTAGCTCAAGATATTATCATTTCTCTAACAAGGGGTCTGGTGGATTGCACTTGGGATGGCAGGCCACAAGGGCAAAGCAGAGGCCTAGGAGGACTTCCAACGTGAAATACGGGACTCCGAGATGGAAACCCGCCAAGATCGTAGCTCAGCCCAAGAGTAAACAATCTTAGCTCAGCCCAAGAGGATCGTGAAGACATGTTTGAAGAGGGTGCCCCCAAGATGGACCGCTTCACTATGCTCAACCATACTCTATGCCAACATGAGACCCATCATGCTGAACGACATCGAGAGATGGAACAACGCCATAGGGAGATGGAAACTCGCCAAGATCACTGTCATTCTAAGATGATGGCCAAGATGGACTTACTAATCGAGTGCATGAGCACCCTCATCCCCACCATTGCACCCCCCTCGGATCGACCCAAGGAGCATGTCCCTCCCAGTGAGGCTTACCGCCCTCCCCCCTTGGAAACCGAGCATAGCCCACAAGGTTTTGGTGGTATCCATGGCATTCCCGATAGCACTTATGAGATGGGTGAGCCCTCCACTCGACATGATGAACCCCTCCTTCCCTCCCCCATTACAAATCCTTCAAGCCCATCCATGGGACCATAACTCCCTCATAACGAACGCTATATGCACACTCATGGGAATGGCCAGCAAGGGCCTAATGCAAATCTTGGGTAGCATGGAATGCAAGGGGTATATGGGCAACATGCACATAGCAATGGGCAGCATTATGGCAATGGGTAGCATGCATATGGCAATGGGCAGCTTGCACATGGCAATGGGCAGCATGCACATAGCAATGGGTAGCATGCACATGGCAGTTTTGGGTAGCATGGTCATTTTGGATAGCAAGGTCCTAATGTGCAATTTGGTCCTCATGTAATGCATGGGCGCAGTATGGCCCCCATGGAAATTTTGGACAGCCAGGGTTTGGATAGCAAGGTATGTATGGGCAACATGTAGCACATGGCATTCATGGACAGCAAAGGCCCAAATGAGCTGCGTGACAAGGTTGTGTTTACTAAGTTTAATGGGCAGTCCTCATCCCCAGTTGAATTAGAGGAATGGACCTCTAAATTGGAAGCCTATTTTCTCATTTACCCCCATACCAATGAGGCAAAGATTATTTTTTCCTCCCTTCACGTGGAAGGTTTTGCCCACACATGGTGGAGATTTATTCAAAGAGAAAATCAACAGTTTCATGATTGGGAAGATTTCAAGATGCATATGATCCAAGTTTTTGTCTCCCTGATAGAGAAAGAGCGTTTGGCTAGGCAATGGTATCAGTTTGATTAGCAAAATCTCACAGTGAGGGAGTATACCAACCAGTTTATGAACCTATCCATGTTTGTTGAGGCACTCAATGATGAGGCCAAATTTCATAAATACATTTATGGGCTAGATGCACATCTTTCAGCTGATGTAATGGCTCAAAAGCCAGCCATCTTGCTTACAGCCATAGAATTGGCTGAACGATATGGTTGGAAATACTGTCGCAATGAGGGCATGCAGCCCATTGCAGGACAGCAAAGATACCCTATCAGGAAATCCCCATATGCCAATAATTATCGCAACAACAATGTAGGGAATGGTAGCCCCAAAATCCCCACTTACCCCACTTTTAATGCTAAAAGGAAATATGGCAGTTTTGGGACAATACCCCCCTCCAAAAGTAACCCAAAGTATGCTGAAAATAGGACACGGAATGGCTTCAGTCCTAACAGTCAAAAATTCATTCCTCCTAAAGTTGTCAAGGATCGCAAGGCTAAAGGCTTGTGCTTTAAATGTGGGGACACGACTGATCATGCATCCAAATGCCCCTTTAAGAACACCATTGTCAAGTTTAATAGCATGTATGTGTTGGAAGATAGTGACAAGTTGGAAGAGGACTTGCATGACAACTCTCCTATGATGACACTTGCTAAAAATGCTGAATATGAAGAGGATCTTGACACCGATCATTTTTATGACTCACCGGACGAGTTCCCTTTTGACCCCAGTGGTTGCCCCATGGATGACATGCTTGGGAATGACCCTTTGCACCTCACATTTACCACTATATCATCTTGCTCAATCTCCATGGATGCATGGACCGGCTCTAGGAGCCCGAAAACCCTACGGATACATGGTAACATTGATGGCAAGAATGTATACATTCTCATAGATAGTGGCAGCACACACAGTTTTGTGAATAAATCGACTCTTGGCCGTTTGACATGTGTTCCTACTGAATTACAGCAACCTCTTAGGGTTCAAGTGGCCAATGGAATTGAGGAAATAAGCTCCCATGTATGCACACAAGTGTCTCTTATGCTGGCCAAAAATTATAAAGCAAAGGTGGACTTAATTACCCTTGATATGGGCCTTGTGGATGTTGTTTTAGGATGTGATTGACTGCATCAGTTGGGAAAAATCTCTATGGACTTCTCTCAGTTGTATATGGAGTTTGTAATGCATGGGTAGCTTGTACATTTGAAGGGCATCAAAGAAATTGTAGATTTTCAGCTTATAACAGCAAGATAACTGAAAAAGGAATTCAAGAAATGCTCCCAAATCTTTGTCTTGCATTTGCATAAGGATAATGATGACCAGCACACCTTGGGGAAGCAAAATGCAGCACTAAAAGCACTTTTGGCTGAATATGAGGACCTATTTCAGCCTCCCACCACTCTCCCACCTCAGAGATCTCTGGATCACCCGATTGACTTGGATCCCCATGCCAAGCCCATCAATAAACCCCATATCGGCTCTCTAAATGTGGAGAGAGGAAGTAGCTAAGCCAGTCAAGGAGCTCACTGAAATGGGATTCGTAGAGCCTAACTCTTTCCCTTATGCCTCCCCGATTCTATTGGTTAAGAAAAAGGACGGATCCTTCCGGTTGTGCATTGACTATCGTGATCTCGATAAGATCACCGTCAAAAAAAGATACCCCATCCCTCAATTTGATGACTTTCTTGATGAGCTCAAGGAAGCACGCTACTTCACCAATATTGATTTGTGATCTGGCTACCACCAAATTAGAATGAGAGTGGATGATGAAATGAAAACAACTTTTCGGACTGACTGTGGCTTGTATTATTTTCTTGTCATGCCATTTGGGCTCACTAATGCACCCGCCATGTTTAAGAGCCTAATGAACAAAATATTGTAGCCATGGCTTTTCCAATTTGTGTTGGTATTCTTTGATGATATACTCATTCATAGCAAGTCATTACATGAGCATTTGAAGCATGTCAGATAAATTTTTGATATACTAAGAGAGCACTGGTTATTTGCCAAGGAAAGCAAGTGTGTCTTTATGCAAACAGAGGTTGAGTACTTGGGACACATTGTTAATGAAAAAGGCATCCAAGCTGATCCTAAGAAAGTGCAGTGTGTCTGGGATTGGCCCACCCCCACTACCACTACCTCCTTGCATGGTTTTCTTGGCCTCTCCTATTTTCATCAAAGATTTATTCGCCATTATGCCAAATGAAATATTTTCGATTCAAATGTTAAAGAACCTTGATCACCACATGCCCACACAAAAGCTATGCAAACTCATCTCCCGCGTCGATTAATGTCGGTGGCTAAGTGTTCCCTCCGCGCACAATGTTAAATCCTGGCTCCCTATCGTGCAAAAGAGGCCGGGGCTTGAAGACTGCAAGCCGCACGAGAACACCTTCTTGGAAAAAGGGGCAAATGGATAATGGCTAAGATTAAGGAATTTTTTTAAATTATTTACCCCTCCTCTCAGCCAATGCATGGCAAGGGGAGAGGGAGTGAGAGAAATACGTAGTGGTGTGGGGAAGCATGAGGGGGGAGGCATGCACACAAGCCACATGTGTGGCTACCTCTCTCCCCCATCCTATATGAACCCCCCTCCCCTTGAGCTTGGAAGGGGGAGACAAAAGGCTTTCGTGCTATGCTCGTGCCGTTCGCCATCGCCAGAATGCCGCCCTGCTGTGCCTGCAGTCCGCCAAATTGCCGCCCTCAACACCACGATCATAATCATCATCTTCTTTGTCATCCCTCCCTTTCCCAATCATTCCTTCCTCCCACATCATCCTGTAACCCAGAAGCATAGAATCTTCTTAGAAGCTTCTAAAAAGAAGGATTTTGTAACATGTCCACTAGTATCATCCAAGACACGTCTTAGCAGTCCATCGGAAAGGATGTCTAGAAAGGTCTGCCCGGCACCCCCACGGAATGATACGGGACTTGCGATCTAGGTCTTTCCGCGTCTGCCACGTAGCGGAAGTATCCTGGCCGTTCCCACTTAGGATCGACCGGAATTAGGGTTTTCTTGATTGGTCATTACCTAACACCAACTAGCGTCGGACCCAAGCGAACTACTTTACGCAGAAACGCCAGGTCCGAAGCGGATTCACACTACACTTGGTTCAAGGAGAATGGGAAACGAGAGGGATGCAAAGCTCAACCTCTCTGCCATAAGGCATAATCCCATTCCGTTCCCCTAAAACAGTGTAAATCGATTAAGACATAACTCTAGGTCATCACTTTCATTATTCGTTTTCTTTAACGATCATCCCGCTATTCTTCGAGATTCTGAGAAAAGTTCCCGGCTAACCGGGACCACCCAACCGTAAGACGGACCCATGGCCCATCCTCTGCACTTTCCTCAGTTTGTTTTAGTTATGTAATTATCTAACACATTAATTTGACATATAACAATCAGCTTCTTCAATTAATCCGTTAAGCACTGGTTCCTTCACGTAATCTTATCACCTGACATAGAAAAACAGTATCAAACAAGTTCTTTCTTAACATATCATCATTTTTATCTTTGAAATACAAGGAGTTCCGCCCGTAGGCTTGTGTCCATAATCCGCCCGAAGGCTATCCAGTAATCCACAGGGATCACTATTCCAAACTTCCGCACGTAAACTAATATGCGGGCCTCGAGATCCAATACCGAGTCACGTTAGCCTCTTGTGCAAGACCCAGAAGGCAAGGGATTTATGGCCAGAGCCCCCCCTGGCACCCAAGCGTCCTCTTGCTCCAAGTAGAGCTAAACGGAGAGACCTCTCACGGCGGGTTTGGTCCACGTTCCTGGCGCAATCAACAACCCCCTTGGTTAGGGTCAGGCAGGCAGTCGGGGATAATTGAAACTGCCTCTCCCTTCAGGCCTTCAACCTGAAGTATAGGTATTCATTTAATTTGTAATTCATAAATCAAACAATGCTCTAAAATCTCTAGCAAGCACAAACATTTCCATTAATGGATCGTGTTGTTTGGCAAACTGCTAAGGAATTATTCTTTCCTTTCCAATGTATCAGCACTCGTTCCAAGGTGTCTTGCAACTTGGCAAGATCCTTTATATTCCAGGTTAGGACATATCTTATTAACCCATCTTGGTCAACCCTAAAGTTCATTGGATACTTTAGTTTCCGGTTAATAACTTTCCTTATTTAGAAAGATATCCAAGTAAACATCCTTTTGCAAGATAACTTGCGTAAGGATCTGCCATCCTTGTTGAAGGTATTTACCCTTTCTCCTTGCGAATCAATCACAATACTATATGACTTCGTACTTGCTGTGCAAGTCCTGCGATAAAATAATCCGTTTTAGTTTCTTTAAGCTGTATGTCGGACCTAGAGTCTCTTTTTAAGAACCTCAGGGACAAACCCTAGTTCTTTTTCCTTTACAAATCTATTGACCCTACAATCAAGGAAGGTAGTCAAGTGTTTAAGGTATAAACGTTTCTTTGGTCTTTAAATCACTTCCAAGGCATATTTTGCAGCATGGTATTTCTAAGTTTAGATTGATTTGGTTATCTTTTGGAAGGTAATATTGATCACCTCGGCACGATTTGTTATCCTTGTGACAATTGATTTTTCAGTCCTAAACTTTATTGCTTTGAGGTAGGTAAATTCAATTTAATCTTCCTTTTTCCTTGCAAAGATATGCAATTAGCATTAATAACTTCCTAGTAATTTGAGCAATGTAAAAAAAAAAACCTTTCATGAATTTCATGATGATTCATTGCAAAAAGAATAGGGTTAATGGTGCAAGATGCAGTTTTTATACCTTCAGGATTTAATTGAAATATACCACTATAGTAAGTAGATAATCTTGTTCCTAATTCGTTATAATGCATGATGCTATTCGAAGGAAACTATGTTCTATACATTATCATTTGTTCAATTAAACTAAAATCCTTCATTGTAAATAACTCGAAAAAATATATCCTATCCCTAACAATTTATCTTTGCATGATTGACTTAAAACCGATATAAAACCAAGAAGGGAAAACTTGGTTTTGGGGTGAGATATCCACATGGATACCGGGAGATGACCCTCTAGCAGCTACTCCTTGGACTTTCTTACGTGGCATCGCAGTTCGAATGTGAATGCAGCTTTTACTCTTTCTTTCAGATTTCCACCATCTCTCTTTCGAGGCAAGGAGTCGTTCAAAAGGTTGACCACGAGGATGTCAAGATTATGGGAGAGAAGGAAGGAGACTCACTTGTAGCTTTCTTGCTTGCACAATGGGGGAATACACACAGAGGTGGAGGCTGAAAACAGTTTTCCTCTTCTTAATTGTGTAAGCCAAAAAGAACTCTCATACAAAGAAATAGAAGAACCCTATATATGGGTCTCAAACCAAAGACAACTAAATAAGGTGGCATACTAACTGAGCCACAAACTAGAATAGATAAGGATAGCTATCATCTAGCTATTATTCATGGGCGGTGTACCAACCGCATCTGCAACTGACACGTCGGTGACATAAATGCACAACGGTCACCCTGGCATATCGCGAGTGGAGCTCAATCTCTCAACAGAGGAGGGATAATAAGACCTCCAAAATCTTAGCTTCTTCGGAGAGGGAAAGGGTTTATAAAGCTTTAGAGAAAAAGGGTCTATAGGATATAATCATGGTGAAAGATTATGTGTGAGTGTGGCTTCACAACATCTATGAAAGCCCTTGGGAGATCTTTTGGACACTGGAGTGAAAGTACTTAGGGGTTTTTCAAACCTATGGGGAAATTTTGAAAGATAACACAAGGGTTTATAGTATGGGGGAAAAGGCGTGTAAGTAAAAGGGAACATGGGTTTAGAAAGGCTTAGGGGTGTATTAAAAAATAGAAATATGAGGGGTAAAATACGTGGTTTCAAACACAAGATGGGACTTATGGATTTAGGCACGGGGATTAAGGGTTTTTGAGGTCAAGGGAAATGGGCTAAGGTGGCTTTCGAGGGATGCTAGGGGGGCAAAGGGTTTCTAAAGGTTAGAACCGGGAGGGAATGAAAGGGTAAGGAAGGGTATAGGAAGGGAAACTTGAGGGTTTTAAAAACCCGGGGGAGGGGGAAAGAATTTATGGAGTGGAAGGGATATAAGGGGGTGAATGGGTTTTAAGAAAACCGAGGGGGAGGGGGAAGGGAAAAAGCACAGGAAGGGGGGCTTGAGGCGGTCCCCCTTAGAAGCTTCAAGAAGCTTCTTGAAGCTTCTGTGGGGGTTTTAGGAGCCACGTGGGGGGAGGGAAGAATCCTGGCGGCGTTGAACTAGGGGGGAAATGGACTGCAGGCAGTGGTGATGGCGACAGTATCAGGCGGCAGCACACGAAGCTAGGCGGCGGCGTATCTCCTTCCGTCCTTCCTCACTGCAGATGTCGACGATAGTAGAGCAAGAGCCTTAATCTCCCCGCCTCCTCTCTCGTGTGTCTCCGTACCTGCGGCCCCTCCCTTTTTATATAGGGTAGGGGAGGGAATCCTCCCCCCTTGCCTATCCGCTTGCATGGCGAGCTGCCTAAGCAAGCTCCAGCGAGGAGCTTGCTGGCCCCCTCTATCCCCCCTCGAAGATCCAGCCCAATGCACCGCCATGAAGGCGTAATTTTTTTTAAATATATATTCAATATATTACATTCTCTCCCCCTTAGAAGAATCGAGATGTCCTCATCTTGAGAAAAAATGGGGATATTGATGGTTGAGAGTTCCTTCATCTACCCAGGTGGCATCCTCTTTGGGATAATCTTTCCACTGGACGAGGCATTCTCTCAAGGTTCTGGATCTTAACTGTCTCTCCCTAACATCTAAGATCCTATCAGGCCTTAGTTCAAGGACTCCTTGACTAGGCATTAAAATTTGTTGGTCATCAAGTACATGGTTAGGGTTGGGTACATATTTTTTTAATAGGCTGATATGGAATACATTGTGAACCTTTAGGCTGTCAGGAAGTTGCAATCTATAAGCATTGGGTCCCAGGCATGTGAGGATTTTGTATGGCCCACAATACCTTAGACTTAGCTTCTTGCAATCTCCTAGGGATAGAGAAATCTTTTCAGGGCGTACGCGAATGAAGACCATGTCTCCTTCTTCGAAGACTCTTTCTTGACGCTTCAAATCTGCATATGCCTTTTGTCTATCCTTGGCCGCTTGTATGTCTTGTCTTATTGACTTTATTTGATCATCCATGTCTTCCAACATCTGTTTTGATGCTTCAACCCTTAGGGTTGGATCAAAAAATTTTAGGGGACTTCGACAATCATGACCATACAATGCTTGGAAAGGGGTCATCTGAATGCTTTGTTGGTAAGAAGCATTGTAGGCAAATTCTACCAAAGGCAAGTATTGAATCCACTTCTTGGGTTCTCAAGAGTAGTATGCCCTAACCATATCCTCGATGACTTGATTTACTCGCTCTATTTGGCCATCCGTTTGGGGATGTTAGACGGTGCTAAAACAGCGTTGAGTCCCAATAGCTTCAAAGATAGCTCTCCAGAAGTGTGATGTGAAGAGAGAATCTCGATCACTAATGATTCTTCTAGGTAAACCATGTAGCTTGAATATCTCCTTGATAAACAATCTTGCAATGTCGGAGGCTTTATAGTTTGTCTTTACTGGAATCAGGTGTGCAACCTTGGTAAGCATGTCAACCACAACCATGATGGAGTTGTATCCTCCCTGGACTTGGGGTAAGCCTATAACAAAATCCATATTGATGAATTCCCATTTCATTTGGGGGATGTCAAGTGGTTGCAGTTTTCCTGGCATCATGACATGTTCGGCTTTGATGCGTTGGCAAGACAAACACTTAGTGACATATTTGAGAACGTCACCTTTTAGCCTCTCCCAATGGTAGCTCTTCCTAACTGCATTAAGAATCTTAGTATAGCTAGGATGTCCTGCGAAAGGGGAATCATGAGCTTCCCACATTATCTTCTGCTTAAGTGACTGGCTTGCTGGTATACACAGCCTTGTTCTGTAGTAGACAAGTCCATTATCAATGGAAAATTCCTGATACTTAGCTTGCAACTTTTGATTCTGCTCCTTGGTAGATATTTTCTTTAGCATTGTTTGGTAGGCCAAATCATGGCATGCTTTCTCTCTAGCTAATTCAAGTATAGGGTTGTTTGGCATAGATACTTTTGTAGCTAGAGATCTGGCTGTTGATGGATTCTGCAAGATTAGGGAATTTAGGAATGCCTTGCGACTAAGTGCATTGGCAACTACATTCTCTTTCCCTAGTCGGTACTTGATTTCAAAATCATATTTCTCCAACACTTCAATCCACCGACGTTGCCTCATGTTGAGCTCGTTCTGGGTAAAGATCCATTTGAAACTCTTATGGTCAGTTATTAGAATAAACTTGTTACCCAGCAGGTAGTGTCTCCAAAGCTTTAGAGCATGGATGACAGCTATTAATTCCAGATCATGCATGGCATAATTCTTTTCATGATTCTTCAATTTCCTTGAAGAGTATGCTACTGGATGACCTTCCTGCATAAGTGCACACCCCAAGGCAAGAATGCTAGCATCTGTTACTACCTCGAACTCTTTATTGAGGTTTGGAAGTTTTAGAATAGGTGTTGATACCAAACTTTGCTTCAATTTGTCGAAGCTATTCTGTTCGGGAGTTGACTATGTAATGGAAGTCTGCTTCTTTAGTAAATCCGTCAGAGGTGCTGCAATCAAAGCATAGTTTTTTATGAAGACCCTATACCATCCTGTCAATCCAAGAAAGCTGCGCATTTCTTTGACAGATATTGGTGTTGTCCATTCAAGCACATCTCTGACCTTAGCTGGGTCTACTGATATTCCTTCTGACGATACTATGAATCCCAGATATTCAATCTGACGCTTGAAGAATGCACACTTCTTCATTTTTGCATACAGCTTATGTGACCTCATTGCCTCAAGGATAATCCAAAATTGAGGTTCATGATCTTCTTCTTGTTTAGAATAGACTAAAGTGTCATCAAAGAAGACAAGCACGAAATTATCAAGATATGGTCTAAAGATATCCTACATTAATCTATTGAAGGTGGCAGGTGCATTTCTAAGGCCGAATGACATAACCAGGAACTCAAAGTGCCCATATCTTGTATTGAAGGCCGTCTTTGGGATATCTTCTTCCTTGATTCTTATTTGATAGTAACCTGACTTGAGATCAATCTTGGAGAAGATCTTTGCACCTTGAAGACGATTAAGAAGCTCATCTATTCTAGGAATAGGATATTTGTTCTTGACTATTGATTGATTCAACCCTTGGTAATCAATACATAGTCGAAGTGTCCCATCTTTCTTTTTCTAGAATAGTACTGGAGCTCCCCACGGTGAATTGCTAGGCCGGATGTAGCCCTGATCTAACAGTTGCTTGAGTTGTTCCTTCAACTCAATTTCTTCTGGTATGGACATTCTATAAGGTCTCTTTGCAATTGGTGCAACTCCAGGTACTAACCTAATCCCATTATCTACTTCTCTTTGAAGCAGAAGTTCGGTCAATTCTTCAGGGAATACATCAGCGTATTCCTTTAGCCAAGAAGGCCCTTCATGAGACTCTTGTTTTTTATCTAACTTGTTGAGTTTGATCAAGTAAACGGGTAATCCTTTTCCGACTCCTTTTATGATCCGAGATATTTTGGCCAATTGGATTCTTGGCACTCCTGCCTCACCTTGAGTTGTGACAAATTCCCTTTCAAAGTTTTGAAAGGAAACTTGACCCTTTCCACAGTGAATGTGGGCGTCGTTGCAATCCATCCCGAGTAGACACTCATGGATACCTAAATTCATGACTCTGAATTTGACTGAAGTCTTCTTTCCTCCTAGAAAGAATTCCACCTTAGCAGTTTGCCTAGTACAAGTTACCTCATGACCATTTGCCAACTCCACAAGCAAGGTAGGTGCTTCTAAAGTGGCTATTTCTAATCTTTTTGCACATGCTGGTGAGATAAAGGAATGTGTACTGCCACAATCAATCAAGGTTTTGAAACCTTTACCTTGATAGTCTGATAGTGTCTGAATCACCGAGAACTCGCGATTCGGCCCTTTCTTGTGTAAGGCGGCATGGACTGTCACTCTTTCAAATTCTGCTTCCATGGTCGGATCTTCCTCTTCTTCTTCTTTGCATCTTTGCCTATTGGCAATGCAGACGATTCTTCCTCTTCCACGGGTAGCGGCTCCTTGACCACAGCCTGCTCCTTGGAAAGACGTTGGGCGATGTCCTCCGTTGAGCTTGGGACATTGCCTCTTGAAGTGACCAGGTTCATTGTAGTGGAAACAACGGAGGTTTCGGCCATTACTTTGAGTAGGAACAAAGTTGTTGACGTTATTTGTCCTTGCTTTCTTTCTTTGTCCTTGATTATGACCTTGAACTCTCTTCATTTGAGGTCTGAATGCTCCTCTGTTCGGTTCATTATAAGACCAAGTTTTGTTACCCCTTGGTCTAGCTTGTACCTCCTGAATTATAGGTTCCGCTCGAATGAGTGCATCCTGAAGGTCTGATGGACGCATAGATTCGAGACGGGTATTTACTGGTGGATTTAAGCCCGCACAAAATTTGGACACCTGCTGTGTCATATCCATCTGTGGCGCATACTTTAAAAGTGATACGAATTTAGAGTAGTATGCGTCAAGAGTGAGTCCTAGATGTTTTATCTCGTAGAACTCGTTCATTTTCTGCATGCGATATGCAAGTGGTAAGTATCTACCCTGCATGGCTTTCTTCAGCTTCTCCCAAGTAACAGATCCCTCTGAAATCCCTTGATCCCTGCACCATTGCTTCCACCAAAGTCTGGCTTCTCCAGTGAGCTTTAACTTGGCGAGCATAGCCTAATTGGCGGGTGCAGTACCGGCTGCTTCGAAGTAATCCTCCATGGATTCAATCCAAATTTCAGCATCAGTCTGAACAAACCTGCCTCTCTAGTCAAACTCAGGTGGCTTAATTTGCTTGAGGAGGAACTTCTTCTCCTGGATCACAGCAGTACTTGATGTAGGAGGTGAGTTTGGAACCTATACCTGGGGTTGTGCCTGAATAAAGGTTTTATTAACGTTATTATACGATAATCGACGTTAGCTTAGATAAACAATGTAGCTACTTAACTTTTTATCAACTCTTATACACAGCCAGAATTTGATTTAAAAAAGTCTTTATTTGTATTTACATGGGCATAGCCCTCTCGAATACAACGTTTCCTGTGATGATAAGTCAATTGTTACATTTAGTTAGGGGAGAATAATGTTATATTGCATTTATCTACAAGAACTGAGTAATAGTAGGGTTTTGGGTCATGGATCTTCAGGAATCGATAAGTCATTGGAAGTTCAAGATAACCTTTCCATTGGAATCCATACTTCTCATGGCGGCCCAACACTTTAATCATGTCGGGGGGAATTACATGGGTTACTTCCTCATATACATATGAGTTCATCTCAACCTTCCGACCTCGAATATGTAAAGTTGAATTTACGTGAGCTTCCACAAAAACAAACAGCTTCACGACCTTCAAGTCTTCCAACCATTTTATCCTTTTTAGGTTGGTCTGTAGATAAGCAAACTGGTGGGCGGCTATATAATAAATTCCTAAAGCACTCGTCCATCTTTGTTCCATGTACAAAGGTGATGGATTATAGATCTACTCCAGGATATTCATCATCCCAATTCTTTGTCTATAAAGCGGAGAATGCATTGCAGTCATAAACATGACCCGAAATACCAAAAACTTGTTCCATGCTCCGTAATTCTGCAAGACAGTATTGAAGGTAAGGAAATGTTTAGACAACAACAATTTCTTTACTTCCTTTTATTGAGATCTCATAAAACAATTCCGTTGTTGGTCGGCTCTGATACCAACTGTAACCTGTCCACTAGTATCATCCAAGACACGTCTTAGCAGTCCATCGGAAAGGATGTCTAGAAAGCTCTGCCTCGCAACCCCATGGAATGATACGGGACTTGCAATCTAGGTCTTTCCGCGTCTGCCACATAGCGGAAGTATCCTGGCCATTCCCACTTAGGATCGACCGGAATTAGGGTTTTCTTGATTGGTCATTACCTAACAGCAACTAGCGTTGGACCCAAGCAAACTACTTGACTCAGAAACGCCATGTCCGAAGCGGATTCACACTGCACTTGGTTCAAGGAGAATGGGAAACGAGAGGGATGCAAAGCTCAACCTCTCTGCCATAAGGCATAGTCCCATTCCATTCCCCTAAAACAGCGTAAATTGGTTAAGACATAACTCTAGGTCATTTCTTTCCTTATTCATTTTCTTTGACGATCATCCCGCTGTTCTTCGAGATTCTGAGAAAAGCTCCCGGCTAACCAAGACCACCCAACCGTAGGACCATGGTCCATCCTCCGCACTTTCCTCAAAATTTTTAAGTTACATAATTATCTAACACATTAATTTGACATATAATAATCAGCTTCTTTAATTAATCCATTAAGCACTGGTTCCTTCACGTAATCTTATCACGTGACATAGAAAAACAGTATCAAACAAGTTCTTTATTAACATATCATCATTTTTATCTTTGAAATACAAGGAGTTCCGCCCATAGGCTTGTCCATAATCTACATGAAGGCTATCCAGTAATCCACAAGGATCAATATTCCAATCTCCCGCCCGTAAACTAGTATGCGGGCCTCGAGATCCAATCCCGAGTCACGTTAGCCTCTTGTGCAAGACCCAGAAGGCGAGGGATTTACGGCCAGAGCCCCCCCTTGGCACCCAAGCGTCCTCCTGCTCCAACTAGAGCTAAACGGAGAGACCTCTCACGGCGGGTTTGGTCCACGTTCCTGGCGCGATCAACAACCCCCTTGGTTAGGGTCAGGCAGGTAGTCGGGGGTAACTGAAACTGCCTCTCCCTTCAGGCCTTCAACCTGAAGTATAGGTATTCATTTAATTTGTAATTCATAAATCAAACAATGCTCTAAAATCTCTAGCAAACACAAACATTTCCATTAATGGATCGTGTTGTTTGGCAAACTGCTAAGGAATTATTCTTTCATTTCCAATGTATCAGCACTCGTTCCAAGGTGTCTTGCAACTTGGCAAGATCCTTTATATTCCAGGTTAGGACATATCTTATTAACCCATCTTGGTCAACCCTAAAGTTCATTGGATACTTTAGTTTCCGGTTTATAACTTTCCTTATTTAGAAAGATATCCAAGAATACATCCTTTTGCAAGATAACTTGCGTAAGGATCTGCCATCCTTGTTGAAGTATTTACCCTTTCTCCTTGTGAATCAATCACAAGACTATATGACTTCGTACTTGCTGCGCAAGTCCTGCAATGAAATAATCCATTTTAGTTTCTTTAAGCTGACGTATGTCAAACCTAGAGTCTCTTTTTAAGAACCTCAGGGACAAACCCTAGTTCTTTTTCCTTTACGAATTTATTGACCCTACAATCAAGGAAGGTAGTCAAGTGTTTAAGGTATAAATGTTTCTTTGGTCTTTAAATCACTTCCAATGCATATTTTGCAGCATGGTATTTCTAAGTTTAGATTGATTTGGCTATCTTTTGGAAGGTAATATTGATCACCTCGGTAGGATTTGTTATCCTTGTGACAATTGATTTTTCAGTCCTAAACTTTATTGCTTTGAGGTAGGTAAATTCAATTTAATCTTCCTTTTTCCTTGCAAAGATATGCAATTAGCATTGATAACTTCCTAGTAATTTGAGCAACGTAAAAAAAAAACATGTCATGAATTTCATGATGATTCGTTGCAAAAAGAATAGGGTTAATGGTGCAAGATGCAGTTTTTATACCTTTAGGATTTAACTGAAATATACCACTTTAGTAAGTAGATAATCTTGTTCGTAATTCGTTATAATGCATGATGCTATTTGAAGGAAACTATGTTCTATATATTATCATTTGTTCAATTAAACTAACCTCCTTCATTGTTAATAACTCGGAAAAATATATCCTATCCCTAACAATTAATCTTTGCATGATTGACTTAAAACCGATATAAAACCAAGAAGGGAAAACCTGGTTTTGGGGTGAGATATCCACATGGATACCGGGAGATGACCCTCCCGGAGCTACTCCTTTGACTTTCTTAGGCGGCATCGCAGTTTGAATGTGAAGGTAGCTTTTACTCCTTCTTTCGGATTTCCACCGTCTCTCTTTCGAGGCAAGGAGTCGTTCAAAAGGTTGACCACGAGGAGGGATAATAAGACCTCCAAAATCTTAGCTTCTTCGAAGAGGGAAAGGGTTTATAAAGCTTTAGAGAAAAAGGGTCTATAGGATATAATCATGGTGAAAGGTTATGTGTGAGTGTGGCTTCACAACATCTATGAAAGCCCTTGGGAGATCTTTTGGACACTGGAGTGAAAGGACTTAGGGGTTTTTCAAACCTAGGGGGAAATTTTGAAAGATAACACAAGGGTTTATATTATGGGGGAAAAGGCGTGTAAGTAAAAGGGAACACGGGTTTAGAAAGGCTTAGGGGTGTATTAAAAAAAAGAAATATGAGTGGTAAAACACGGGGTTTCAAACACAAGATGGGACTTATGGATTTAGGCACGGGGATTAAGGGTTTTTGAGGTCAAGGGAAATGGGCTAAGGTGGTTTTCGAGGGATGCTAGGGGGGCAAAGGGTTTCTAAAGGTTAGAACCGGGAGGGAATGAAAGGGTAAGGAAGGGTATAGGAAGGGGAACTTGAGGGGTTTAAAGACCTGGGGGAGGGGGAAAGAATTTATGGAGTGGAAGGGATATGAGGGGGTGAATGGGTTTTAAGAAAACCGGGGGGGGGGGGGGGGGGTTTGAAAGGGAAAAAGCATAGGAAGGGGGGCTTGAGGTGGTCCCCCTTAGAAGCTTCTTGAAGCTTTTGTGGGGGTTTTAGGAGCCACGTGGGGGGAGGGAAGAATGGCGGTGGTTTTGAACTAGGGGAAAAATGGACTGCAGGCAGCGGTGATGGCGACAGTATCAGGCGGCAGCACACGAAGCTAGGCGGTGGTGTATCTCCTTCCGTCCTTCCTCACTGCAGATGTCGGCGACAGCAGCAAGATCCTTAATCTCCTCGCCTCCTCTCTTGTGTGTCTCCGTACCTACGGCCCCTCCCTCTTTATATAGGGGAGGGGAGGGAATCCTCCCCCCCTTGCTTGTCCGCTTGCATGGTGAGGGGCTTGAGCAAGCTCCAGCGAGGAGCTTGCTAGCCCCCTATATCCCCCCTCGAAGATCCAGCCCGATGCGCCACCACGAAGGCATAAAATTTATATATATATATATATATATATATATATATCATATATTACAGATTCTATAAGCCTTGTTCATCCTCACCACTGGGGGTAGCCAAAAATCACATTCTGTAAGGGCCATGTCCCACGTAGAATAGAAAATCCAGGGCAAAAAAGGGATTCGATAGATGAAAGAGTCAAGGAGGAGTTGTTGGTCCATAATTCAATGGCTCTCAAGAAAATGGCAAGAGGTGCACACACAGGAGTTTGTTCCCCGAGCATACGCGTGGACATCCCTACGAGCCCTCAAGCCCAGGTTCTTAAAATAATGATTCCGCATTAAAGCAATGCATTAGGCACGTTAAATTTTCATGGGATGAATTCATTTACCCATGTCTCTAATTCATATAGTAAAGATAAAATACGTTTGGGAATTTTTCTCCTTGAATGATTTACAAGAATTAGTGCATGTCGTACATTTGGGTTGCTTGCATTTCCAAGTTGCAAATCCTAAGCGCATATTGCTTAGGTTTAAAAGGATAAATTTATTTAAATGCATCTTGATTCGCCGTGGAAAAGAAAGGCGCATAAGGCATTTAGGTAGTAATTTTCTACTTGTAGATTCTTATGAGATAATCGTTGTCAATGTTGTCCAAGTAGTTGCATTGCACTACTCGAGAAAATGGCAAGAGACGCACACGCGAGAGTTTTTTCCTCGAGCATACGCGTGGACATCCCTACGAGCCCTCAAGCCCAAGTTCTTAAAAGAATGATTCCGCATTAAAGCAATGCATTAGGCACGTTAAATTTTCATGGGATGAATGCATTTACGCATGTCTCTAATTCACGTAGTAAAGATAAAATACATTTGAGAATTTTTCTCCTTGAACGATTTACAAGAATTAGTGCATGTCATACATTTGGGTTGCTTGCATTTCCAAGTTGCAAATCCTAAGCCCATATTTCTTAGGTTTAAAAGGATGAAATTGTTTAAATGCATCTTGATTGGCCGCGGAAAAGAAAGGCGCATAAGGCATTTAGGTAGTAATTTTCTACTTGTAGATTCGTATGAGATAATCGTTGTCAATGCTGTCCAAGTAGTTGCATTGCACGGAAATGAATCCATGAACTTGCCTATTGCATGCGAAGATGCTTGCATTTGTAAGTTGGGTTAAGTGCCACTGAATGGATTAAGTCAACATTAGTCTTATGACATTCATCATGCATGAATTTCATTTACCGAAGTTATATCTAGAAAAGGTTGCATGTCATATTAAAGCCTGAAATTCAATTGCATTAAAGGAAAGGTTGTAGACATAGCTCTTGACGTAAATCCATGTAGGTTTTATGCAAGTTATTCCCCAAGTTGTCAATCATCATGATTTTAGCAAGGAAAAGAAATGGTCATTGCAAACCTTATAGTTGCATAGAAGTAATAAATCACATATTTACACGTAATGTGATGTCTTGCAACTATTTACACCTTTAGAACAAATTTAGCATTTCTAAGAAGAGATTGTTTCTTGTCGCAAGATAAGTAGACCGATTTGCCTAGATCACTTGTAAGGGTATAACGCTCAAGGGATTCGTAAAAGCATAACTAGTTGGTACGATGAACACTTCAAAATGCTAGGTAGGAGTTAGCACGTTAAAAATTCTGCCTAGTATCGCACTTGAGACGCCAAGTCGAGACTTTCAAACCCAAAGGTCCTACCCACATTCACGGGATGTTTGGGTTAATTGGACACCCATACAATAACGATCCAGGGTTTTACCCTAAGGATGGATCGACCTAATACTAAACTTCCGACTAAGTTTAGAACCCCTAGGACCAAACGTTATTGGCCTAGCAAGGTTAGGGATTGGGTTGGGTCAAGAGGACTCCCAAACCCTACATCTTGACTAAACATATTTCTTGACCAAGAAATGCCATTTTATGGGATAAATGATCCCGCAAGTCAGATGTGACTCCGATGCAACAATTTGCAACATCGCATGGTTTTGTGTTAAATCACAAAGTAGAGTTGCCACTCCTTAGAACAAGGTTGGCGGGTGCTAGTGCAAGTCCTCCTTGCAAGAGGATGAGTAATCCTGCTACTAAGTTGCCAAGTTAGGGTAACGAGCAATTGACAAATCAAGTTAGGGCGACGAGGATTTCCCAGGAATTATTGTCTAAGTTTAAGGAACCTAAGGTGTTTTTTTGGGTTAATAGGGTATAAACCCTAACCCAAGGATAAAATGGTAAACAAGCAATGAAACCCTTGGGATCCTGCCAAGTTGCAATTGATCTCGGATTGAATGTTAGATGCATTCGGAGAGAAGGATTCACTCCTTTAGCAGTTGGCCAAATAAATGACCACTGGATTGATTGTGTTTGTATAGTTTAGGAGCACTGTTTGTATTGCTTTGCTCAAAGAACTAAAGATGGAAAAATAAATTAATTCTTCAGGTTGAAGGCCTGGAGGGAGAGGCAGCATCAGTTACCCCCGACTGTCTGCCTGACCCTAACCAGGGGGGTTATTAGCCGCATCGGGAACGTGGACCGAACGCGCCATGAGAGGTCTCTCCGCTGGCACTACTTGGAGCAGGAGGACGCTTGGGTGCCAGGGGGGCTTTGGCTGTAAATCCCTTGCCTTCCAGGTCCTGTACAAGAGGCCAATGTGACTCGGGATTGGATTAGTAATTAGACAACTAAATGCGGAATCTTGGATTAGTAATCCCTGAGGATTGCTGGATTGCCTTCGGGTGGATTATGGATTGCCTTTGGGCGGATTATGGATTAGCCTACGGGCTGGATTATATGATGTATTCCAAAGATAAATAAGATCAATTGTTGAAAAGGAACTTGTTTAACACTGTTTTTCTATGTCAGTTCTAAGTTTACGTGAAGGAACCTGGTGACAAATTGGCTAATTAAGGAAGCTGTTTTATGCATGTGCAACTAAATGTGGTTGGTAATTAGACAACTAAAGCAACCTTGAGGAAAGTGCAGTGGATGTGGCCATGGGTCCATCCTACGAATGGGTGGTCTCAGTTGGCCAAGAACTTTTCTAAAAGAAGTTGACAGCAAGGAACAATGGCCTAGAATCTAGGTTATTAGAATCCCGATTTATGTTGTTTTAGGGGAACGGAATGGGACTATGCCTTATGAGCAAAGGGATCGAGCTTTGCATCCCTCCCATTTCCCATTCTCCTTGAACCAAGTGCAACATGAATCCGCTTCGACCCTGATGTTTCTGCGTAAAGTAGTTCGCTTGGGGTTCGACGCTAGCTATCGTTCTAGGAATTTGACCACTAGAAAAACCCTGATTCACGTCGATCCTAAGTGGGAACGGCCAGAATACTTCCGCATCGTGGCAAACTGTAATATTTTCACTCGAAATATTAAAGAGCTTTGATCATCACATGCCCACGCAGAAAGTTGTGCAAAGTCATCTCCCATGTCGACTAATGACAGTGACTAAGTGTTACCCCGTGTGTGTGATAAAAAACCCCATCCGCGATATGAAATTAAGGCCGGGGCACGAATACCACAAGCCGCGTAACAACATCCTTCTTGGATAAAGGGAAAATGGATAATGGTGAGAATTTAGGCAAATTTTTTTACTATTTATCCCTTCCCCAGCCGATGCATGGCTGGAGGAGAGGGAGGAGTGTGAGAAGAAGTAAGTGTGGTGTGGGGAGCATGAGGAGGGAGAGGCATGCACTAGCCACGTATGTGGCTATCTCTCCCCCACCCCTTAGGCTATATGAATCCCCCCTGTGGCCAAGGAGTAAAAAGAGAAGAGTGGGAGGCTACGGTGCTGAGAGGCACGATCAAAGGAAAGAGACAAGGGAAAAGAGGCTCCGGTGCTACACAAATGAGAGGAGAGAAAGGGGAGGGGCTACCACCTACAGCCGTGGAGATCGCCACCACGGACCAGTCCACCACCACACACCTGCTACTGCCATTGTAGCCGCGTTGCTACCGCCCTTAGATCCACGACCTCCATCATCATCTCAATCCCCATAAGTCGTCGTCATCTCCTCTTTCCAATCATTACACCTCCCTCCTTCCACGTCAATTTTGCTATTAAGCAACTTCTTAGAAGCTTCCTTGGAAGCTTCTAAGGATAAGGCCCATAGGCCTTGTGCACGCGGTTTTCTCCCCATGTGCTTATAACCCACATTTGTAAGCTGCAATTTCTACGCAAGGGAAAAGGTATCGACCTACA
Source organism: Lygodium microphyllum (assembly GCF_053477565.2). Classification (NCBI taxonomy): domain Eukaryota; kingdom Viridiplantae; phylum Streptophyta; class Polypodiopsida; order Schizaeales; family Lygodiaceae; genus Lygodium; species Lygodium microphyllum. The sequence continues at coordinate 171,082,854 of NC_141140.1, forward strand.
GGCAGCCTTGGACAGTGAGAATAAAGGCTAGGAGGAATCCGTAGAGTCCATATTCCACTACGTCAACGATGGCTCCAAGGCCAAAGTCGCAAGGCACACGCGTGGAGGTCTCTTCCCCGAACATACACATGGACATCCCCATGAGCCCTCAAGCCTAGGTTCCACGAGTTTAATTCCACATAAATCAATGCTTTAAGCATGCTTAACTCCATAGGAAGAATGCATTTACGCTTGTCGTTAATTCATGTAGTAAAGATAAAAGTAGATTTGAAAAATTATCTCCCTCAGCGATGGACAAAGGTTGGTGCATGTCATGCAATTGGATTGTTTGCATTTCCAAAGTTGTGAACATAAATTACTTGTCCATCTTAGGAGCTTATTTGCGTGTTGCTTTTTCGTGCATTTTGAAAGTAACAAGCCTAAGCGCATATTTCTTAGAGTTAAAAGTTGAAATTGTTAAGTGCATCCTTGATTGTCCGTGAAAGAACAAGCGTATCCTACATTTAGTCAATAACTTCCTTGTTATGACTCGCATGGAAAGTTTTGATAACATCCATTGCAAGGCATGAAAGTGAAACCATGGGCATTACATGTTGCATGCGAGGATGCTTGTGGAATGGATTAAGGTTGCATGGTGCATATTCGTCTTGCATGAACTTCATTAACGATGTTGTATCTAGAAAAGGGTTGCATGTTACATATTCCTCATGCGTAAATTTCATTCATCGAAGTTGCAATTAGAGAAGATTGCGTATCATATCAAAGCATGAAATTCAATTGCATGAAACGAAAGGATGTAGGCATAGTTCCTTGATGTAAATCCTCGTAGGTTTCATGCAAGTTATTCTCCAAATTATCATTTGTCACGACTTTAGCAAGAAAAGGCAAGGGTAATTGAAAACCTTATAGAAGATAGAGGTAACAAATCGCATACTTGCACGAAATGTGTTATCTAGCAACTACTTACACCATTAGAACAAGTTTAGTATCTCTAAGAAGTAATCATTTCTTGTCGCAAGACAAGTAGACCGATTTGGTTAGATCACTTGTAAGGGTATAACCCTCAAGGAATTCGTATAAGCATAACTAGTTAATACAACGAACACCCAGGTGCTAGGTAGGGTTTAGTGCATCAGAAATTCTGCCTAGTATCGCAGTCGTCACCAAGTCAAGACCCTCAAACCTAAAGGACCCTACCCACACTCACGGAATGGTTGGGTTAAGTGAATGCCCATGTAATAATGATCTAGGGTTTTACCCTAAGGATTGAATGACATCCGATTGAGTTTTGAAACCCCAAGCCCAAACGTTATTGGCCTAGTAAGGTTAGTGTTGGGTTGGGTAAGAAGACACCCCAAACCCTACATCTTGACTAAACATACTCCTTGTCAAGAAACGCCATTGATGGGTGAAATGATCTCATGAGTTAGATGCGACAAGTTCAATAAGTTGCAATGTCGCATGGCTTTGTGGTTTAACCATAAGATAAATTTGCCACTCCTTAGAATAAGGTTGGCAGGTTCTAGCGCAAGTCTAACTTGCAAGAGGATGAGTAGACATCCTATTACATCACCTTTCTTGGGATGGTTTGCCAAGTTAAGGGAAGTTAAGTATTGCTCAGTAAGCTATGGATCAATCAAGTTAGAGCGACATGGTCGCCAGGATTTATTGTCTTAAGTTAAGAAACCTAAGGTGTTGGTTAATTTGGGTTGACAAAGTATGACCCTAACCCAAGGACAAAAGGGTAAAACAAACAAACCCTTGGGGATCTTACCAAGTCGCAATTGATCCCAGATCGAATGCTGAATGCATTTGGAGAGAAGGATTCACTCCTTAGCAATTGGCCAATTAAACGACCACTGGATTGATTTTGTTTGCAACAGTTTAGGAGCACTGTTTGCATTGTTTGATCAAGGAACTAAATGATGGAAAGATAATTAATGCTTCAGGTTGAAGGCGTGAAGGGAGAGGCAGCATCACTTATCCCCGATTGTCTGCCTAACCCTAACCAAGGGGGTTGTTAACCACGCCAGGAACGTGGACCGAACCCGCCACAAGAGGTCTCTTCATTGGGTGCTACTTGGAGCAGGAGGATGCTTGCGTGCCAGGATAGGCTCTGGCCGTAAATCCCTTGCCTTTTAGGCCCTGCACAAGAGGCCGACGTGACTCGAGATTGGATCTCGAGGCCCGCACAATAGTCTACGGACGGAATCTTGGATTAGTAATCCTAGTGGATTGCTGGATTGCCTTCGGGCGAATTATGTATTGCCTTCGAGAGGACTATGGATTAGCCTACGGGCCAAATTATATGATATTTTCCAAAGATAATAAGATAACCTGTTGAAAAGGAACTTGATTGACCCTGTTTTTCTATGTCAAGTGCTAAGATTACGTGAAGGAACTAGTGAATCATTGGCTAATTAAGAAACCTGTTTTATGCATGTCCAACTAAATATGATAGGTAATTAGACAACTAAAGCTTCCTTGAGGAAAGTGTAGTGGATGTGACCATGGGTCTGTCCTATGGATGGGTGGTCCCGATTGGCCAGGAACTTTTCTCAAATGAAATCGACAGCACGGGACTTTTTCTCGAAGGAAATGAACAGCAAGGAATGTTGACCTAGAGTCTAGGTTACTAGAATTCCGATTTTTGATGTTTTAGGGGAACGGAATGGGACTATGCCTTATGGGCAGAGAGGTTGAGCTTTGCATCCCTCTCGTTTCCGATTCTCCTTGAACCAAGTGCAACATGAATTCGCTTCCACCCTAACGTTTTTGTGTAAAGTAGTTCGACACTAGCTGCTAGTCTAGGAATTTGACCACTAGGAAAACCTTGATTCAGGTCGGTCCTAAGTGGGAATGGCCGGAATGCTTCCGCTTCATGGCAGACTTGGAAGGACCTAGATCACAAACCCCGTGACATTCCGTGGGAGTGTCGGGCAGCGCTTTCTAGACTCTCTTCTTGATGGGCTACTAAAACATGACCTGTAAGTAAACAGGTGGACACGTTACAGTTGGTATCAGAGCAAACCAATGAGGAACTAATGTTTTCAAGAAAACTTAATAAGGAAAAGTAGAGAAAATGTTGCTAATAAGATCGTCTCCTTACTTACTTATCAATGCTGACTTGCAAATTTGGGAAGCATGAAATAGATTCTTGGTGCTCCAGGTCATGTTTATGATTGACTGTGATGCATGCTTCCGATTATCGACGGAGGATCGCTATGATGAATATCCTAGATCGCATCTACAATCCATCGCCTCTGTACGTGGAACGGAGATGGATGGGTGATTCAGGAATCTATTATATAGCTGCCCACCAATTTGCATACCTTCAAACCAACCTAAAGAGAATCAAGTGGTTGGAGGACCTGAAGATCATGAAGATGTTCATCTTTGTTGAGGCTCACGCAAACACAACCCTACATATAAGCGGTCATAAGGTTAAGCAAAACAAGTATGTGTACAAGGAAGTGACTTGAGTAATCCTTGCCGATAGAATTAAGGTTCTAGGACGTCATGAGAAGAACGGATATCAAAGGAAAAGATATCCTAATCTTCCAATGACCTATCGATTCTTGAATATCCATGACCCAAATCCATACTATTACCCAATTCCCTGAGCTGAATGTAACACAACCTTATTCTCCCTGAATTAATGTATCAGCTTCATGCTCTACCATCCCAAGAAATATTGTACTTCGAAAGGGCTATGCCTATATGAATGAAATAACACTTCTTCTTATCAATGATTGTCTTGACTATGAATATTGATAAAGAAGTAAAGTGATTTGGTTACTTGGCTAAAAGCTGAAGTAGACATGTAATGTAATGTGGAATTTGACTTCGGTCAGATTCAGGGTCATGTCAATAGGGCTGACAAATATACTTGCCACCTTCAACAGGTTAATCGAGGATATCTTTAGACCATATCTTCATGACTTTGTACTCGTCTTCTTCGACGATACCTTAGTCTACTCCAAACACAAATAAGATCATGAACCCCAGCTTCGCTGTGTCCTTGAGACAATGAGGGCACACAAGCTTTATGCTAAGAAGAAGAATTGTGCATTCTTCAAGCGATAGATTGAGTATCTGGGATTCATTGTTTCAGCAAAAGGAATCTCAGTGGATGAGAGACGTTCTAGAACAGCTAATACCAACAACTGTCAAAGAAATAGACAATTTTCTTGGATTGACAGGATGCTACAAGGTCTTTATAAAAAACTATGCTTTGATTGTAGCGCCTTTGACATATCTACTGAAGAAGCAAACATCGATTGTATGGTGAACTATTGAATAATCTAGCTTTGATAAACTAAAGCAAAGTTTGGTATCAGCACCTATCCTGAAACTTTCAGACTTTAGTAAGGAGTTTGAAGTAATAATTGATGCTACCTCACTTGCCTTAGGATGTGTCTTATGCGAGAAGGTCATCCTGTAGCATACTCTTCAAGAAAATTAAAGAGCCATGAGAGGAATTATGCCACCCACAATCCAGAGCTATTAGCTGTCATCCATGCTCTCAAGCTTTGGATACACTATATGTTGGGTAATAAGTTTACCATAGTGACAGATCATAAAAGTCTCAAGTGGATCTTTACCCGAAATGAGCTCAACATGAGGCAATGTCGATGGATTGAAGTGTTGGAGGAGTATGATTTTGAAATCAAATACCGGCCTGGAAAGGAGAATGTAATTGATGATGCATTTCTAAATTCTCTAATCTTGCAGGATCCATCAACAGCTAGATCTCTAGCCACAAAGGTATCCATGCCAAACAACCCAATACTTGAGCTAGCTAGAGAAGAAGCATGCCATGATCCAGCCTATCAGAAGATACTAAGGGAGATCCCTATCAAGGATCAAGACCCGAAGCTACAGGCTAAGTATCAAGAATTCTCTATCAATAGTGGACTTGTCTACTATAGAACGAGATTATGTATACTAGCAAGCCAACCACTCAAGCAAAAGATACTTTGGGAAGCTCATGATTCCCCTTTCTCAAGACATCTTGGCTATGCCAAGACTCTCAATGCAATCAAAAAGAGCTACTATTTGGAGAGGCTTAAAGGTGATGTTCTCAAATATGTCACTGAGTGTTTGTCTTGTCAACATATTACGGCCGAACATGTCAAAATGCCACGAAAGTTGCAACCACTTGACATTTCCCAAATGAAATGGGAATTCATCAGTATGGACTTTGCTGTTGGCCTACCCCAAGTTCAGAGAGGATACAACTCCATTATGGTTGTGGTGGACATGCTCACCAAGGTTGCACATCTTATTCCTGTTAAGACAAACTATAAAGCCTCAGACATTGCAAGATTGTTCATCATGGAGATATTCAAACTGCATGGGTTGCCTAGAAGAATCATTAGTGATCGTGATTCTCTCTTCACATCACACTTTTGGAGAGCTATCTTCAAAGCCATTGGAACTCAACTCTGTTTTAGTACAGCTTACCATCCCCAAACCGATGGTCAAATAGAGCGAGTCAACCAAGTCATTGAGGATATGCTAAGGGCACACTGCTGCTGTGAACCAAAAAAGTGGATTCAATACTTGCCACTGGTTGAGTTTGCCTACAATGCTTCCTACCAACAAAGCATTCAGATGACTCCTTTTCAAGCATTGTATGGGCATGATTGTCAAAGTCCTTTAAACTTCTTGGATCCAACCTTGAGGGTTGAAGCTTCAAGGTAGATGCTGGAAGATATGGATGACCAAATGAAGTCAATAAGACAGGACATCCAAGCCGCCAAGGATAGACAGAAGGCATACGCGGATTTGAAACATCAAGATAGAACCTTCACTGAAGGAGACATGGTCTTCATTCGTGTACGTCCAAAGAAGAGTTCCCTATCCTTAGGTGAATGCAAGAAGCTAAGTCCAAGGTATTGTGGACCCTATAAGATTCTCAAGTGCTTAGGCCCTAACGCTTATAGACTTCAACTCCTTGAGAACCTAAAGGTTCATAATGTATTTCATATTAATATACTAAAGAATTTTGTACCTAATCCTAGCCATGTACTTGATGACCAACAAGTTGTAATGCTTGGCCTAGCAGTGCTTGAGCTACGGCCTGACAGGATCTTAGATGTTAGGGAGAGACAATTGAGATCCAGAACCTTGAGAGTATGCCTCGTCCAATGGAAATATTATCCCGAGGAGGATGTCACTTGGATGGATGAAAGCACTCTCAACCAACAATACCCCATCTCTTCTCGAGATGAGGACATCTCGATTCCTCCAAGGGGAAGAGAATGTTATATTTCTGCTCGAAATATTAAAGAGCTTTGATCACCGCACGCCCATGCAAAAAGCAGTGCAAAGTCATTTCCCGCATTGACTAATGATGGTGGCTAAGTGATTACCCTGTGCGCGAGATAATAATCCCCATCCGCGATGTGAAATTAAGGCCGGGGCACGAAGACCACAAGCCGTGCAAGAACACCCTTCTTGGATAAAGGGAAAATGGATAATGGTGAGAATTTATGCAAATGTTTTACTAATTATCCCTTCCCCAACCGATGCATGGCTGGAGGAGAGGGAGTGTGACAAGTAAGTGTGGTGTGCGGAGCATGAGGAGGGAGAGGCATGCACTAGCCACATATGTGGCTATCTCTCCCCCCCCTCCTTAGGCTATATGAACCCCCCCTGTGGCCAAGAAGTAAAAAGAGGAGAGTGGGAGGCTGCCATGCTGAGAGGCACGATCAAAGGGAAGAGACAAGGGAAAAGAGGCTGCAGTGCTACACGAATGAGGGGAGAGAAAGGGGAGGGATTGCCGCCTGCAACCGTGAGATCACCGCCACGGACCAGTCCGGCACCACACTCCTGCTGCCGCCCTCAGCTCCACGACCTTCATCATCATCTCCATCCCCATCAGTCGTCGTCATCTCTTCTTTCCAATCATTACACCTCCCTCCTTCCATGCCAATTCTACTATTAAGCAGCTTCTTAAGCTTCCTTGGAAGCTTCTAAGGATAAGGCCCATAGGCCTTGTGCACGTGGTTATCTCCCCGTGTGCTTATAACCCACATTCGTAAGCTCCAATTTCTACGCAAGGGAAAATTTATCGACCTACAAGCAACCTCGAAGAGCAAGAATAAAGACTAGGAGGAATCCGCGGAGTCCATATTCCACTATGTCAACGATGGCTCCAAGGCCAAAGTCACAAGGTGCACACGCGGAGGTCTCTTCCCCGAACATACACGTGGACATCCCAACAAGCCCTTAAGCCCAGGTTCCATGAGTTTAATTACACATAAAAGAAATGCTTTATGCATGCTTAACTCCATAGGAACAATGCATTTACGCTTGTCGTTAATTCATGTAGTAAAGATAAAAGTACATTTGAGAAATTATCTCCCTCAACGATGGACAAAGGTTGGTGCATGTCATGCAATTGGATTGTTTGCATTTCCAAAGTTGTGAACATAAATTACTTGTCCGTCTTAGGAGCTTAGTTGCATGTTGCTTTTTCATGCATTTTGAAAGTAACAAGCCTAAGCGCATATTTCTTAGAGTTAAAAGTTGAAATTGTTAAGTGCATCCTTGATTGGCCTTGAAAGAACAAGCATATCCTGCATTTAGTCAATAACTTCATTGTTATGACTCGCATGGAAAGAATTGTTAACATCCATTGCATAGCATGAAAATGAAACAATGGGCATTACATGTTGCATGCGAGGATGCTTGTGGAATGGATTAAGGTTGCATGGTACATATTCATCTTGCATGAACTTCATTAACGATGTTGTATCTAGAAAAGGGTTGCGTGTTACAATTAGAAAATATTGCATATCATATCAAAGCATGAAATTCAATTGCATTAAACGAAAGGATGTAGGCATAGTTCCTTGATGTAAATCCTCGTAGGTTTCATGCAAGTTATTCTCCAAATTATCATTTGTCATGACTTTAGCAAGAAAAGAAAAGGGTTATTGCAAACCTTATAGAACATAGAGGTAACAAATCGCATACTTGCACGAAATGTGATATCTAGCAATTACTTACACCATTAGAACAAGTTTAGTATCTCTAAAAAGTAATTGTTTCTTGTCGCAAGACAAGTAGACCGAGCTGGTTAGATCACTTGTAAGGGTATAACCCTCAAGGAATTCGTATAAGCATAACTAGTTAATACAATGAACACCCAAGTGCTAGGTAGGGTTTAGCGCATTAGAAATTCTGCCTAGTATCGCACTTGGTTGCCAAGTCGAGACCCTCAAACCTAAAGGACCCTACCCACACTCACGGAATGGTTGTGTTAAGTGAACGCCCATGTAATAATGATCTAGGGTTTTACCCTAAGGATCGAACGACATCTGATTGAGTTTTGAAACCCCAAGCCCAAACGTTATTGGCCTAGTAAGGTTAGCGTTGGGTTGGGTAAGAAGACACCCCAAACCCTACATCTTGACTAAACATTCTCCTTGTCAAGAAATGCCACTGATGGGTGAAATGATCCCATGAGTTAGATGCGACACTTGTGCAATAAGTTGCAATGTCGCATGGCTTTGTGGTTTAACCACAAGATAAATTTTCCACTCCTTGGAATAAGGTTGGCAAGTTCTAGTGCAAGTCTAACTTGCAAGAGGATGAGTAGACATCGTGTTATATCACCTTTCTTGGGCCGATTTTCCAAGTTAAGGAAAGTTAAGTATTGTTCAGTAAGCTATGGATCAATCAAGTTAGAGCGACATGGTCGCCAGGATTTATTGTCTTAAGTTAAGAAACCTAAGGTGTTGGTTAATTTGGGTTGACAAGATATGACCCTAACCCAAGGACAAAAGGTTAAAATAAACAAACCCTTGGGGATCTTGTCAAGTCGCAATTGATCACGGATTGAATGCTGGATGCATTTGGAGAGAAGGATTCACTCCTTAGCAGTTGGCCAATTAAACGACCACTTGATTGATTGTGTTTGCAAGAGTTTAGGAGCACTCTTTGCATTGTTTGCTCAAGGAACTAAAAGATGGAAAGATAATTAATGCTTCAGGTTCAAGGCTTGAAGGGAGAGGCAGCATTAGTTACCCCCGACAGTCCGCTCCTAACCAAGGGGGTTGTTAGCTGCGCTCGGAACGTGGACCAAACCCGCCACAAGAGGTCTCTCTGTTGGTCGCTACTTGGAGCAGGAGGACGCTTGGGTGCCCAAGGGGGCTTTGGCCGTAAATTCCTCGCTTTCCGGGCCCTGCACAAGAGGCCGGCGTGACTCGGGGGATTGGATCTTGAGGCCCACATACTAGTCTATGGGTGGAATCTTGGATTAGTAATCCCTATGGATTACTGGATTGCCTTAGGGTGGATCATGGATTGCCTTCAACCGGATTATGGATTAGCCTACGGGCTGGATTATATGATGTTTTCCAAAGATAATAAGATAACTTGATTAACACTATTTTTCTATGTCAAGTGCTAAGATTATGTGAAGGAACCGGTAAATAATTTGCTAATTAAGGAAGTTGTTTTATGTATGTCCAACTAAATTTGATAGGTAATTAGACAACTAAAGCTTCCCTGAGGAAAGTGTGGTGGATTTGGCCATGGGTCCGTCCTACGGATGTGTGGTCCTAGTTGGCCGGAAACTTTTCTCAAACGAAATCGATAGAAGGAGGGGACTTTTTCTCGAAGGAAATGAATAGCAAGGAACTTTGACCTAGAGTCTAGGTTACTAGAATTTCGATTTATGCTGTTTTAGGGGAAGACGGAATGGGACTATGCCTTATGGGCAGAGAGGTCGAGCTTTGCATCCCTCTCGTTTCCCATTCTCCTTGAACCAAGTGCATCATGAATCTGCTTCGACCCTGGTGTTTCTGCGTAAAGTAGTTTGCCTAGGGTTCAATGCTAGCTGCCGTTCTAGGAATTTGACCACTAGGAAAACCCTGATTCAGGTCGGTCCTAAGTGGGAACGGCCGGAATGCTTTCGCTTCATGGCAGACTCGAGAGGACCTAGATCGCAAACCCCATGACATTCCGTGGTGCGTAGATCGGATGCTGTACGCTCGCGTAGTGAATGCCGGAAGGTCCCCAAGAATAATAGAACTCTACTTTTTGCACAAATTACAAGGTAAGAAGCATGAACAACAAGAGCAAGACACCAATTGGGTGCAATCTCCCTGCATGCCTTGTGTGAGCACTCCACAAAGCATGTATTTTATGTATTATTCATCTTCAAGCTCAAATAATAGCCCAAATTACAAAATAGCAAGCTTTTAGCTTTTGAGTTTGCTTTAACACAAAATAGGAATAAAGCTAATGGACAATGCCCAAAGATTCTGGCACGTTCAATACAATATCCAAATAGAAATAACATAATCGTGCACCCATGTGCATACAAAATAATAAATATTCGACGCCTTAATAAATAGGCGTGACAAAATATAGGCGCCATGCTTAAGGTATACGCCCATCAAAATATAATCCATAAATCGAATACTCACTATCCTCCAATGCTTTCCTATGCCACTGCTGCTATCTCTACATATCAACTGAAGCATTCACAATCGTTAGTAAAATAATACAATTAAACCAACAAAAGTGAATACCTAGCAGTCTTCAGCTACATAAATAAATCAACTGGTTAGAAATAAATCCTAACCTTAATTTATTACGAGTGCACACTCTAAACTCATAAACGTTTATTAATTTAATATGCATTTTGCGGAATCACCCGCTATGGAATCATCCATGTACACACTAAATTAATGAAACGCCCGAAAAGGACAGGCGTCCCCATCAACTTCTCGCACAAAGAATCCACTTTGTGTATGAGCCCCAGTCATCAAAGTTTACGAAATCCACCGTAAAACCTCACGGAATCCACCATGGCACGGAATCCACCGTGAAATATGCCTCCTGGCATCATTCCGTGGGAGTGCCATGCGGCACTTTCTAGACTCTCTTCCCGATGGGTTGCTAAAATGTGACCTATAAGTAAACAGGTGGACCCGTTACACAGACTCAGGAAGACCTAGATCGCAAACCCCGTGACATTCCGTGGGAGTGCTGGGCGACGCTTTCTGGACTCTATTTCCAATGGGCTGCTAAGACGTGTCCTACGAGCGAATAGATGGACACGTTACACCATATTTACAGCACCATTAACTGACAGCTGAAAAAAGAGGCTTTCTTATGGGATGATTTGGCTGATCCTAATTTTCAGCAGCTGAAAAACTTGCTCACTTCAGCCCCTATCCTCGTATGCCTCAACTTTTCAAAGGATTTTACCATCCAGTGTAATGCTAGTGGATGGGGTATTGGTGTAGTCTTGCTGTAAGAACACGGGGTAATGGCATTTGAGAGCCGAAAAATGGATGATAAAGAGAGAGAGTTGCATGTCTATGATCAGCAGATGTTGGCAGTCATTCACGCTATTAAAAAGTGGCACCACTACTTGTGTGGCAGTAAATTTAAGGTGAAAAGTGACCACCATGTGCTCAAATACTTCTTGACTCAGCCCAACCTCACTCCCAAACAACGTAGATGGGTAGCTACCCTACAAAACTATGACTTTGAGATTATCCACACCCGTGGCAAGGACAATGTAGTGGCTAATGCACTCTCTCGCATGTGGGCATGCAAGGTTTCATCTATCACTGAACTCCACAATGATTGGATTGAAGAGCTCCAAGAGGCCTACTTGCTTGATGTTGAATTTAGCCCTCTTTTTTAGAAATTACAGGAAGGTATTATGGATGACAACTCTCAATATCAGCTCCACAACGGCCTCATTTGGATCCATGGGCGTATTGTGATTCCCCATGCCTCTCCTTTTACCCAAAAAATCCTTGAAGAGATGCATTATTCATCGATTCCTGGCCACTTAGGGGTCTTCAAAACATATGACCACATTTCAAAAAGCTTCCATTGGAAAGGCCTATGGTGAGATGTTAAAGACTTCGTATCTAGATGTGTGCCTTGTCAAAAAAATAAAGATAGCACTCTTAAACTGGGTGGATTGTTGTAGCCCTTACCTATCCCCAAAGGGAAATGGACCCACATTACCATGGATTTCATCACTGGTTTACCTACAACCAAGAAGGGTTGGGATAGCATCTATGTGGTAGTTGACCAACTCACTAAAGCAGCCCATTTCATCCCTACAAAATCTCAGTTTACAGCATCTCAAGTGTAACGTGTCCACTCGTATTTTCAGGACATGTCTTAGCAGTCCATCAAAAAGGATGTCTAGAAAGCTCCGCCCGGCACTCCCATGGAATGTTACGGGGTTTGCGATCTACGGATATTCGCATCTGCCACATAGCGGAAGTATTCAGATGGTTCCCACTTAGGAACGACCTGAATTAGGGTTTTCCTGATTGGTCATTTCCTAACAGCAACTAGCGTCAGACCCAATCGAACTACTTTACGCAGAAACACCAAGTTCGAAGCTGATTCACGCTGCACTTGGTTCAAGGAGAATGGGAAATGAGAGGGATCCAAAGCTCAACCTCTCTGCCATAAGGCATAGTCCCATTCCGTTCCCCTAAAACAGCGTAAATCAGGTTCAAATATAACTCTAGGTCAACGCTCTTGTTGTTCGTGTTCTTTGACGATCTTCCAGCCGTCCATCATGATTTGAGAAAAGTTCATGTCAAGATTGTGGGAGAGAAGGAAGGAGTCTTACTTGTAGCTTTCTTGCTTGCACAATGGGGGAATACACACAGAGATGGAGGCTGAAAACAGTTTTCCTCTTCTTAGTTGTGTAAGCCAAAAAGAACTCTCATACAAAGAAATAGAAGAACCCTAAATATGGGTCTCAAACCAAACTCAACTAACTAAGGTGGCATACTAACTAAGCCACGAACTAGAGTAGATAAGGATAGCTATCATGTAGCTATTATTCATGGGTGGTGTACCAACCGCATCTACAACTAACACGTCGGTGACATAAATGCACAACGGTCACCCTGGCATATCACGAGTGGAGCTCGATATCTCAACACTCCCCCTCGAGCTCAATCCCAATTCCTGCACACCAAGCAGGTCTCTGAACTTGCGCAGCTTCTCTGCGCCCAATGCCTTCGTGAATATGTCAGCTACCTGATCCTCTGTGCTGACATAAACTAGATCAATAAGACCTAGTAAAACCCTCTCCCGCACATAGTGATAATGCACCTCAATGTGCTTTGTTCTAGCATGATAGACTGGGTTATTTGCCAAGTGTATACTACTCATGTTGTCACAATAAATGACAACTGGCCCATCTGTAGACTGATGCATATCATAAAGTAGCTTATGCAACCAAGCTACCTCACATGCAGACATTGCTGCACCCCTGTACTCAGCCTCTATGCTCGACAAGGCAACTGTAGGCTGTTTCTTGCTGCTCCAAGTGACTGCAGCACTCCCAAAAGAGAACACATATCCACTGGTAGATCGTCTATCAGAAATGCTACCAGCCCAATCAGCATCAGTGTATCCATGCAACTGTATCTGAACCCCAGTCTCATAAAATAGTCCATACTGCAATGTGGACTTCACATACCTGAGTATGCGTCTAGCCGCATCCAAATGCGGTTTCCTTGGAGCCTGCATAAACTGACTTACCAATCCAACAACATAGCTCAAATCTGGCCTGGTAATAGTCATATAAATCAAGATTCCTACTATGCGTCTCTACACAGTAGGGTCTTCCAGAAGCTCACCTGCATCTGCGCTCAGCTTCACATTCTGCTCCAAAGGAACTGAAATAGGCTTACAGCATGCCATTCCATATTTGGACAGCATGTCCAATCCATACTGCCTCTGCAAGAGCTGTATCCCACTTGGTGATCTAATCACCTCAATGCCCAAGAAATAACGCAGCTCTCCCAAATCCTTCATCTCAAACTTCTGCTTCAATAGCATTTTCACATGAAGGATATCTTCATCATTGTCACCTGTCATAATTAAATCATCAACATAAATGACAAGTAGCATAATACATTTCTCTGTTTTTCTCACATAAAGTGAGAAATCTGGCTTGGAAATCTGAAAGCCAATAGTGACAAGATACTGTCCTATCTTGTCAGACCATGCACTAGGTGCTTGCTTCAAGCCATACAAGGCTTTCTTCAACCTGCAAACAAACTCAGGATGAAAAACATGCACATAACCTGGTGACTGCTCCATATATACCTCTTCTTGCAAATCACCATGCAAGAAGGCATTCTTTACATCCATCTAATGTAAAGACCATTCCTTTGATGCAGCCATAGCAATGACTGCTCTTACGGTTGCCATCCTTGCAACCGGACTGAATGTTTCTTCATAGTCAATGCCATATGTTTGTGCATACCCCTTGACTACTAATCTTGCCTTGTATCTGTTCACAGAACCATCTGCATTGTGCTTCACCTTATAGACCCACTTACAGCCAAATGCATTCTTACCTTTAGGCAAAGGTACCAATTCCCATGTAGCATTTGCTTCCAAGGCATCCATTTCTTCATCCATGGCTTTCTCCCATTTTTCTTTTCCCATGGCTTGCTCAAAAGAATTGGGCTCTGGTTCCTGTATCACTTTGACCATATATGCATAGTGAATGGCTGTAAATCCATCATATTTCAGCATATCCATAGGATACCTAGCTCTGGTAGACCTACGCAAAGTAGGCTCACTTCCAAGTGCTCTCAAAACATCCTGGTCTTCCTTACTCCAGGTGTAACAATAGAGGGGATACCCAACTCATCATCAATGCTCTGTTCTGAGCCACTGGATTCACCATCCACATAAGAGTGACCTGCATTCACATCAAACATGGGCTGATCAACCTTCTCTTTTCCTTTTCATGATACCTACATACCACTATCTTCATTGCTTTGAGAAGATTCTCCTGATCTCAATCTGCCTGTCCATGGCGAAGAATATGAACCACTGCTAAAGGATACTCCAGGTCCACTAATATTTTGTGACTGCTGCTGTGAATTCTGTGCAGCATTACCATTTTGTGTATCTACATCATCAATCACATTTACTAGTTTATACCAGCTACTCATCTCATCAAAAACAATATCTCTACTCACTGTAAACTTACGAGTAGAAGGGTTATAGCATCTATACCCTTTCTACTGCAGAGAGTAACCAATAAAGATGCACTTCTCAGCTTTTGGATCCAACTTGGATCTCAACTCATCTGGCACATGTACATAGGCAATGCAACCAAAAATTTTCAAATGAGAAATATCTGGTTTCCTACCAGTATACCTCTCCTCTGGAGTCATCCCATGTATTGCTGCAGTGGGAGTCCTGTTCATTATGTAGACTACTGTAGCAACTCCTTCAGCCTAGTAAAAATCTGGCAAGTCTTTTTCGTTGAGCATGGCACGAGATACCTCTCCAATATGCCTGTTTTTTCTTTCTGTAATTCCATTTTGTTGTGGGGTATGACTGCATGAATATTGCTGCTTTATGCCATGCTCCTGCAGGAACCTTTCAAACTCATTTGAGAGGTACTCTCCCCCTCCATCTGACCTTAGGCATTTTATCTGTAGACCTGCTTCTTTTTCAGCCATAGCTTTAAGAGTTTTGAAATGCCCAAAAACTTCACTTTTCTTTTTCATAAAATACACCCAAACTTTTCTGCTATAGTCATCAATAAAAGTGACAAAATAATGACAGCCTCCAAGAGATGCAGCTTTAGTAGTCCACACATTAGAGTGGATTAATTCCAATGGCTTCTTACTCTCTTGAACATGTCTAGGAAATGGTTTCCTTGCCTGTTTTCCAAACTGACAGGCTTCACATACCTTATGCATTTCTGCAACTTTGAATTTAGGCAATCCTATAACAATATTTTGGGCTTGCATTGATTTAAGTCGCTGTACATTAACATGACCAATGCGTTTATGCCAGATATCAATATCTGCAACTACACTGGTCCCATGTGCAAACATTGCTGCACTCAATTCAGACATGTCTGCATCCAACGTAAACATTCTGCCCTTCTTCTTTCCTTTTGTTATCAAGCGACTTTTATTTTTCATATCCTCAACAAAGCATCCATGAGGATTAAATCTGACCTGCAAGCCCTGCTCAACCATTTGACCAACAGAAACCAGATTCTTGGTGATATTCGGGAAATGAAATACATTGGACATGTATTTCTTTTTCCCATCTTGCATAGACAAAGGAGTTTTTCCAATCTGCACAATAGGATGTGCAGTATCATCACCAGTCTCCACAAATCCTGGTTTTTCCATTTTCCTTGCATCCTCCATCCATTCTGCATGACCTGTCATGTGGTTTGATGCACTTGAGTCAACATACCACACATCGTTGCTTTCTTCTGCACTTGTCACAGAATTGTTCATGTGCTGCACCATAAACAAATGCTCATTTTTGTCATCACCCTGTCTACTAGAAGATGCATAATTTCCTTGTTGCAGTTTTCCATTCATGATGTCATTCTGCTTTTTATAGCAGTCTTTAGCCATATGACCCATTTTACCACAGTAGTAGCATTCAACATTACTGTTTGCATTTTGGCCTCTTTGCCATCCACCACGACCTCTTTGGCTCCCCTTGCCTCTAGAGTTACCACGTCCTCCTCCATAGGACTGGTTTTCTTGAGTTTGCTGCATATTCTGATTTCTACCACGGCCTCCAAATCAGCCTCCTCTACCTCTGCCTCTACCTCTTCCAGCATTTGAGTAGAAGACAGCTTCTTTTGAAGTTCCTCCTGAAAAAGATGCACCACCATTTCTCTGCTCCTCAAAAATTAGAAGAGCAATCAACTCCTCAAAATCAAGAAATCTTTCACGGATGGAAATGGATGTTTGAAACTGTGCATAATCCTTTCCTAAACCATTCAAGGTCACTGAGACTAAATCATCATCTTCCACTGGCGACCCAATGGAAGCAAGTGCATCTGCAATCTTCTTCACCTTCATGTGGTAGTCATTGATGCTCATACTTTCTCTTTGCACATTGTGCAACTCTTGCTTGAGCTGCATTTTCCTGGCTTGTGTATTTGTGCTATACATTTTTGACAAAGTATCCCATGCCTCCTTTGGCGTACTTGCATCTTGAATATGCACAATCATAGAGTCTGAAATGATGATAGATAGCCAGTACATAACTTTCCTGGCTCTCTCATGCCATACTTTAAATGCCTGCATTTTCTGTTGATTGGGAACATCTGGAAGAACTGGTTCTTCTTCATTTCCTGCAACAAATTCCCAATATCATTTTCCCATAAGGAAATTCGTCATTCTAAACTTCCATGCTTGGAAGTTGTTCTTATCAAGCTTTTCAGTGACAATCTGTGAAAGAGAATCAGACGCCATTATAGAATACTGCAAAAAAATTTGTCACTGCAAAAAACACAACTTCACCCTCACAAGGACAAATCTGCAAAACTGGCGAAAGTGGTATTTGACCACACAGTCACTTCCTAGTGACGATTTTGCATAAACAAGAACCAAGGATGATTCTGAAGCTCCCAATGTCTCTGCGCACAAGCATACGATGCAATTTCTACAGTAACTTTTCACCGACCTGTAGAACAATGGCTGCACAACATAAAACTGAGCCTTTTCCTGAGTGCGTGCAGAAAACTTCCGCCTCCAAAACAGGCCCCGAAATGGCCTCAAATCAAAAAAACAAGGTCGCCTAGGGCTAAAGCCCTGTCCCGCAACATATACTGCCCTCTTGCTTCACCGCGAAGGGTTTCTCAACCTGAGACAATGCACTCTTGCAATTTCCGACTGTGCTACCTGCAGAGATCTGCTCCCAAAACAGAAAATGAAAGCAACACTGCTCCTCTTACCAGAACACCGCGAGCTTGGCTTGCTTTCTTGAGCTCCTTACCACGAACAAGGCTCTGATACCATGTCAAGATTGTGGGAGAGAAGGAAGGAGTCTCACTTGTAGCTTTCTTGCTTGCACAATGGGGGAATACACACAGAGGTGGAGGCTGAAAACAGTTTTCCTCTTCTTAGTTGTGTAAGCAAAAAAGAACTCTCATACAAAGAAATAGAAGAACCCTAAATATGGGTCTCAAACCAAACTCAACTAACTAAGGTGGCATACTAACTGAGCCACGAATTAGAGTAGATAAGGATAGCTATCATGTAGCTATTATTCATGGGCGGTGTACCAACCACATCTGCAACTAACACATCGGTGACATAAATGCACAACGGTCACCCTGGCATATCACGAGTGGAGCTCGATATCTCAACAGTTCCTGGCCAATCGGGACCACCCATCCGTAGGACGGCGGACCTATGGCCCATCCTCCGCACTTTCCTCGGGTTGTTTTAGTTATTTAATTACCTAACACATTAGTTGGACACGTAACAACTAGCTGCTTTGATTAAGCCGTTAGGCACTGGTTCTTTCACGTAATCTTATCACTTGACATAGAAAAACAATATCAGACAAGTTCCTTATTAACAGGTTATCATATTTATCTTTGAAATACAAAGAGTCCAGCCCGTAGGCTTATCCACAATCCGCCCGAAGGCTATCCAGCAATCCACAGGGATCACTAATCCAAGTTTCCGCCCATAGACTAGTATGCGGGTCTTGAGATCCAATCCCCAGTCATGTTAGCCTCTTGTGCAAGACCCGGAAGGCGAGGGATTTACGGCCAGAGCCCCCCTAGCACCCAAGCGTCCTCCTGCTCCAAGTAGCACTCAACGGAGAGACCTCTCGTGGCGGGTTCGGTCCACTTTCCCAGCGCGGTCAACAACCCCCTTGGTTAGGGTTAGGCAGGCAGTCAGGGGTAACTGAAGCTACCTCTCCTTTCAGGCCTTCAACCCGAAGTATAGATATTCATTTATCTTTTAATTTATTGATCAAACAAAGTCAAACAGTGCTCTAAAATCTGTAGCAAGCACAAACATTTCCATTGATTGTTTTTGTTGTTGGCAAACTCCTAAGGAATGAATCCTTCCTTTCGAATGCATCCAGCACTCGATCCGGGATGACTTGAAACTTGGCAAGATTCCATATATCCTGGGTTAGGGCGTACCCTATTAACCGGACTTGGTCATACCTTAAGTTCATCAGTTATTTAGATTTATCAGCTGGTCTTTAGTTTCCAATTAATCTTCCTTACTCAAGAAGGATACTAAAGTATTCATCCTCTTGCAAGATAACTTGCGTAAGGATCTGCCAACCTTATTGTGAGAATTTGGCCATTCTCTTGTGATCCAATCACAATATCATATGACTCCGCTCTTGCTACTCAAGCGTCGCATCAAACTATGAGACAATGGAGTCACGAAACAATCTGTTTCAAGTTACTAGGCTAGCGTCGCTAGACCTAGGGTTTCCAAGTTTCACCTTGTAATATTCTTAGGGACAAACGCTAGCTCACTTTACGATTACATTTCACAGTCCCTACATTCACTGAATGTGGGCCTGTATTTAAGGTATAGGCATTTCTTGGAATTTAACTTATTCCGAATGAGTACTCCGCGGCTTAGGTGTTTTAGGTTTATGCCAATTTGGTTAACTCTAGAAGATAATTTTGAGATTACTTCCACATGATTCGTTGACTATGCGTAAATTGATTTTTTTAACCCTATGTTTTAGGTTTATGCCAATTTGGTTAACTCTAGAAGATAATTTTGAGATTACTTCCACATGATTCGTTGACTATGCGTAAATTGATTTTTTTAACCCTAACTTATCGGTTTGAGGTCAGGTTAATTTCAACTAATCTTCCCTTTTCTTTGTGAGCAAAATTCATGCTAATTAAGCAACCTTTTTCTTGCTAATTTATGCAGTTGACAACGATAATTTCATAGAGTTTATGCATCGTAAGAATAGTTTCATGCTTTGCACTTTCCATGATGATTCATTGCGATATGGGTTAATAGTGCGAGATGTAGTTTATACTTCTAGGCTTAACCAAAGTATACTATTTTAATGGATAATAATCTAGTCTTATAATTCATTTCAATGCATAAGCTATTTGCTAGAAATGCATTTATACTTTCTTAATTTGCATGTTTCATTTAAAAGCATTGATGACTAAGTTCCTTCATCATGAACAACTAGGAGAAAAATATATCCTATTTCTAAAAATTGAACTTGCATGATTGAATTACAACAATATCAAATAAAAACTAGGAAGGAAAACCTGGGCTTGGGGTGAGATGTCCACGTGGATGCCCGGAGATGACTCTCCCGCGGCTACGCCTTGGACTTTCTTAGGAGGCATCGCAATTGTAGTCTTTCGGACGTGGAAGTAGCTTTACAATTCCTCTTTGGAATTCCACCGTCGCTCCCTTGCACTATCCTTCGAAAGTAGTGTTAGAAGGCCCCCTCCTTAAAGTAGGGATTTCGAATGAAGGGGTGTTTCAAAATCTTTTGCCGATAAGTCCCATTAAATCCATGGGAGGGGCTTAATGGCCTTATAATGGCTCGCACAAATGGGAAATAAATAAAGTGTGGAATCCCTTACGAGGGTTTTTGAGTGGGAAAGGGAGGTGTTAAAAAAAACACCTTCAACACTCTTCTTCTCTTTTACGAGTGGGGGAAAAGGAACAAAGGCCCAAGGGTATTTTGCATAGGGCAAGGAACGGCCTAATGGGTTTTACCACGGGGGGGGGGAATGGGGAGTAATCCCTAAGTCCAAGGGAAAGGGCTTAAGGAAATTTATAAAGCACGGGGTTTTTAAAGTCCATGGGAAGCATGGGAAGGCTAAGGGGGAAAAGGGATTATGAGCTTTAAACACGAGCGGGGGGTTTCAATATGTCACAGGGGAAGGGAGATAAGGGATTTTACACACGGGGGGGAGGGGAGGTTTCAATATCCATGAGAAAGGGGGCTTAAGGGTTTATAAAACACGAAAAAGGGGGCTTAAGGAAAGGGGAGCTAAGTGAACTTTAAAAGCACAGGGGGAAAGTGTGGTTTTCCAACATTCATGGGAAAGGGCCTAAGGGCTTGTGAGGGTTTTAAACACGGGGGGGGAAGGGTGATAAACCCAAAAGAAAGGGGGCTTAAAAGGATTTTAAAACCCAAGGGAGGGGATTTGATGAGGCACAGGAAGGGGGCTTAAGAAGGCCCCTCCCTTGGAAGCTTCTGAGCTTCCAGAGCTTTCCACGTGGGGGGGGTAATAGGGCCGTCTGTCGATGGCAATTGACAGTTGCGGGCGCGGCAGCTCCATGTCCGTGACAGGGCGGCAACCTCCCTTCGTCCTCCTTCAGGCGGCAACAGCTCTATGGGGTCCTCCCAACTTAAAAGCCCTTCTCTCTCTCCCTCACGGTTTCAGAATGGCGGCCCTCCCTTCGTCTTCTGTCTCTTGTACCTCCCTTCTTGGGAGCGGCCCCCTTCACTTAAATAGGGGAGGGGAGGGATCCTCCCTCTCCTTCGTGTCAGCATGCATGGTCGTATTATTCCGCAAGCTCCACCGAGGAGCTCTGGAGTCCCTTCTATTCCCCTCCCCTTCCAGCACAACAGTCGACTGGGGAGGGGAATAATAAAAAGGAATCGAGATGTCCTCATCTCGAGATAAACTGGGGATATTGATGGTTGAGAGTACCTTCATCTACCCAAGTGGCATCCTCTTTGGGATAATCTTTCCACTGGACGAGGCATTCTCTCAAGGTTCTGGATCTTAACTGTCTCTCCCTAACATCTAAGATCATGTCAGGCCTTAGTTCAAGGACTCCTTGACTAGGCATTACAACTTGTTGATCGTCAAGTACATGGTTAGGGTTAGGTACATACTTTTTCAATAAGCTGATATGGAATACATTGTGAACCTTTAGGTTCTCCAGGAGTTGCAGTTTATAAGCATTAGGTCCTAGGCACTTGAGGATCTTGTACGGTCCACAATACCTTGGACTTAGCTTCTTGCAATCTCCTAAGGATAGGGAACTCTTTTTAGGGTGTACGCGAATGAAGACCATGTCTCCTTCTTCGAAGACTCTATCTTGGTGCTTCAAATCCGCATATGCCTTCTGTCTATCCTTGGCTGCTTGGATGTCCTATCTTATTAACTTTATTTGGTCATCCATTGCTTCCAACATCAGCCTTGAAGCTTCAACCCTTAAGGTTGGATCTGAAAAGTTTAGGGGACTTCAACAGTCATGACCATACAATGCTTGGAAAGGGGTCATCTGAATGCTTTGTTGGTAAGAAGCATTGTAGGCAAATTCAACCAAAGGCAACTATTGAATCCACCTCTTCGGCTCACGACAATAGTATGCCCTAAGCATATCCTCGATGACTTGATTTACTCGCTCTGTTTGGCCATCCGTTTGGGGATGGTAAGCAGTGATAAAGCAGATTTGAGTTCCAATAGCTTCAAAGATAGTTCTCCAGAAGTGTGACGTGAAGAGAGAATCACGATCACTAATGATTCTTTCGGGTTAACCATGTAGCTTGAATATCTCCTTGATAAACAATCTTTCAATGTCTGAAGCTTTATAGTTTGTCTTTACTAGAATAAGGTATGCAACTTTAGTAAGCTTGTCAACCACAACCAGGATGGAGTTGTATCCTCCCTGAACTTGGGGTAGGCCTATAACAAAATCCATACTGATGAATTCCCATTTCATTTGGGGAATGTCAAGCGATTGAAGTTCCCCTGGCATCTTGACATGTTCGGCTTTAATACGTTGACAAGACAAACACTCGATGACATATTTGATAATGTCACCTTTAAGCCTCTCCCAATGGTAGCTCTTCCTAACTGCATTAAGAGTCTTGGCATAGCCAAGATGTCTTGAGAAAGGGGAATCATGAGCTTCCCACAATATCTTCTGCTTAAGTAACTGGCTTGCTGGTATACATAGCCTTGTTCTATAGTAGACAAGACCATTATTAATAGAGAATTCATGATACTTAGCCTCCAGCTTTTGGTCCTGATCCTTGATAGAGATCTCCCTTAGTATTGTTTGGTAGGCCAAATCATGGCGTGCATCCTCTCTAGCTAGCTCAAGTATAGGGTTGTTTGGCATAGATACTTTTGTAGCTAGAGATCTAGCTATTGATGGGTTCTGTAGGATTAGGGAATGTAGGAATGCCTTGCGACTAAGTGCATCGGCAACTACATTCTCTTTTCTTGGTTGGTACTTGATTTCAAAGTCATACTCCTCCAACACTTCAATCCACCGACGTTGCCTCATGTTGAGCTCATTCTGGGTAAAGATCCATTTGAGACTCTTATGGTCAGTTACTAGTGTAAAATTATTACCCAATAGGTAGTGTCTCCAAAGCTTTAGAGCATGGATGACAGCTAGTAATTCCAGATCATGCGTGGCATAATTCTTTTCATGATTCTTCAATTTCCTTGAAGAGTATGCTACTGGATGACCTTCCTGTATGAGCATACATCCCAAGGCAAGTATGCTAGCATCAGTTACTATCTCAAACTCCTTATTGAGGTCTGGAAGTTTTAGAATAGGTGCTGATACCAAACTTTGCTTCAATTTGTCGAAGCTATTTTGTTTGGGAGTTGACCATGCAATGGAAGTTTGCTTCTTCAATAAGTCTGCCGTCAGGGGTGCTGCAATCAAAGCATAGTTTTTGATGAAGACCCTATACCATCCTATCAATCCAAGAAAGCTGTGTATCTCTTTGACAGATGTTGGTATTGGCCACTCAAGCACATCTTTGACCTTGGCTGGGTCCACTGAGATTCCTTCCGCTGATACTATGAATCCCAGGTATTCAATCTGACGTGTGAAGAATGCACACTTCTTAATCTTAGCATACAGCTTACGTGCCCTCATTGTCTCAAGGACCATCCGAAGTTGGGGTCCATGATATTCTTCATATTTAGAATATACTAAAGTGTCGTTGAAGAAGACAAGCACGAAATCATCAAGATATGGCCTAAAGATATCCTGCATTAACCTGTTGAAGGTGGTAGGTGCATTCGTAAGTCCGAATGACATAACTAGAAACTCAAAGTGCCCATATCTTGTATTGAAGCCCATCTTAGGGATATCTTCTTCCTTGATCCTTATCTGATAATAACTTGACCTAAGATAAATCTTGGAGAAGATCTTTGCACCCTGAAGACGATCAAGAAGCTCATCTATTCTAGGAATAGGGTACTTGTTCTTGACCGTTGATTGATTCAACCCTCGGTAATCGATACATAGTCGAAGTGTCCCATCTTTATTTTTCTAGAATAGTACTGGAGCTCCCCACGGTGAACTACTAGGCCGAATGTATCCCTGATCTAGTAGTTGCTTGAGTTGTTCCTTCATTTCAATTGCTACTGGTATGGACATTCTATATGGTCTCTTTGCAATTGGCGTAGCTCCTGGTACTAACCTAATCTCATGATCCACTTCTCTTTGAGGCAGAAGTTCAGTGAACTCTTCAGGGAATACGTCTACGTATTCCTTTAGCCAAGAAGGTCCTTCATAAGACTCTTGTTTCTTATCTAACTTGTTGAGTTTGATCAAGTAGATAGGTAATCCTTTTCTGAATCCTTTTATGATCCAAGATACTTTGGCCAATTGGATTCTTGGCACTCCAGTCTCACCTTGAGTTGTGACTAATTCCCTTTTAGAGTTTGGAAAGGAAACTTGACCCTTTACACAATGAATGTGGGTGTCATTAGGTTTAAGCCAATCCATTCCGAGTAGACACTCATGGATAACTAAATTCATGACTCTAAATTTGACCAAAGTCTTCTATCCTCCTAGGAAGAATTCCACCTTAGCAGTTTGCCTAGTACAAGTAACCTCACGACCATTTGCCAATTCCATAAGCAAGGTAGGTGCTTCTACTGTGGCTATTCCTAATCTTTTTGCACAAGCTGGTGAGATAAAGGAATGAGTACTGCCACAATCAATCAAGGTCTTGAAACTTTTACCTTGATAGTCTGACGGTATGTCTAAATCACCGAGAACTGGTGATTCGGCCCTTTCTTGTGTAGAGTGGCATGGACTGTCGCTCTTTCAAACTTTGCTTCCATGGTCGGATCTTCTTCTTCCTCGCACATTTTCCTATTGGCAATGCAAGCGGTTCTTCCTCTACCTTGGGTAGCAGCTCCTTGACCATGGCCCGTTCCTTGGAAAGGTACTTGGCAGTGTCCCCCACCAAGCTTGGGACATTGCCTCTAGAAGTGACTGGGCTTATTGCAGTGGAAACAACGGAGGTTTCGGCCATTGCTTTGAGTAGGAACAAATTTGTTGACATTGTTAGTCCTTGCTTTCTTTCTTTGCCCCTGATTATGACCTTGAACTCTCTTCATTTGAGGTCTGAATGCTCCTTTTTTCGGGTCATTATAAGACAAAGCTTTGTTACCCCTTGGTCTAGACTACACCTCCTGAATTATAGGTGCCACTCAAATGAGTGCGTTCTGAAGATCTGATGGACGCATAGATTCGAGACGGGTATTGACTGGTGGATTTAAACCCGCACAAAATTTGGACACCTGCTGTGTCATGTCCATTTGCGGTGCATACTTAAGAAGTGAGACAAAATTAGAATAGTATGCATCAAGCGTGAGCCCCAACTATTTTAGCTCATAGAACTCATTCATTCTCTGCGTGCGATAAGCAGGTGGTAAATATCTACCTTGGATGGCTTTCTTCAGCTTCTTCCAGGTAACGAATCCTTCTGTGATCCCTTGATCCCTGCACCATTGCTTCCACCAAAGCCTGGCTTCACGGCAAGCTTTAACTTGGCAAGCATAGCCTGATTGGCGGGTGTAGTATCGGCTACTTTGAAGTAATCCTCCATGGATTCAATCGAAATTTCAGCGTCCACTTGGATGGACCTGCCTCTCCCGTCAAACTCGGGTGGCTTAATCTGCTTGAGAAGGAACTTCTTCTCCTAGATTATAGCAGTACTTGATGTAGGAGGCGAATTAGGAACCTGTACCTGGGGTTGTGCCTAGATAAAGGTTTCTTAACGTTATTATACGATAATCGTTATTGATTTATATTACATCTTCAATTTTGCTTTCACGCAAGCAATGTAGCTACTTAACTTTTTATCAATTCTCATGCACAATTAGACATTGATAAAAAGAAGTCTTATTTGTATTTATATGGGCATAGTCTTTTCGGAATACAACATTTCTTGCGATGATAAGCCAATTGTTACATTTAGTTTGGGGAGAACAACGTTGTATTACATTTATCTACAGGAACTGTATAGTAGTATGGTTTCGGGTCATGGATTTTCAAGAATCGGTAAATCATTGGAAGTTCAGAATATCCTTTCCGTTGGAATACATTCTTCTCATGGCGGCCCAACACTTCAATCCTATTGACGGGGATTACACGGGCTACTTCCTCATATACATATGAGTTCATCTCAACCCTCTGACCTCGAATATGTAAAGTTGAGTTTACATAAGCTTCCACAAAAATGAACAAATTCACGACTTTCACACCTTCCAACCACTTGATCCTTTTTAAGTTGGTTTGTAGGTAAGCAAACTGGTGGGTGACTATATAGTAGATTCCTGAGGCACCCGTCCATCTTCATTCCATGTACAAGGGTGATGGATTATAGATTTGCTCTAGGATGTTCATCATCTCAACCCTTTGTCGATAATGCAGAGAATGCATTGTAGTCATAAACATGACTCTAAATACCAAGAACTTGTTCCACGCTTCGTAATTCTGCAAGACAACATTGAAGATAAGGAAATGTTTGGAACGTCAACATTTGCTTTACTTCTTCTTATTAAGATTTCATAAAACAATTCCATTGTTGGTTGGCTCTGATACCAACTGTAACGTGTCCCCTTATATTTTCAAGACACGTCTTAGCAGTCCATCGGAAAGGATGTCTAGAAAGCTCTGCCTGGTACTCCCATGGAATGTTACGGGGTTTGCGATCTAGGGATTTTTGCGTCTACCACGTAGCAAAAGTATTCCGACGGTTCCCACTTAGGATCGACCTAAATTAGGGTTTTCCTGATTGGTCATTTCCTAATAACAACCAGCGTCAAACCCAAGCAAACTACTTTACGCAGAAACACCAGGTCCAAAGCTGATTCATGCTGCACTTGGTTCAAGGAGAATGGGAAACGAGAGGGATGCAAAACTCAACCTCTCTGCCATAAGGCATAGTCCCATTCTGTTCCCCTAAAACAGCGTAAATCGGGTTCAAATATAACTCTAGGTCAACATTCTTGTTGTTCGTATTCTTTGACGATCTTCCAGCTGCCCATTGTGATTTAAGAAAAGTTCCCAGCCAACCGGAACCACCCATCGGTAGGATGGACCTATGGCCCATCCTCCACACTTTCCTCGGGTTGTTTTAGTTATTTAATTACCTAACACATTAGTTGGACATGTAACAACCAGCTTCTTTAATTAACCCATTAGGCACTGGTTCTTTCATGTAATCTTATCACTTGACATAGAAAAACAATATCAGACAAGCTCCTTGTTAACAGGTTATTATATTTATCTTTGAAATATAAAGAGTCCAGCCCGTAGGCTTATCCACAATCTGCCCGAAGGCTATCCAGCAATCCACAGGGATCACTAATCCAAGTTTTTGCCCGTAGACTAGTATGCGGGCCTCAAGATCCAATCCCAAGTCACGTTAGCCTCTTGTGCAGGACCCGAAAAGCGAGGGATTTACGGCCAGAGCCCCCCTGGCACCCAAGCGTTCTCCTGCTCCAACCGAGAGACTCTAGTAGTGGGTTCGGTCCACTTTCCCGGTGAGGCCAACAACCCCCTTGGTTAGGGTTAGGCAGGCAGTCGGGGGTAACTGAAGCTACCTCTCCCTTCAAGCCTTCAACCTGAAGTATAGATATTCATTTATCTTTTAATTCATTGATCAAACAAAGCTAAATAGTACTCTAAAATCTGTAGCAAGCACAAACATTTCCATTGATCGTTTTTGTTGTTGGCAAATTGCTAAGGAATGAATCCTTCCTTTCGAATGTATCCAGCACTCGATCCGAGATGACTTGCAACTTGGCAAGATTTCCTATATCCTAGGTTAGGTCGTACCCTATTAATCGGACTTGGTCATACCTTAAATTCATCATTTATTTCAATTTATCGGCTGGTCTTTAGTTTCCAATTAATCTTCCTTACTCAAGAAGGATACTAAAGTATTCATCCTCTTGCAAGATAACTTGCGTAAGGATCCGCCAACCTTATTGCAAGAATTTGGCCATTCTCTTGTGATCCAATCACAAGATCATATGAGTCCGCTCTTGCTACGCAAGCGTCGCATCAAACTATGAGACAATGGAGTCACGAAACAATCTGTTTCAAGTTACTAGGCTAGCGTCGCTAGACCTAGGGTTTCCAAGTTTCACCTTGTAATATTCTTAGGGACAAACGCTAGCTCACTTTACGATTACATTTCACAGTCCCTACATTCACTGAATGTGGGCCTGTATTTAAGGTATAGGCATTTCTTGGAATTTAACTTATTCCGAATGAGTACTCCGCGGCTTAGGTGTTTTAGGTTTATGCCAATTTGGTTAACTCTAGAAGATAATTTTGAGATTACTTCCACATGATTCGTTGACTATGCGTAAATTGATTTTTTTAATCCTAACTTATTGGTTTGAGGTCAGGCATAGGTTAGGTTAATTTCAACTAATCTCCCTTTTCTTTGTGAGCAAAATTCATGCTAATTAAGCAACCTTTTTCTTTCTAATTTATGCAGTTGACAATGATAATTTCATAGAGTTCATGCATCGTAAGAATCGTTTCATGCTTTGCACTTTCCATGATGATTCATTGCGATATGGGTTAATAGTGCGAGATGTAGTTTATACTTCTAGGCTTAACCGAAGTATACTATTTTAATGGATAATAA
The DNA here is from genome assembly GCF_053477565.2 of Lygodium microphyllum. Taxonomy (NCBI): domain Eukaryota; kingdom Viridiplantae; phylum Streptophyta; class Polypodiopsida; order Schizaeales; family Lygodiaceae; genus Lygodium; species Lygodium microphyllum. Next base: position 171,111,564 of record NC_141140.1, read on the forward strand.
TCTAGTCTTATAATTCATTTCAATGCATAAGCTATTTGCTAGAAATGCGTTTATACTTTCTTAATTTGCATGTTTCATTTAAAAGCATTGATGACTAAGTTCCTTCATCGTGAACAACTAGGAGGAAAATATATCCTATTTCTAAAAATTAACCTTGCATGATTGAATTACAACAATATCAAATAAAAACTAGGAAGGAAAACCTAGGCTTGGGGTAAGATGTCCACGTGGATGCCCGGAGATGACTCTCCCGCGGCTACGCCTTGGACTTTCTTAGGAGGCATCGCAATTGTAGTCTTTCGGACGTGGAAGTAGCTTTACAATTCCTCTTTGGAATTCCACCGTCACTCCCTTGCACTGTCCTTCGAAAGTAGTGTTAGAAGGCTCCCTCCTTAAATTAAGGATTTCGAACGAAGGGGTATTTCAAACTCTTTTGCCGATAAGTCCCATTAAATCCATGGGAGGGGCTTAATGGCCTTATAATGGCTCGCACAAATGGGAAATAAATAAAGTGTGGAATCCCTTACAAGAGTTTTTGAGTGGGAAAGGGAGGTGTTAAAAAAAACACCTTCAACACTCTTCTTCTCTTTTACGAGTGGGGGAAAAAGAAAAAAGGCCCAAGGGTATTTTACATAAGGCAAGGAACGGCCTAAGGGGAAATTTATAAAGCACGGGGTTTTCAAAGCCCACAGGAAGCATGGGAAGGCTGAGGGGGAAAAGGGTTTATGAGCTTTAAACATGAAGAAAGGGGGGGGGGGGGGGGGGGGGGGGAGGGGGGGTGATAAACCCAAAAGAAAGGGGGCTTAAAAGGATTTTAAAGCCTGGGGGAGGGGATTTGATGAGGCACACAAAGGGGGCTTAAGAAGGCCCCACCCTTGGAAGCTTCTGAGCTTCCAGAGCTTTCCACGTGGGGAGGTTAATAGGGCCGTCTGTCGATGGCGATTGACAGTTGGGGGCACGGCATCTCCATGTCCGTGACATGGCGGCAGCCTCCCTTCACCCTCTTTCAGGTGGCAACAGCTCCACGGGTTCCTCCCAACTTAAAAGCCCTTCTCGCTCTCCCTCACCATTTCAGAATGGCGGTCCTCCCTTCATCTTTTGTCTCTCATACCTCCCTTCTCGGGAGCAGCCCCCTTTGCTTAAATCGGGGAGGGAAGCGATCCTCCCTCTCCTTCGTGTCAGCATGTATGGTCGTACTACTCTGTGAGCTCCACCGAGGAGCTTCCATGTCCCTTCTATTCCCCTCCCTTTCTAGCACAAGAGTCGGATGGGGAGGGGAATAATAAAAAAATTTGCATTATCCATAAGAAAATGTTATATATTTATCCTCAAGAGGTAGTTTACGCGAACGTTACATCAAGTTGCCACTCAGTTTATGGAGCATGTATTTAAGTTTCATGGCTTACCCCACGTCATAGTACATGATCAGAACACCAAATTATGAGACAATTTTGGTAGACAATTTTCAGCTCCATGGGGACCAAATTGGCTCCCATCTACAGCCTATCATCCCCAAACACACGGGCAGACCGAGCGAGTCAACAAGTGGCTTGAAACTTATTTGCGACATTTTTGTCATGATGTAAAGAATTATTGGGATGTATGGCTGCACTTGGCTAAATTTTCTTACAACAACTCCACTCATTCGAGCATTGGAGTCTCCCCCTTCGAAGCATTGTATGGTTATTGGGTGCCCCTTTCCACCATGATCTTCAATGAAAATCTCAACCCCCTTGGAGAAGAAGAGTTGGACCGCATGCAAGCTTTACTTCAACAATGCAAGGTAAACCTCAAAAGGGCTCAAGAGCACGTGAAGCTCCATGCTGATGCAAAAATAAGACCCCTTGACTTTCAAGAGGGTGAATTGGTACTCCTCAAGGTTCCCAAGTCCCATTATGCTACACTAAAGGACGGTTCTTGCAACAAGTTGGCACACTATTACTATGGGCCCTACACAATCATTAAGAAGGTCAAGGAATTAGCTTACCATCTCCAACTCCCTCCCACTACTAAGATCCATAATGTCTTCCATGTGAGCCAATTGAAACCTTTCATTGGCACTCCCAAAGCTTATGTAGAGGAGCTAGCCCCCATAGATGAGGAGGGCCTTATCCAGTATCTTCCTGAAGTGGTCATTGGGCAGTGTGAAAAGCAACTCTGCACCCCTTCCAACCATGAATACCTGATCAAATGGCAAGGCCTACCAACAAAGGAAGCTTCTTGGCACCCAACATCTATCTTGGATGAGTTTGCATACCTCAAGGAGGCCGTATTGGCTGAAACTTAACCATGACACCTGTTTTGGGTTGCAATTTGCGTCTCGACAACCAACTGTTTTGCACCATTTTGGTTCTGAACCATTTTCAGCCCCATTTCCCACACGTGGGCTGAAAGTACACCTCAATGGCTCCGTGCCAACACCTCATTTGCCTTGATCGCCGAGTTTCCTAGAGGAAGTTATTGCTGTTTTTCTCCAGCCATACTATCTTGGACAACACACTAGTAACTCTTGGACAACCCTCTATTTTGCAACAGTTTTGTTCCTGACCTATTTGCAGCCCCCCCTCGCCCACATGGGCTGAATTTACATCTTGTGGGCTTCGTAACAACACCTCACTTGTCCCATTCGGAGTCTCTGACACAAAGTTATGGCTGATTTCCTATAGTACACCCTTATGGGACAAAAACTTTATGAGACGGGATGGTTTGTAATGAGCGGGGATCATGGGAACATGGCATGGGAACATACCAATCATGTTGATGATATATAAGGTGTAAGAGGGTATTTTGAGGAGCACAAAATTATCAAGAATCTCTCTTTTCACATTCACAAACTTTCATGGCTTCTCCTTCTTCTTCTTCTTCTTCTTCCTCCCTTTCCTCCCTTTCTCTCTCTTCTCCTTGTCTTTCTCTGTCCTCCTCTTCTTCTTCTCCTGCAATCCTTCTCTCTCTTCTCTCCCTTAGTTAGGCTAGTTAGGTCTTTTTCATTACATTTGATAGTGAGGGTCATTCTCTGTCTCTTTTGTCCTACTATCTCCCCCACAATCCACCTTTTTCCTCAATGGGAATATCCATGGCATGAGCATTCTACTATATGAAAATAGGGGCGATACACATTACTCAAATGATTCTTTTAGCCTTCAATGATAGAAATTGATTGATCAATGAAAAAGTAATTGAAAATTAGGGAGTGGAAGAGGGTCTTACCACTACAAAATAGTGACTCATTGATTGCAATAGTTACCCTTGACAATTTATGTCTTGGATAGAAGAGAACTAAAATATCAAATCAGAGTTATATATAAAAGCATGCCAAATTGGAATGGTGATTGAATTGGAATGGAAATGATGATAAGATTAAATTTAGAAGCTTTGATTTGCTTAAAGAAGTATTTAATATCTGATCTACGATTCATTCAAAGGCTCAAGTAACCAATATCTTTCATCGACAAAGTGAACAAGATTGAGCAAGTGGATTAAGAGAGATTTCAAAGATTAAAAGTGAATGAAATACCTTTTCTAAGCTTGAAGAAGATGAAGGATTCAAATAGAATCAAGCTTTAGCAATTTGTGGAAGAAGAATACCCCAATTTAATCCATAAGCTCCATGCACATCATCCATATGAATCGACCTATCCTTTTCTTGAGGACCATAAAGCCTTTGCCGATTTAGCCTTCTTGAATGCTTCAATGTAGGAAATTCAAGCTCTTAATTTGATCGAGAACCCTAAAATAGAACTCCATTGTTCTTGATAGATTGAAATATCATTCAATGCCTTTAATGTTGATGTCTATGTTGCTTGATGATGGTAGTAGAATTTCCTTGAAGGTCATGACGTGCCACAACTTGAAGAAATCTTGAGCTTCAAGGTTGAAGCTATGGCTACCCTCCTCTAATTTCCCTCTTGCACATTTATGATTTTAGAGAAATGGATAAGGTTCAAATGTTTAATCTTACTGAGACTTGTTGCAATATCTTTGAAATGAGTGCTCAATTAGCATTTCATCAACGCAACAGAGATTAGAGGTAGCAATGAGAGATGGAGAGAGAAGGGATTTCAATGCAAAAATTATGGTGATTTTCAAGCAATGTCATCAAACCTATACTCCATATGTTCCTCAAGATTCATGGAACATTTTTCCCATGGTTAGAGAGAAATATATGGTCACTCAAGAGCAAGAGGAAGGGTTTCTTACAACCACCATGAGAGCTTCTACAAAAGCTTAAAAGAAAGTTGAAAGAGGAAGTGTATTTGCAAACATGAGTGGACCTCTAATCCTCACTAACTCTAATCTCCCTTTGTTTGATTATTTTACCTCTAGAATGGTCTATTTCTTGACCACAACCTACCATTTTTTCCATGATGCGTCCAAATTGGTTTCTAGGTTTTTTTGTATGTAAAGAAAGGGTATTACTTAACACCCTTTCAACATACGTTATATAGAGCATTTCTTATAGGTGGACCCGTTGGCCTAGTCTTCTAAGAAGGAAATCAAGGATAAAATTATAACAAAAGGGATCAATGACAAATACTCTAATACCACTTGTTAAAAAGATGAGAGAAGAGAGTGTAGAGGAGAGAGAAAAGGGGATAATGAATGAATGACAAGGAGAAAGAAAGATTAGAAAGATATAAGAAAGAGCATGAAGACATAAAAGTTATGGACAAAAAGGTGAAATGAGAGACAATAACTATATTATTTGTGAAAGTGATCAAATTTACACATCTCAATACCTTTTATAGCTGTGTCATTTTGACAAGGTATTATTAAGAAAACTTTATCAAATTAGTCGTCTTCCCAAAGCTTGTAACATCCATTTTATGTCATCACAAATATCTCTAAGCTCTATAGGTCATGTATGTTAACCCTCAAACGAACGAAGGTGGAAAATTCGGAAAAGCTAAAGCAGAAAACAAAGGCCAAGGAAAAGTGAAATGGAAGACAAAGACACACAAGGAGAACAGTCCTAAATAATGGAGAAAGGTGCACAAGGAAAAGCGCAAGTCAATACTTTTGTAAAAGAGTGCAATTAGCGCATCATGATTTAATTTAAGGAGCGCCAGGCTCTCACCCGCCGTGCAATTTGTAAATGTAGGCGGGTGATGGAAAGAAAGCTAGGAAGATAGAAGGACAATGGGAAAAAGGGCCTAGGCCATGGTCAGCCATGTAAAAAAGGGGATAAGGGGATGACCGCCCAAAGGGATTTAGGGTTTTGTATATAAAGTTGAAAAGTGAATAAGAAGCTTATTCTTGTGTGTGGACAAAAGTGGCTCTCCTCTTCTTCTTCTTCTTCTTCTTCTTCTTGCTTGCTTGAGCTTATGCTTGAGAGAGGGAGTGTGAGAGTGTGAGGGAGTGAGTGTATGAGGGTGAGGGACCGCCGGGGAGGAGAAGCTCTCCATCTTATCCTCTCTTCTTCTCTTCTCTTCTCTTGCTCGCGGTGATGGAGCTTGGAGCATGGAGCTTGAGGATGGAGCTTGCTTGAAGCTTGCACTTGAATCGTGCAGCTACCAGAGTGCGCGGGAGAGGAGGTAACTCGATCGGCATGGAGGTAAGGTCACTACACCCATAGATATGGATGATGTGTCGGCTATGTGAGAGGTAGCCATTAGTGCTCGGCTTGGAACGCTTGAACAATGAGCGGTCCGTGGGTCTTGGTGGTTGAGCGAAAGTTCCCAAAATGTAGATCATGAAGGTACTACTAAATCTTCCATCTTCTCATAGCTTACATCATGTGGCTTTTCATGTCAAGTTTACCAAATATCATCAAGGGGGGTATATGTCAAGCCATAAATGATATGTGTTTAGAAGAATAGACAAGATGGAATGAAGAATCAAGAGAACCAAAACTAATCTATATATTACTCCACAAATATATACTACATATACCATCTTAGATTACAAACATTGTTCTAATAGCCTAAAGCATCCGACAATAGTAGGCAAGTAGAAGCCTTAAGTAAGAAACCCTCTATCAAAATCTTGAGTACAACAATCCCATCCTAAACTTGATGTGCAACTCTTTTTTATCTAAATTTCTCCTCCAAACTCAAAATATAGTTGTCTCGGTACTCAAATTGACTGGAATAGACTTGGTCTACAAGCTAGCGTGGGTAGAATTGCAAATATCATCTCAAAATTATTAAAAAAGAATTTTTTTCATAAAGCACATGTATTTTTTATATGTTTAGGTCTAGACATCTTATAGCACTTAAGATAATTCCTTACATGTGTTTTTATTCAACTAAAATTGTTAGTTAATTATTAGACCTCAATCATTGATATTCATCCGATTTCAAAGACTAGTTTTAAATCTAGAAAATCAATCAAAAATGTAACCACATGACAATGCTAATTTTGACCAAGTACAAACTTATGTACTTATGTATCAATCAAGACTTAACTATCACTACAAGATATAGGCCTTATAACGATGTTAAAAGCGACGAAAATGTAAATAATAAAATTTGCCCCCGTCCTTGCACAAAGCATCATTATTGGAGATGCCATAGAACAGTCGGTATCATGGTCATTATTGGCATCGGTATCAACGTCGATATCAAAGCCAATAATGACGCTGATATCGATGCTCTGTGATGCTAATAACGACGCCAATAATGATGCGAGGAGTAAACTTGTGACAGTTATAGCGATGGTAACAGGGAAAAAAATTTGTGGCTACACCACTGTGTGCTTTATTTGGGCCATACAAAATAGTTTATGCACTGTGTACAATGCTCGTATAAACAAAAAACAAAGTATATTGAAATCATAACACTGATACATGAAATAAATACATGATCGCATAATGAAAGTGACTGCTAGAATCATGACAAGATATCACTACTACATAGAAAATGTCCACATATCAGGTGACCAAAAAAGAAAGGTGTGTGAGCTCCAGGGATCCAAGGGCGAGCTACATATTCTCGCTATCCGAAATCTCGTCCGGCCACAAAGGAGCATCGAACGGACTCTGCAAAAAAAGAAACAATAACACATCAATCCACCATACAATAATGCATTCTAATTAAAAATGGTAACTACGAACAAGAAAGATGAGTGACTTACAAGGCCGCTGCGTCTATACAATCGGTCGATCAATGCAGTGAGGCCGTGCCTCTCTGCATATCAAGTCTCAAGGCCAATCAAATCGTGATTTGTAATGGAGTGTTGCAAAGAAAACAAAATACTAATTGTTAGAAACATGATTTTCAATACAAAGGATATTGCAAAAAAATAAACAAGCAAAACAAAAGAAAAACTTACAAAGTCCTCCAGATATGTCATGTGGCCGCCACTCCCAAGATGATGGACCACTCCGGCATCTAGTCATGCCCTCGCCTCCCGTGCTGCTAACTCCAACGTCCTAGAGAATATATAGCCTCCTCGCTCAGTCGACACCAGTCGTTCGCGTCTAGCCACTCGGGCTTTGTAACCCCACTGTTGAGTGCCTTGCGTGTGTCCGATCGTCTGTGTGACATATATGCAGGCGTGCAGTCCATCATCCAGCCCGTAGAAAATCTGTCTACTAAGGCTGGAACCAAAAACTCCTCATGCAAGGATGCTACTATGTAGTCCTTTCTCCCCTCCAGTATGTTCTTCCAATGATCTAAGACATTGTGCCGAAAAACTTATTGTCACAACTCTCTCATGCGACCCATCACCCTCCTCCCCTTATCATTCATGATGATGGCTCTTGACCTATCATTGACAAGATAGGCATATCCCCTTGGGGTATACCTAAGATGGTTCCTCTCCCACCTGCGTCCACACTCCTGGACATATCCAAGAGACCCCTGTGCATCCGATGTACCAACCAGGGTAAATATCTATCGGAGTGGCACTCATAGGGGTGCCACCTGTAAACAGTTGACCAAAAGCCGCAGTAACTGGAGTAGACATCCCCATAGGTGTGACAAATCCTGGAGGTGACGCAACTCCAGCAGAATGAGAAGATGGAGACACCGCTTCCTTGCCTCCATAGCGTCCACCTAAGCATGAGCCATGCTCCTTGGAACTGCCACGAGAGCGAGGAGTCGCACTTGTATCCCGTGCTGACTGCAGACTCACTGCCTCCATATCTCTGCAGCATCCCCCTGACCTTGAAGTACTCCCTCACTCTAACCCAAGTCTAGAGCGTCGACCTCGTCAACTTGAAGCTGAAGCATCCGATCGTGCCGAAGTAGATCTAGCAGAGCGGCTTGACGATGTCCAAGACAGCTCCTGGTCTGCCATGTCTCTGAATCTCACGATCTGATCCAGAGACATGCCCGTGAAGATATCATGCAATTCCTCATTGCTCATCCCTCAAATCATCCTGAAAATGTCACTTGCACAGACAAAAAATGATGTTAGCATAATCAATTTAAATCATACAAAGCACGGTAATATAAATCCTTAAAAAATGATCTCACTTAAAATGCATATATTATGTACCCTTATAAGCGATTAGTCAACAAATTGAGTAAGTGGATGCTCCAAGTATGAAGTATCCTATGGTCCCATATTAATCTCCTAACGCAACTCCGCATACATTGGAAGGTCGATAGACATGTCACCACAAAAGGATGAGTCCACCTCGTTCTCAAAGAATTCTTGGACTCCTTATTTCCATCATTGTTACCCGATGCTGGCTCCAAGCTTTCGGTGGCCTCTACCCCTTGCAATATCGACCCCTCTACTTGCATATTGTCCTCATCTATGCTCGGAATATTGCTTTGATCATATACTCTTGTACTTCGGGGAGCTGAAGGTATAACATACCACCATTAAGGTTGTCGGGGGTTTGGATAGAAGATTACATGTTCACAAACACGTATAAGAGAGTTTAAACTATTGTGACATGTACCATGCCGTAATACAATTAATAAACAAATGAGTTCATGCACTTGTTCACAATGGGCCGGCAACACAAAGGTGTCGTACAAATCCATCCATTTTTTTTTAAATCTATTTCGAGAAATCCAAATGGACCTCGTGGAACTATTGCTCTAGCTCCTTTAAGTATCACTTTGAACCACTGCACATCGAATAGTATCATGGAGAAGCTACAGTAATCCACCGTAAAAATACTTTGCAAGTTCCCAAAATACTCCATCTCATCTATAACTGTGTTTGGATCCATTGGTTGTTTCCGGCTCTTCTGCTCGAACCTTGCCATGATACCACAATTCATTGTGGAGTGCATTTTGTCAATACACTCCACGCGAAAATGCCATCCACGCGATCACGTTGCACTATATATTTTGTACTGTACATTGAAACACTTAAATTAGTTGTTGCATATAAAATATAGATACGACAAATCCTAAACGCCTCATCACCTTTGGACTACATCCCCTCAAGAATTCCCACTCCTCCATTGAGACCTCTGCCCCTTTGCGAGACGCTGCGGTCAAAGCTCCATGCAACCATCATGTTGACATGAACCGCGGCATCTCCTCCTTGCCCTCGGGATATCGAATCTGTCGATATCAGATCGCGCTTTCTCTTGATCTTGGCTAGAGATCTAGTACTTGGCGAGCCACGTCTCCATAGAGGCATGGTGCAACATACAAAAGTGACTCACCTTCTCCTCCATTGCAGCATTCATTCTTTTTTCTACCCCATTTCCAACCACCACATCTCCGATCAGTCTATCATCATCCTTCAGCGATAATATCATTTTTTTATCTAGATCCATCGTTGATAGCCATTGTGAAATATGCACTAGCGCCTCAGACACCAACCAACCTTCAGTCATGCTACCTTCTGGCCGAGCTCGTTGTCGCACAAAGCCTTTCAGGGTTTTCATGAAGCGCTCCAAGAAAAGCATCCATTGCGTATGGATAGGTCCAGTAATCTCCACTTCATCTACAAGATGCACAAGAAGGTGGATTTGTATCGTGAGCATGCTAGTAGGCAGGCTCGGGGGGTCACTCATGAATATATGTATATATAATGTGAGTTCAAAATAAGGGGTTTTCAAAACACCATTTTTTCACATTTTTTATATACAGAAGGGTGTCATATAAAGGGATTACTTACAGATTGAATAGAAAAGGGTTGTGTTTTATTCAAGAAAAATTCACAGATTAGGATATTTATAAATAGGCCATGAATGCACGTTATATAGAGAATATATATATAGTGAACCCCCCGAGTAGACAGGTATTTCTCAAAGAGACAGACCATCTGCACTACTCCCCGCCTCGCGAATTCAATAGAGGAAATCTTAATCTCCTTCTATGAGATCCATTGCACCAAAGTCGACAACCTGTAAATGGCCCCGCGTATTTTTGGAGTAAGGCATCCTGCAATGACGATCGGTAGTACAAATTGCCACAAATGAAAAAACATTATGAACAATGGCTACACTCCAAATAGCAAAATACGCACGCCAATTACAATCCATTCCTAGTACAAACCTGACATATCTTATACCAGTCATGGGATTTTAGCCCTAATAATTGGTCGTCTTTAGAAAATGCAGACCTGAAAGAACACATCATACCCGTCAGAGTGCGCATAGACTTGACTACTTGCTTCACAATGCGCTCTTCTTTAGTGGACAAAACCCAAGGAGCACAAGATAGTTGCACGCGACCATCAGCACTCGACTGCGGCCCAAAGCGCCTCTATCTTGCCTATCTCCTTCAAATCCATTCGTGCCCCTATAGTGTCTCTCTTTCCTGTGATGTGGTCCCATAGCAAGCTGCCCACATTCTTGAAAATATGCATTGGATGACCTATAAGTGGGTCCATATTGGCAACTCGTAGAAAACTGTGAATCACCGCTTTCATTTGGATGTGACTCTCGTGGACCATTTTCAGCTCATACTAGCTCGCGGCATTCATAAGTGTTGGAGGTCGTCGAAGAAAACCTTCCCTGAGTTCATGACCCTCTGGCAAGAAAGCAGCGTGTCCTTGATATACCATCTTCTTCATGGTTCGTGACCTTCGGGAGTCTAACTATGGCCCGCACAATGGATATAAATGATAACCTGCGGTAATCAGACCTGTTCCAACACCATGACCCAGTGAATACAAGCTTAAACGAGATAAAATATAGATATTACCAAATGAGAACGAAAGCCTATTTACTTGAGCACTCTCCGAATCTCGGAAAGTCATGCATCGTCCACATGAGAATGGCTCGAATATTGGCGAACCATCGACCATCGTGCTTGCTCATATCTTGCAGGGTGACCCCCTTCTCCCACGAAATCTTAAGCTCATCGACTAATGGACGAAGATACACGTCCATATTTTTAACTTTGTAGTGGTCGGGGACAAGTAAGCTAAGGATGAGATGTCATTTCTTCGTAGAAAGCCATGGAGGGATATTGTAGTTAACAAGGACTATAGGCCACACACTGTAAGAAGTTGAGCACAGACTGAATGGGTTCACACCATCCATTGCAAGACCGAGCCGAAGATTCCTTGGCTCTCGGGCAAAGCCTGGCAAGGTAGAGTCAATGTGGCTCCATGTGTATGAATCCGCTGATATTCATTGAACTCCATCCGTGGATCTATTCTATGCATGCCACATTATCAAGCTCGCCATGCTGGACATATGAAACATGTGGTTTATGTGGGGGATAAACAAAAAGTGTCTGAGAACTTTTTGAGGGATGGTTTGTCCTTTTGCAAGTCTTGTCGATACCTGTGAGCACCACACTTTGGACATGTCTCCATAATCTTGTGTTCTCCTTGAAACAGTATGCAATCATTGATACATGCATGGATGTTGTTGTAGTCCATGCCAAGCTTTCGTAAAACATGTTGTGCATCATCACGAGACTTAGGCATGGTATTTGCAAGTGGTAATATATGATATTTCAATAACCTGAAAAAAAATCATAAAACACCTTTAAAAGCACAAATGTTTTTAATAATAGTGCCGAAAAGAAATCAACGAAGCATATGTACAAGGTACCTGAACAACTTAGTCACACTCGCATCGCTCCATCTGTATTTTGCTTACACACTTAAGAGTGCAAGCAGTGTCTTCAGGTGAGATACTTGGCACCCATCATATAATGGTATGAATGCTTCCTCTCTAAGCGGATTAGAAGTCTCGACATCCATGGGAATCAATGCATCGATCATTGCCTCCATCTCAGGCTCCAAGTTTGTAGGTAGGTCTAGAAGGCTGCTTGTCTCTTCTAGCATTGACGGTATAGATTGGGTAGTGCCTTGCAAGTGGTGGATTGGCTCATGCACTCCATCCATCGCACGCCCAGAAACTCTTCTAATTGTCCGCAAAGGGTGCACTCCTCCTTGGGACGAGATGTCACCTCCTTGGATAGAAAATTTGCCAACCAGACCCAATCTTATGTATATGGTATTCAATTAGCTTGTGAGTACAATGCATGATTGATATTAACTTTTCTTACCGTTTACTGAAAATCCGCAATCGCTTGATCAATGATCTCAGATTGAAACTCACCAAATCATTATACATATTCTATAGACAATCGACATTTTTGTCTAATTGCCAGCTTGCATTGAGAGCAAGGACATGGGACACGCTGATTAAGATACGCCTCATGATCTTGAACAACAGGACCTTCATCGTTTTCCATTTTGTCTACGTTACGACAAACAATTTGTTTTTGTTATCATTCTTTTTTTCTTTCTTAAATTATTCTCCTCTCTTTCCATCTCTCTCTCTTTTTTTTCTTTCTTAAATTTTTATCCTCTCCTTCCATCTCTCTCTCTTTTTCTAAGTTACGACTACGACCACGACCACGACTATGACTACGACCATGACCATGACCACGACTACGACTACGACTATGACTACGACCATGACTACAACTACGACTACGACTACGACTGTGACTGTGACGACCACAACCACGACCACGACCACCATGACCATGACTACGACTACAACTATGACCACGACTACGAGTATGACTACGACCACGGCTACGACCATGACCATGACCACGACCACGACTATGACCACAACTATGGCCACGGCCACGACCATGACCATGACTACGACTACGACTACTTATATAGAGATGAAGAGAGACACAAGAGTTAGGGAAAGAGTAAAGTTAGAGAAGAAGAGGAGAGAAGTGAGAGAGGTAGAAATAGAAAGAGAGATAGAGAGAGAAAAAAGATAGGGGGAGATAGAAGGATTTAGGGAGAGTATTGGAAGAGAGAAAGAGGAAAGATTGAGGGAGAGAGAAGGGTTGAGAGAAGAGAGAGGAGAAAAAGAGAGAGATCCGACTAGAGCATTTGACACCCATAGTCAACACACCGTGGAAAACACAAGCACAAATTGATATTGAATTATGGCAAGAAAAACCACCACAAAACAATAGTTATAATACTTGAGGTAAGATTTCAAAGTCTTACTAATTTCAATTGGTCATGGATGCCATACTATAGGTAGGTTGCACTCACTAAGAATAGAATTGGCGATTCACCTCATCTTCTCTCACCCACCTTCTCTCCACACTATTGCACACTACAATCTCTATGAGGGCATGAGATTGGGATCTCCACAGATACCAAAGCATGATCTCTAGCTTGATGGTCGTATAATACTACTATTACTCATGGAATACACCTTAAAATAGTTATTATGCTCAAATATATGCTTGTTAGAGAAAAAATTTGTTCCTAAGACTATTCTAAGGAATAAAGAGGGTTAATGATAAAAGAGTGTCTTTCTTTGCAAGTGATTTTATATTATATTTTTTAATTAAAATTGATAGTTGAAGATGAGTTTCCTAAGAGATCTTATGGTGATGTTGTTTAAGTTTTGCAAAGCATATGAATGATGATGTTTTAGCTTTTTGTATTTGTCTTTTTAAGAAGAGATTGATTTTTATGGAATATCTAAAGTTATTTTTGGATTTACGTTATGAAAAATGAATATTTTTCTAACTGATAGGCTAATTGCCTTCGTTGTATACTTGGGTGGTGGAGGCTAAGACAAGCCCCATGTATGAGAGGTCTCTTTGTAGGAAGAACATTATGCTAGGAGGCACAAGTGTGATAGGGTTCTCTAGCCATATATCCCTTAGGTTTGTTGAGGATCGGCCTAACCCCTATGAGCCTAGGATGAGCTTATTGTAAGGTCTTATTTCCTTTTCTCTCTCTCTCTCTCCCTCTCTCATTTCCTCTCCCTCCCTCACCCTCACCCTCTCTTTCTCTCTTTCCCTATTAGGTTTAATGATTTTTCTCTCTTTTTCTCTCTCCTCTCCCTCTCTCATTTCCTTTTCTCTCTTTCTCTCCTCTCTCATTTCCTCTCCCTCCCTCACCCTCACCCTCTCTTTCTCTCTTTCTCTATTAGGTTTAATGATTTTTCTCTCTTTTTATCTCTCCTCTCTCTCTCTCATTTCCTTTTCTCTCTTTCCCTCCCTCTCTCATTTCCTCTCCCTCCCTCGCCCTCACCCTCACCCTCTCTTTCTCTCTTTCTCTCTTTCTCTATTAGGTTTAATGATTTTTTTCTCTTTTTCTCTCTCCTCTCCCTCTCTCATTTTTTCTCTCTCCTCTCCCTCTCTCATTTCCTCTCCCTCCCTCACCCTCCTCTCTTTCTCTCTTTCTCTATTAGGTTTAATGATTTTTTTCCCTTTTTCTCTCTCCTCTCCCTCTCTCATTTTTTTCTCTCTCCTCTCCCTCTCTCATTTCCTCTCCCTCCCTCACCCTCACCCTCTCTTTCCCTCTTAGGTTTAATGATTTTTCTCTCTCCTCTCTCTCTCATTTCTTTTTCTCTCTCCTCTCCCTCTCTCATTTCCTTTTCTCTCTTTCTCACCCTCTCTCATTTCCTCTCCCTCCCTCACCCTCACCCTCACCCTCTCTTTCTCTCTTTCCCTATTATGTTTAGCATCTTTTCTCTCTTTTTCTCTCTCCTCTCATTCTCTCATTTTTTCTCTCTCCTCTTCCTCTCTCATTTCTTCTCCCTCCCTCTTTCTCTCTCATTTCTCTATTATGTTTAATGTCTCCCTCACTCTCCCTCTCCCTCTCTTTCTCTCTCATTTCCTCTCCCTCTCTCAATATATATAAATTACACAAAAAACAAGTAAAAGAGAGAGAGAATGCACTCTCCCTCCCTCTCCCTCTCTCATTTCCTCCCCCTCCTTCTCCCTCTCTTTCTCTCTCTCTCCCTCCCTCTCCCTCTCTCATTTCCTCCCCCTCCCCCTCCCTCTCCCTCTCTTTCTCTCTCATTTCCTCTCCCTCTCTCAATATACACAAATTATACAAAAAACCAGTAAAAGAGAGAGAGAATGCACTCACCGTAAAGACTCGAAGAAGGGTTTGGCGGCTCCTCTTTGCGACGGTGGTTCCTCTTTGCCTTCCGTACACCTCCTCCTCTTCTTCGCGAACAGCGGCAGCGGTGGCGGTGAGAAGCCTTCTTTCTCTCTTTCTCTCCCTCTTAGCAAGACGGTTGCTCTCTCTCTCGCTCTCCCTCTTGCTCTCTTTCGTGAATGCGCGAAATGAAATGGGCTCAGGTTTCGGTCTGCATTTTTTTGCTCTGGGTATCGTCACTATTCACATCGCTATTTGTGTCGCTATTAGATTGCAAATGCGACACTAATAGCAATGCCGCTATTTATCGTCACTAATCAGCATCGCTATGGCTTGATATCCTTGTAATGTATTTTTCTTGATTCCTTCAGTCTTTGTAACCCTAGCTATAGACACTAGAAGGTGCTTAGAGGGCTTCTACCATTTGTAGGGCGGCTTGTTACTCAAAGATATGGAGAAGAGGCTAGCAAGTTCAATTAGGAGGGACTCAACAATGTTGGGGATTTGTGACCACAACTTGGACTCTATCAAAGATATACGTGGATATTTTCAATATGGCTAAAACTTCCAAAATCCCCAATATCCTTTGGGTGAATATGACCTAAATCTTATAGCCTCAAATATGCTTTCATCTCTAAGAAAGCTGCACCAACACTCTAGTGGATGTTCATTTAGGTATTGTGACTCTACGTATCATAAATAATCAAATTAAAGAAGATTCAACTCTTGAAAATGTAGTTGAGATGCTCAATAAAATGAAGGACTTGCCCAAAGCTAATGAAACTTGGAAATATTCTGTGAGTGATATTGAATCAAGTGTAAAGGCTGCATGAGTTGCAATGGAAATGGCTACATGAGTTCCAAGTGTATAAGGTCCATGTAGAAGAGTTGAATAGGAGTTTCTAGGGAGCTCTTGATGCAATGGTCAATGCTTGTGATGCTTTAATGGTTATTTAGGTTGTTGGGTATAAAAGCTACTATTGATGCTAGTAGGAATATTCCATGGTGGATTCCGTGAGGTTTTGCGGTGGATTTCGTAAAATTTTATTACCGAGGCTCATACACAAGGTGGACTATTTGTGTGAAAAGTTGATGGGGACGCCTATCCTTTTCAGGCATCTTGTTAATTTAATGTGTAAGTGGGTGATTCCATAGCGGGTGATTTCGCAAAATACATATTTAAATTAATAAATGTTTATGAGTTTAGAGTGCGCACTCGTAATAAATTAAGGTTAGGATTGAGTTCTAACCAATTTATTTATTTTGTAGCTGAAGACTGCTAGGTATTCACTTTTGTCAGTTTAATTGTATTATTTTTCTAACAATTGTGAATGCTTTAGTTGATGTGTAGAGCAAGCAGCGGTGGCATTGGGAAGCATTGGAGGATAGTGTGTATTCAAATTATTATCAATTTTTTATGGGCACACATCTTAGGCATGGCGCCAATATTTTGACGCGCTTATTTATTAAAGCACTTGATATTTATTTATTACTTTTGTATGCACATGGGTGCACGATTCAAATATTTGTATTGGACATTGTATTTAGGTACCACCTGACTCCTTGGGCGCCCAATAGCTTTAATTCTTTAGTGGCACAAAAGCAAACACAAAAGCTAAAGCATGCTAACTATTTTTTGAGCTTGAAGATCAATAATATATAAAATACATGCTTTGTGGAGTGCTCACACAAGGCATGGGGGAAAATTGTATCCAATTAGTCTCTTGCTTCATGTCGTGCAAGCTTTTTTCCTTGTTTTTTGTGTAAAAATAGAGTTCTTTTGTTCTTGGGAACCTTCTGACACTGACTACACATGCATACGATGTCCGATCTGTGCACCAGTGGTATCAGAGCGAAGCTGAGATTGAGAGCTTCCAATCGCTTACCATCTCGCGTGAAGGCGGAGCTCCTGGAACGATCGAGCTCTATAGTCAGTCTCGTGGCAAACGGTCGATACCAGCGTGTTCCTAACAGACAAGAACCCCCTGCTGTACATTCAGATCGCGAGGAACCGGCATCTGCAGGCGGAGAACCACGCGGAAAGATCCTACATCAAGTTGTTGGTTTCTTCTTAACAGATAAGCCAATTTCCTCCATAGCTCTTAAAGCTTCAAAGTTAAGCTTGGAAGGCTTAAAGAGAATCTTTATAAAAGCTTTAAAATTCGTTTTTATCCATCGGCGGCGGCACTATGTACTGCCCATCTCGCCGAAACAGACGAAGACATATTCATGTCCTCAAAATCACGATTAGTTAAAAAAACCAAAAGCTCTAAGTTACAAAGGTTCTAAAGATCCTAAGCTCCAAGCTCCATCAACTACCATAGAGGCAGTTCCTATTCGGCAATACACGAATGTGCTTACTACTCTCTAGAAGCCCCTGTTCACACCTATGAATTGACAAAATCAGATTCCAACGAACAATTGGCAACACACAGTTTATACGCAAAATTATTTTCTTGTAAGACGACTGTGACATCAAATTTTGCAATCGTAAAGGAGAAATGCTACAAAAGCCAAACTAAAAATATATATATATATATATATAAGCCTTGTAAACCCGCCTTTGAGCTACGCTCCTCCCGCTAACAAGGTTTCGAGTGTGTGAGGTCTTTTGAAATTTTGCAAGATGACTGATCAAACCATGGAAGATATTATGACTGAAGGTGATCTACCTGAACCAACAATGGAGCAAAATTTGGATTTGATTATGATGCAGCTTCAAGAGGAACGAAGAGCATGACAAACTTTGCAAGCTTAATTGGCCAATCTGCAACAATCTACCACCGACCAAGATGAATCGCAACCTGAAGATCTGATACGACGTACGATCGATGCAACACTTGAAGCACAATCTATTTGAAAAGAAACAAAGATAAGTAAAAGAAACTTCAAATTTTGTACTTTCAATGGATCACGCAATGGAAAGACTGTACTTGCTTTTATCAGTCAATTTGATGATTATTTCCATGAAGAATCATATGCTGAGAAAGAAAAAATTAAATGTGTCACTAACTATCTAGTTGACCAAGCATCCTTATGGTGGACTATTGTCTGCAAAAGCGTTGATTGTCCCACTACCTGGGAGACTTTTCAAAAGAAATTTTTACAGGATTTCCTTCCACCTCAATTCCACGAAAAAGCAATCAAACAATGGGATCTTCTACAACAAAGGGATCGCAAACCTATTTCACAATATACTGAGCGTTTTTTGAATGCTCTATTGCAACTACGAATGCTCAAAGATGTACTTGAAGAAACTCATAAACGCAAGTTTATGTCTGTCTTACTTGGACATTTTTATGCGGATGTCAATAGGTTCAGGCCAATAACCCTTGAAGATGCAATTTCCTTGGCCCATGACACTGAAGACAAAATTCGCGGACGAGATAAGTGACCACAACAATTTCCAACTAATGGTAACTTTGGTTCCAAACAATTCAATTCAAATTTTCGAAGATTCAATCAAATTTGTTTTCTTCCATCTTCATTCCGTAAATCTTGGACACAACCACCTACCTTGCCACATCAAACACAAATCCAAACCCTAAGCCATCTCTTCAGTCAAATCCCAACATTCTTAAACTTCCTTCCATTACCAATAATGTATCCAAAGCAAATCCCATAGTTTGTTACAAATGTCATCAATCTGGACATTTAGCAACCAATTGTCAATCCAAAAAGCCATGTGTTCATATCAATTATTTGGGAGCAATAGACAATCAAGAACGTGAGGAGATGCCGGATTTTACGGAAGATGATGACAACATTGGTACTACTTCTGATACTTTGCCAGGTATGCCAACTCCCCATTCCTTATTAACAATGAAATGTTTTGTGCATGGTGAAGAAAATACTATTTTACATGATGATGGGAGCACACACGACTTTATTTTAGCAAAATTATCAAAGAATTGAAATTACATATTGTTTCTACACATTATCTCATCAAGGCTGCATTCCTAGGTACGAGATATAATGGAACACAAGAGGTGCATAATTTAGAAAGTAAAATTGGTGATTATACTAAACGAAAAAATTTCTTAGTTGTACATTTACAGTCTAGTGACATTATCTTAGGAATGCCTTGGTAATATCAATACAATCCTGATATATATTATTCTACACATTTAATAAAAATCTATTTTCAAGGAAAACAAATCACACTGCATGGTATGCACACTTCCAATAATTTTCCATTGCTTACTCATACTCAAGCTAAACGTGCATTACGTAAAAGTAGCAAATCCTATTTAATATGGGTGAATGAAATTAAAGCTAAAGAAAACCAGATGCATCCTAGGCATGCACAATTTCTTTCCCAATTCCAAGATTATTTTGTTGCTGATTTACCACCTGGATTACCACCTGTGCGTCTTGAAGATCATAAGATAGATTTAATTCTTGGATCACAATCACCATGTAAAGCACTATATAGACATAACTAAATTGAACAGAAAAAAATTCAAAATCAAATAGATGAATTGCTTAATAGAGAATTAATTAGACCTAGTAGTTCTCCATTTGGTGTACATGTCTTATTAGTAAAGAAGAAAAATAATACATATCGCATGTGCATTGATTATCGTGCCCTAAATAAAATTATTATTAAGAATAGATACTTGATTCCTAGGGTAGATGATCTTATGGACAAGCTACAAGGATCTGCCATATTCAGTAAGATAGATCTTAAATCTGGATATCATCAAGTAAGATTGGACAAATCTGATATATTCAAAACTACATTTAAAACACAATTTAGACACTATGAATTCTTGGTTATGCCTTTCGGTTTAACTAATGCACCAGCCACATTCAGTCATATGATGAATCACATATTTTTAAAACATCAGCATTGTGTCATTGTTTTCTTTAATGACATATTAGTTTTTAGTAAAAATGAGAATGAGCATTATGAACATTTGTCTTTAGTTTTTAAATTATTAAAAGACAATCAATTATATGCTAATCCAGAAAAGAGTGAATTTTCCAAACAGAAATTGAATATTTAGGATATAATATTTCATCACACGGTATTAAAGTCGACCCTTAAAAAATAGAAGCAATTTTAAATTGGCCGATACCCAAAAATGTACATGACTTACGTTCTTTCCTAGGTCTTGCTAGATTTTACAAAAAGTTTGTGAGGAATTTCTCATTACTTGCATTACCTTTGACAAAACTCTTAAAGAATGGTATCATGTATAATTGGTCTGACAATCAACAAAAGTCCTTTGATTTGCTAAAACATGCTTTAACTCATGCTCCTGTATTACAATTACCTGACTTCGATAGACCATTTTTCTTAGTAGTTAGTGATGCTAGTGGATCTGGAATAGGAACAGTCCTTATGTAAGATTCTCATCCAATAGCCTACTCTAGCTGCAAACTCAAACCAACTGAACTTAAGTATTCTACCTATGACAAGGAATTGCTAGCCATAGTACAAGCCTTACGTCAATGGAAACATTATTTAATGGGATCTAAATTCATGATCAAAACTGACCAACAAAGCATTAGACATGTCCTTAGTCAACCACAAATATCTGACCGGCGCATTAAATGGGCTGCTTTTATTCAAAGTTTTCATCCCCTTATACAATATCAACTTGGAAAAGAGAATGTTGTTGCTTATGCTTTGAGTAGAAGACTGACAATTCACAATATTTTTGTGATATTATTTGATTCGCTTATCCCTATGAAAGATACTTATCACCAAGATTCTACTTTTCAAGCTGATTGGAATAAACTAGTTGCAAATAATTAGATTCATATTGATTCATTGTCTTACACTAATGGATTTATATTTTATGAAAAAAGATTATGTGTGACTGTTCCATTTCGATCATTTGTTTTGCATGAGATTCATTGTCCCCCATATCAAGGTCATAAAGGAATTATATCTACTTTGTGTACATTAATTGAAGATTTTTATTGGCCAGACATTGACACTAATGCATCTAATTTTGTATCTGAATGCCTAATTTGTCAACGAGTTAAAAGACACCATGGTAAACAATATGGTTTACTAATGCCATTATCCATTCCATCACGACCATGGGAACAGATTTCAATGGATTTTATCACTGGTCTACCTAACACTAAAGCTAATCATGATATGATTTGGACTATTGTAGATAGGTTTAGCAAACAAGCATATTTTATTCCATGCAAGAAAACCTTAACTGCATCTCAAGCTACTCAATTGTTTTTGAAAACTGTTTTCACTGACCATGGTTTACCAAAAGTCCTTATTTCTGATCGTGATTCTAGATTCTGCAATAATTTTTGGATTACTTTGCTTGCTAACTTAGGAACAAAGATTGATTTTTCATCTGCATTTCATCCTGAAACAAATGGCCAAACAAAAGCTACTAATAGTACCATTTTAGATCTTTTGCGTACTTACACAATTTCAAAACCGCACACATGGGATACATATCTTCATTTACTTCAATTTGCATATACTAACACACCAGATACAGCTACAAAGAAAGCACCATTTGAAATTATTTATGGATATCGATTGCCTACATGTAATATATCAAATATTGAAAATTTATGGGAAATTTTTTTCCATCAGCGACGGCTCATGCTAGAGGGGGAGAGGGATTTAGAAAGGCCAGCAAGCTCCTTGTTGGAGCTTGCTTAGCCTCAATGGCCATGCCTCATGACACAAAGGAGAGGGAGGATCCCCCTCGCTCCCCTATTTAATAAAGGGGACTCCTGCCGTGGGGAGGAGGAACAGAGGACGCCATCGTGTTGGGAAAAGGGAAAGTAGTGGAGCCGTGTGGAGAGAACGTGAAGAGGATGGCTGCCAAATACCCTACGCTGCCACCTCGTCGCCACTCCGTTTGGACAAGGGATGTCCCATCAGTCCTCGCGCCCAGCCGCTGGTTGCTGCTAGTCATAGGCCGCCGAACCCCCGTGCCACCTCAGTCCGCCATCGACTGACGGTTATATTACTCCCTCCCACGTGGAAGATTTAGAAGCTTCCTGGGGGGAAGCTTCTAAAGGGCCATCTTAGCCCCCTTTCACCCTTGTTGGAGCTTGCTGGCCTCAATGGCCATGCCTCGTGACATGAAGGAGAGGGAGGATCCCCCTCCCTCCCCTATTTAACAGAGGGGGCTGCTGCCGTGGGGAGGAGGAATGGAGGACCCCGTCCTGTTGGGAAAAGGGAAAGTAGTGGAGCTGTGTGGAGAGAACGTGAAGAGAAGGGCTGCCAAATACCCTGCGCTGCTGCCTAATTGCAACTCCATCTGGACAAGGGCCGTCCCGTCAGTCCTCGCGCCCCAGCCGATGGTCGCTTCCAGTTGTAGGCCGCCGAACCCCCCTGCCACCTCAGTCCGCCGTCCACGGACGGCTATATTACTCCCTTCCACGTGAAAGCTTTAGAAGCTTCCTGGAGGGGAAGCTTCTAAAGGGCCATCTTAGCCCCCTTTCACCCCCGTGCGAAAGCCCCTTTTCCTTGGAGCCCCCCCCCCCCCCCCCCCCGGGTTTAATCCTCTTAACGCCCTTTCACCCCCTTGTTGTGCCTTTCAAAAACCTTATGAATACCCCCCCGGTTTTAACCCCTATAAGCTCTTTCCATGGTATTTTGGAATCCCCCCCCCCAGTGTTTTAATTCTCCTTTAGGTACTTGCTTTTGGCTTCAGAAACATTTCCCCCCGCCCCTCACCCCCCCCCCCCCCCACCTCGTGTTAAACTCATTAGCTTTTGTCTTGGGCTTTATAAAGCCCTTTTTCCTAGTTTTTAAACCCCTTTTTCCCCCCGTACCTAAACCCTTAAACCCCTTTTCCATGGGTATTGGAATCAACCCCCATGTTAATCCCTTAAACCCCTATCCCTTGGCTTTGGAACCACCTTTTTTTTCCCCCCCATGTTAAACCTTCTCTAGCCCCTCCCCTTCTGGCGTATTGAAACCCCTTTCCTCCAAGTTTGACCTAAGGGTCCTGAGACCCTTACTTATAACCTTTACGGTTATTATTTCCCTTGGAGCTCTCCCGCCCCTTGTGTCACCTTGTGTCTTTTCCACACCTTTCTATTCCCGTTCGTGCAAGTTTACAAAGGCCATTAAGCCTTCCCTATGGCTTCAATGGGTCTTAGTCGTAAAAGATTCTGAAACACCCTTTCGAATTCCCGACTTCAAGGAGGGAGACTTCCAAAACAAAACTACTTTTGACGGACGGTGCAAGGGAGCGACCGTGGATTTCCAAGGAGGAGTTTTAAAACTACTTCCACGTAAACTTTTATCATATGTATATTTACATAATGATTTGTTTATTCCTTTGTTGTGCATACTATTAGTTCAATAGAGTGAATTTTTTAATTTTATGTAATAAATTCATTATTCATACGTAAATACCGGGTTACGTAGTAGATGCCCTAGGAGTACTTATTGATTTTTTACTAATTGCACAATAATACATACAATCTATAACATATTTACAAATAAATTTTATATTTCTTTCTTAACAAACGTCTCAAGTCTGAGAATAGCCGGCACAATTGAAATTGCAATATACCTTGAAGTTACTATTCGTAGCCTTGTGGAGCTAAAATGGAACTTGATACGGCCTCAGATGATCAAAAATACAATGCAATAACCTACATGGCCTATCTGCATAATATATATCATTATGCTTATACACCAAATCTCACTACAATCTAAGACTTTTTCTCTACCCTGCTTCTAGTGCCTCTATAGATACTATCCAAGGAAATGTGTTTGTGTGTGTGTGTGTGTGTGTGTGTGTGTGTGAATGGGAAAGCTTTTTATTGATTGCTCACTTGCTTCAATCCTTACTCTTCCTTGCACCCTTGAAAACCAACCTCTTGATAGCGTTACTTTGATAGCATATCACCAATTACGTGATGAAGAGAGTTACTTAAGTCGCTACATTGAACACACACAATACATTCAAAAACAAGCTCACTCAAGAACACTAAAAGAGAGGTAGAGACCAAAACTTTATCTTATTGGTTTTTTTTCATTCTTCCTCACAAAATACAATTTACACAAGGTAAGATAAGATATAACACAAAAGAAAACAATCTATAAGTTAAATATTACATAATTAACTATACTATTCAACTGGTGCTACAACTATGCCTATTGTAGATAGATATAACTAACTAAATACAATAAGTGATCAGCTAATGGTCATGTGAGAATTATAATGACTAGTAACATGCTAAGTGTAGACATGCGAACCTATCCAATTAGATGGTCCTATCATTACTATCCAAATGTGTTGAGCTTACCATCTTAATAGTTAGCTCACAAATGAAGTTTTAGATAGTGCTCATCAACCCTTGTGCTACTAGTTTGTGTGGCCGTACCCCCTAGATTCTGGTAATGATGTTTTTTAATTCAAAATAGAAAATAACTTTTTTAAAAGAAATAATACATTAATCAAGGTGATACCAATTTCAGTAAAGTTGATGATAATTACAATAAAAAAGTTGCCTTGATTATATCTACAACCCCAATACTTATACCATTAACAGATCTTGCTCTCCAAATATCATCTATAGTATTTTCATGGTCAAATTTAGTAAAAGATGAAATTTTAGGAACAAATTGCATTATTCAAGAGTATAAAGAGTTCCAATTGAGATGATGCAAATTGCCTTCTAGTTTCTATAAAACAAACTCAAAAAGCATTTGGATAAATATTGGCATTAAGAAATCCACTCTACTATATGTTTACTTGATATGAAGCCTTTTAAAGAGAAAAATGGCCCAATCCTTTTAAGGTTCTCAACCTCCTATCCTACAATAATGATTGTCCTAAACTAGCCATGCATATTTCAAATAAGCCATGCCATCTTTAATTGAAGAGAAATGGCTCAATTCTTTCAAGCACTCACAATCTCTTATTCCTACACAATTAAAGTATGAGAAACCACTTGGGAGGACTTTGTCTTGGTTCCAACAATGGACAAAAAATTGTTAGGATTCCGTGTGTTAGATGGGACTTTAGTGAAATTGTATTTTTTATTATTCCTACATATAGTAAAAGTATGAGGAACCACTTGAAAGGATTCCCTCTTAGTCCTGGTAATGGAGCAAAAAATGTTGAGCTTATACATAATAGATGGGATTTTGATGGAATTGTATTCTTTCAAGAGTTTCCTTGTGTAAATGGTTTATGCTCTTACATAGCCAACACCTACTCTAGCTTCAAACTATCTATATTTTTTCACTCAACTCCTTGAATACAAGAAAGTATAAAAGATTCAAAGATTGTACCAAACTCAACAAACACAATTCTCTCATTGTAATTATGCCACTAAAAGAGAGCTTAATGATCTTACGATTTAAATGTGACTCCCCTCGAGCTCTTCAATTATTGATATGCAACCAAGAAATCTGGAAGCAACTTCTCCCTCTTGCCCTCTCTCTCTCTGTCTCTCAAACAAGTAATACAAGCAAAGACACCATATGGCTTACAAATGGTAGGAAGAGGAGGAAAAGAAGAGAAGAAAGCAGCTTCAGCCTCCTAGTCCCTAACACTCTATCACTCATGCACACACACACAAGTATGTATGCGCGCGCGCGCGCACACACACACTCTCTCTCTCTCTAGCTTTTGGCTGTGGTGGAAATAAGAAGGTAAAGAAGGCACTTAGAGCTCAAAATTTGCACACACAAGAATTGAGAGTTTCTAATTATTTTACACATTATATAGATGGGGGAAGTGGGCAGCCTTAATCCTTGGCCTCTCTCAAGTCACAAGTCGTCTCTCTTTTACGTGGCATAATCTAGTCATCTCTCTTCTTCTATACATGAAATGATTGTCACCCTTAACCATTTGGATTTGTTGGCTCCCAAGAAAACCATAATCTTATTGATTAGTTTGTCATGATTCTCATCATTAATATTCTCTAACTAGGGTATCTACAATAGATATTGATGCTAGAGAGTGTCACTTTACTTTGAAACTGCCGTTTTAAAATAGCCAAAACAAATGCATGGCAGCCAATGATCTTGTCCTTAAAAGAATGCCACAAAGGAAAGAGAGATGAGTGTGCAGTAAAAAGCATTGCCATGGACTGGTGGCTTTGCCTGTTATCCATGTACTTTGACAAAACAGCACCCATGGTGTGTGTAGTGGAGCATTGCCCCGTGCTAATGGTTTTTCCCTCTCATGTGTATTCACAAGATCATCCATGACTAGTATTAGACCTCCGTTAAAAGCAGTGTACATTATTGGAAATTTGCACACCATCATTGACATGGAAAACCCTCGTGTGAGATTTGGATGTCTAAAAGTACAGGAGTACAAATAGGACCAAGGTCCGTGATCATGTCAGTTTCCAGTGTGTTGTGGCATACCAGTTCAGCAGTTCCTCTCTCTTCTCCCATTAGATAGCCTATCTAGCAGTGAAGAAAAAGAAAAGGGTGAGCTGGTACAGCTCCCAGCAGCACCAGTTGCAAGCAAGTTCTCATCCACAGTACACTCAATCTCCACCCCATTGATAGTACAAGCCTCTCCAAGTGCTCTCATGCTGAGGCTCACAACCACATCCCTCTCTCCAAGACAACAAGAGACAAGGCAATTGTCTTTGACCTGTCCAGGGAATAGAGCTCAGACACTATCCTGCAGAAAATCTCATAGGCCTAGATTAAGGATGTGTAGCATCCAATGAACCAACCCCCACCCCATTACTCAACTGTTTGAACAGATGCTCCTAACACCCTTCAGTGAGGCTCAGTACCTCCAAGCTGTTAAGACTGGTGGATAACTGAGGCAGTCTCTTGATGCAAATTGTGAGTCCGAGCGTTTCCCTGCAGAGCACACAGCAGGCAGCTGAATCAGCCTAGACTCAGGTGATGAAGCATGGCCTCCATAGTTTTACCATGGAGAGAGAAACTGCCTTGCCTAGACTTGAGGTCAGGGGACACAATGGAGATGAGGCCCCCAAGGGGAGCTTTCATCTTATCCCTGTAAGCTGCTTCATTGTAAGCGGGGAGGAAGAAGTTGTGGTAGTAAGGTTGAAAAGGATCTAAGTGTTTCTCCTCCTTGGGATGGGTGTGATGGTGATGCTCATCTGTGCGATTGTTATAATGAGCAGGGAAGTGATGACTCGCATGCAGAACTTCATCTACTTTGTGCCCTGATGCCATTGATGATGATGAGAAGGGGAGGTCTGCCCATCTCCTGCTGGAATAGCCATCTTCCATATTCTGTGTGGACTTTGCATCAGCCCGAAAGCTTCGGAATTCCACAGATGCGGCTTTCTGCTCACTACTTGAGGAAGAAGTGGCAAAGGAGAATGACCTGGCTTGGGCCTTGTCAAGGACCAAGGACGCACATGTCAAGGATGAGCACGACAATAATGACGACGTTGACGAGGATGAGCATGACGATGAGGATGAAATGCGGAAGCTGGAGCAACTGGAAACACTTTGGACTGCATTTGTGTGCCCTTTCGAGCTCCATGTGGTGTCAAATTTGTCCTCATCTTCTTGATCATTATAGCTTTGTTCTGTTGTCCACTCATTGCAGTTAGAATAAGATCTAGCAGTCCTTACGCGATGTTCAGCAGCTGCCGACATAGCCTTGTAGTCTTTGGAAAACACAAATTTCAGTTTTTCCCGCATCCCTACACCAAGAAATCCACCAATCCCCTGCAATGTCATAAACAGATGAATTAAACAATGCCAACCATTCTGACCTGCAAAACCTTGAGGCATGCCCATATACTAAGCTCATTCATAACACAGCATTGTACTCATGTTTGCCCACATTTTCTTCTTATATGTAGGAAACAGAAGCAAGATAGACATCTGCTACACAACTCCAGAAAAAGGACTTGCACAGAACTGTCTTCTTCTGAGCTTTCACCTTGGTTCTTGGATTCCTACAAACAGATCAACAAGGCAAGCCCGACAATTCAAGGAAATGGCCAGTACACTTGACACAACAAGCTGACGGCTCATATAGGAAGGGCAAGCTCCAGTTACTATGCACATTAGTATGTGATAAGCAGACCACGCAAATCCAAAACAGAGGATCTTTTCAGCACTGTGGAGGACTATTGAATATGCACATAACCTGATTCCAAATCAGCTCAGAATGTTTATGGCAGGCAGCAGAAGTAGAAAAACAGAAAAGAGATGCAATGCTGGCAAAAGCCTCGTATGAACATTTGGAACAGGATAAAGTAGTGTAGAAAATTTTATGCACCTTGCAAAGGTAATAGAACATGGGAGGAGCATCCACAACAAAGGTCCTGGCTACTCTCTCTGGGTAATGGTCACCCAACAGCTTCAGTAATTGTACCATGGCAGAAAAACCAGGCGCTCCCTTCTTCAAAGGACCTACAGACAGAGAATAGTTTGTTTTGTTCAAAACCTTCATGAACAACAATTGCAAAAGAGAAAGGACATAGATAAACTGCATGTTACTCTCACCTGCATCCAAAATGAGTATGCATTGCTGGACAGTAGACGGCATGCAGGCTAGGCCGACTTCCATTGTGAAGACAAAGTACCTAAAGAACCTGAACAAATACCAAGGGTGCAGTGTGCATCATTTGGTAAGGAAGCCAGTACAATTAGGCTCTTAAAAGCCACATTGTTCTAATGGAAAAAATAAGACTATCATACTGCTTCTGAGCTTGACTGCTGGCTAAATGCTCTGGCAACATCCTTGTGATCTGAGAGGGGAACATCATACAACAGGGCAAGTTTAGGCATATGACACATCTGACCTTAAAAACACTGCTGTGGTGCCGAAATTGGAGTTCTGATAGGACAATTAATTAGTCATACTTACCAAGACTGGCCTGCCCTCTTCATCTTGCCCAGCCACAAATGCATGCCCCGCTGCAAGTTCAGCCGGGAACTCATCCGCCGTGAGATTATCTGCACAGAAGAGAATTGCAAACGAACAAAGGACATTGAAAAAGAAAGCTCAACACCAGCCATAGATTTGCCCCTCAGTTGCCTCTTATATCTTTTTGAGTTTTCCTGTTCCACAGACAGAGAGAGAGAGAGAGAGAAAGAGAGGTATAGGACTCTTTGGTGAGCTAACAAAACCTTACCAACATCAAGGAACTCTCTCCAACAAAGGGTTGCCCTCAATTGCTTGGCTGCTTTCTTAACATCCTTGCCCTTAGCTTTAAGGAACCTTCCGATGCAAGCCTCATCACAGTAATTCAGCTGCATGCATTGGTCACCAGCAGTATGTATCAGCATTATACCTTCCCTAACAACCCAAGAGCAAGAAGAACATGGAGGAGTGTCCATGAAAACACATTTAACTTCATCCATCTATGCACCTGTCTCACTGTAAGAGGAGGACCCTTCCTTCGCACAACCTCAAGCACCGCCCTGCACTTCTCTATCCCTTCAACAGTACATGTAGAGCTTCGTTTGAGGAAACCCTTAACCATGGCAGCATGGACTGTCTCAAAGTTAGGTAATCAATTCCGAAGTGAATTGGGGGAGGGGCAGGCAATTAATTATTCGCCCAGCAGCACAAGTGTATTAATGAAGAGAGTAGCTGATACTAGATAGAATGTTTTTCAGGAGGAACTAGAGAGGGACACGACTGTGTATTTAAAAGCACAGGCAAATATTATGAGGCAAATTTGGGAGAGAGAGCATTTAATGAGCTCCATAACTGTTTATGCATGCAAAGCAACAAAAGAGGATATGGAAGGGATGCATGCAAGGCAACACGCAGAGAGAGAGAGAGAGAGAGAGGACACAGGCTAAGGGATGTGTGTATGTGTAAGAGAGAGAGAGTGAGAGAGAGAGAGAGAGAGAGATATTTGAGGTATTAAATGAGATGGGACATGGCACAGGGAAAGAGAGAGAGAGAGAGGATGATGCTGAGTTGCAATGCAGAAAATGAGGAAAAAGAGCAGCAGGAGTACAAGATGGAGTAAATGAAGCTGGGTTCTCTCTGTCTGAAAAGAGGAGCCAGCCCTAGTACCCTACTACCAGTGAACTGTGAAAGTGCTCTAGCCTCCCTCTCTCGCTCTCTCTCTCTCTCCTATCAGTGAACTGTGAAAGTGCTCTAGCCTTCCTCTCTCTCTCTCTCTCTCTACATATATATGCACAGCCACACACACACTCTCTCTAGTCTGCATGTCAATGGCGTGTACCCCCGTGTGCCTGAAGCAGGGTTCAGGAAACAGGCTGGTACATCGGGAAACCCTCCTAGTTAATGGCGCGTCCCCCCTTAACAACAAAGCTAGGCTATATAGTACTATCCGGGTTGTTTCTCTCAGTCACACGTACCCCCCCCCCCCCCCCCCCCGATTGAACCACCCAACCCAAACCCACACCCCAAATTGAAACATTGGGGTTGGGTCGAGTGTTAGTGAATACCAGTTTTGGGAGTTTGTACCTACACCTTCAACCCACACGATTTTGTAAGGCTTTTCTTTAGTTTCTTACCAGCATGTACACTTAGATTGATTCGAGAGCGAGTGTCTTGATTTGCTAGCTTGAGTGGTGACAAGATGATGTGAGAGACCCAAGGTCATGGGTTCCATCATCAGAGGCAACAACTGTGAGCCACCTACATACATTGTAAAATCAGACTATGGCTCCACCTAGCTAGTGACCAAGTAGGATGTTGCAATGGAACCACTTGTAGGTATGTCGGGATATGGGAGCCCCAAGGTTACGAGTCTAGATGTAAACCTTAGCACTCAATTAGTACAAATCCCTTTCACCTCTATCTGAATTGAGCCCAAAACTTCAATGCCTTTCTAGATTTTATGAATTTTGCAATCTACTAGATAAACACAAATATCATCAATTGGCAATCTTGTTAATCATAGATCAAGGTGAAACGATTTTTGTTATCATCAATATAAGTAAAGAACCTCCTCACACTTGAAAAAAAACACCTATGAAAATCAAGCTAAAAACAATAGGATCAATTCCCAAACATGTTGATTGTAAACGCATACAAACATATTTCAAAAAACATTTAGACATCATGGACTTTATGTGACTAGTAGGTGACTCTAGGCCTATATGTCTCATGATGGTCTTGTCTTCTATGGCATATGACTCTTACGGAAATACTTATAAACTATGTAAGTATCATGCTCACATACATATGGTTGCTCATGTATCTACATACAAACACCAAGCATGTAGCATACAAACCCAAACAGAAAAAAGACTAGATATACAAGAGAGAAGTCTAGTGTGAGTAATAGGAGGCTCCATCTTCTAGCATTTTGTCTCCTCAAATTTGAAATTGATGGGGTGGCGTCCTTCCCTAGCATGCAAAGCAAGCCCACTTGTCTTATTTCAAATAAGTTCTAATTCCAAACCTAATCTAAGGCTACCACTTAATATCCATGTTCTTTAAATTCTTAGAATCTCTCTCTCTCTCTCTCTCTCTCTCTCTCTCTCTCTCTCTCTCTCTCTCTCTCTCTCTCTCTCTCTCTCTCTCTCTCTCCCTCTCCCTCTCCCTCTCCCTCTCCCTCTCCCTCTCCCGCTCCCGCTCCCGCCCTCCCCCTCCCCCTCTCCCTCTCCCTCTCCCTCTCTCTCCCTCTCCCTCTCTCTCTCTCTCTCTCTCTCTCTCTCTCTCTCTCTCTCTCTCTCTCTCTCTCTCTCTCTCTCTCTCTCTCTCTCTCTCTCTCTCTCTCTCTCTCTCTCAAGATGGACAAATTTAGCAACTTATAATATAAACACGTGCTTGGATATTGACTTAGTACTAACCAAACTCATTCATGCTTCACACAATGCATACCAAATTTTGATTCGAAAACCAGCCTCGAAGTAGGAAAACACTACAAAAGCAATGATAAAGGTGTCGACAATATTTATTTTATGGATGGTACAAAGTCTCGTAATTACCATGTGATTGCATATTTCTCATAGAAAATTTAAAGGTACTTGCCAACATAATAGCTCATTTAGCTGTGCATGTGTACACATGTCAAGGCCAAGATTAATATATGCTTGAATGCAAGTAATATGTGCATGCATTGTGCTCACTCGAGTACATGCTTAGATGCCCAAATACTAATCGATACTACTTGGAATGCCACCCACTAAGAATTTGTCTACCCACCTTTCCAACATCCATCATCTCCAACCTCCCCCAAGATACTTTCATCTCTACAAATGCTCATTATTTTCCTCACATGCCCTTTAGCGCCCATAATAAAGAAATTCATCCTACATTTGCCTTCCCCAAGACACATACTTACTCTCTTACACTCTTTTCCAAGCATAAACACGAATTGATGAGCCTAAATGGCACACTAGCACCATGAATGTGGAGCCTTATGGAGGAAAATAGATATAAAACTCAAACCTCAAAGCTCATGCAATGCTACTCATTCATCTGTATATCCTAATAGTTATATAGTCATTCAAATGAAGTCAGATTACCCCTCCTAAAGGAGTAATGTCATAACAAACTTCAAGCTTGTACCTTCATTCTTATTGTCCAATTTTCTTACTAATGTAGGTTAAGAATATGTTTTGTTGAAAAGATTTCTCCACCAAAGCCACCCAATCAAGCTATGGGAGGGGGATTGTATTTCATAATGGTCATCGTCATGATGGGTGACTTATCCTCTGATTGTTGCTAGCCATGATTCATATGCGATTCATGCCTCAAAGGCAAATTTCATTGGATTTTCACCCAGTATGCTAAGACATGAGTTAGGACTTGAATATAAGGCCTATTCAAGAGACTCAAACATCTTAACTAATTGAGCCACAAAGACCATTGGAAACAATTGTGTCCATTTTGAATTGCTCAATCACATCATTACAATGACTTGAAAGTTGCATGCAACCCTTTTACAAGCAAATGCACATGGTTAGATCAATCATTCCATTAACGATAGAGGTGTTACCCATAAAAACAAGGCCATTATTGTAGCCTCCGAGCTTATCTTCATGCTACATTTTAGTGTTAGTCAAATATAACCCAATATTCCTCCTACAAATCTCTCTAAGCATTTGGGCTACATGATATGGGAAAATACAAGCATGCATGCATGCAAGCGCATCTCTCTCGTATGGCCTTACTTTTTAAGCACTTTGCTTTTCCATCTTTTCCATCGTACTATCACATGCATGGGACAAGTATGGGAATTGTGTTGTGCTCTTTCCTTAAATGGTTATTAGTTTTTTCACCAAAATAAAAGATATTGCTACGAGAAAAACTGAGCAAAAGAAAACCTATTGAGGCAAGAAATTCTTGTTGGCAAAGGGAGTAAAAAGTATCCTCCTAAATTATACAAGCGTAGTCTTCTTAGGTGTGATTGTCCAATTGACTTTGTTGGGAAAGATATTTCTATACCACATGGATCATTGTGTTTCCCAATGTTCACTAATTCTTGAAAAGGCTATAGTAAAAAGCTAAAGGACCTTCGTACTTTTGTGGCTTAGGAATGGAAAATTTGATGCACACATAATACTTAAAAAAGATTTGGGCTTCATTATTCCTAACAAGTCCAAGACCAAGACTATGGTTCATTAAAATATGGCAAAATGTGACCATGGGTACTAATCAAAGGATGGTTATATTATTATTTTCATAGCTTAAGGTTACTAAATGCTTCCTTGATTATATATTGTAATATGTTGAGGCTTCTTTGTATGTTTATAGTTTATTTAGATGACAGCAAGTAGGTCATACAAGTCTCAATGTAGTCAGTCACATGTGCTCAATTATGTTGAAAGCATCAATTATGTTGAAGAACATCACAATAAACGTATAATATATGATGAAAAACATCACAATGAATTTTTAAATGTGTAGTTTAAAGCAAGATCTACATTCAAGAAACACATAGGGTAATTTGGTTTAACATGACTTTACACATTAAAAGATAGATGCCAATGTTAAAACTTTTCACATCAAGGTGAATAAGAACTTTCACTAGTTCCAATAACCTTGTATTGACTCTTGTTTTATACTTAAATCCTAATGTATGTTTGCAAGAGCACCAAATCTATGTTTTCCATCCTACTTGTATAGTGAGTGAGTCCATGTCACTTAAGATCCTTTTATATACTTTAATATATTATTCAAACTATCAAAGAAAAAGGTTCCTATTTATGTATTTAAACAAGTCAATGAAATGCATGTGCTTGTTATTACGAAGTTGAAAAGTGAATTGTACCATTTTGGCCTTATGCTTTTGGAAGCCTTCTTCATAGCAACCTCCACTAAGGTAGATCCTACTTTACAATCATCTTTCAATTAGTCATGATAGAACAAGGCTAACCATCTTCTTTGAATTAATCATGATATGACACTACTAATCATATTCTAAGTGCTATGCAATTGTATACTGTTATGATGTAAATTGATTTGTATTTGTTGGTATGCACCACCATTTGAGGGGGTGCAACGATATCAAACCTTATGTGGGTCATGCAAAATCAATTGTCTAAACATTAATTAACATCAAGAATAGTACTCTTGTTACTTGTTTCAATTGAAAAATTGTAGTTGGTGTCAAAATCATGAGCTAATTATTGACTAATTGCTAATTCTAGATGTGTTTCAGCAAGTTTTGGGCTACTTTTTAAAATTCATTTGAAAAGAAAAATGCTACCTTTTGGAGGCATGTCAAAGGGACATTACCTTTAACCTTGGGATTATAGGGTTGTCAAGAAATGAAGGAAGGATTAATGTTTTATGACAAGGGATGGGCAAAAGAGGGCAATAATTTTGAGGGATCTAGTAAGATAGGTCTAATTTTAGGTAGGCCAAGCCCCTTGAGTTATGCCTTGTCCCTGATAATACCCTAGCATGAAATATAGGGAAAGGGGCTAGGGTTGATCATGTTAGCATAAGGAGAGTGAACTACCCACAATACCCACATTAGAGGACCCATACATGTTGCAAATATAGAAAAGGAGGTATAAGGATTGGCAAAGGAGCTAGCTAGTTGAAATGACCATGCATCATTACGCTACACTTGAGGACCCCTAGGTGCAAACTGTGTGAAGTGGAGAAGCATGATTCTTATTCTTTTTTCTTTTTTTGTGATTCTCTTATTTTTTTGTTGTCTTTCTTATTACCTTTTAAAAAAAAACTTATATGCTATAAGGATATAGAATGCAAGTCAATTGAAGATGAATACATGCTTGTATTGGTATATGTTGAGAGTGGAAAAAGACTGAAATTTTGATTGATTTTTGTTGTTTTTGAGGTCTGAATGATTGATTTTTGGTGGATTTAGAGTGATGTATGATTGTTAATGGAAGTATTTGAGAGTGTTTTGGATGATATCGATTATGTTTTGGAAGTTCATGATGATTTTCAGTGGAGATATGAGGTTCTGTGATGTTCTGATAGGTTCTGATTGGTTCTGTATACCTTCTGTATAGCTTCTATTTTGTTCTGATTATCTTCTATATGAAGCATGGATTGATGATTGATGAAGATTGAGATCTTGTGAAAGCTTATTGAATAGTTTTTTAGAGTTTGTAATGGTTCGAGTATGAGTTATGAGGTTTTGATGACCTTCTGTAACCTTCTGTAGATCTTCTATCTCTGTTCTGTCTCTACTCTGTAACTGTACTGTAGCTGTTCTGGTACTGTACTGTGACTGTTCTGTAGACCTTCTGTAAGTGTTCTGTAGAATTTATGTGTGACTTTGGGAAAGTTTTCTAACCTTTGGAAAGGATAAATCTAAGTTCAAAAGAGCTAAAATAGGTGGAAGAAATAGCTGCTGAAGACTGAAGAGAAGACTAAGTGACAGTGACTGTAGTGAGCTGTGAAAAAGACACTATAGTGGCTCTGGTGACTCTTCATATCAGACATGCCTCTTGGGAGGTGCATCCACGACCTAAGAAGGATTATTGAGGGTTATTAAGAGAGTATTGTAGTGAGGATATGATGTATTATTGATAGAGAGAGAGAGAGAAAGAGTCAGAGATAGTCAAATCTATCGAAACAGTGTAACTGTATATGAGAGATTGAGAAAGAGAATTATGAAGATATTGAAGATGAATAATGTGTGATTGATTTCCATTCAAAGATGGTTTATTCCCTTGTTTTCTTTGTTCTATTGATGGATTTTGTGAAGATGTTGAAGAATATGGTTGATTCTATCAAATCCGTGGAAGATATCTACTATGATGCTGCGTGAAGAATTGCTGTTTTCTTTGTTTTGATGATCAAAAGAATGAAATAAAAGCTTGTTGGTGTTACAAGATAGATTTTCTTGCAAGAGAATTCCCTTTTCCTTGGTGTTCCTCTTGGGGCTCCATGTTTTTTGTGCGCAGCCGGGGAAACTTGCCATCAACAAGCACCAGAAGAGGCTGAAAATGAAGGAAATGGCATTGCCAAGAAGAGAAGAATTCAATGGATGTTTGTAAAGTTCCTTCTTCCATTGATGAAGATTTGGAATTTCTCATTATCAAAGCCACTTTCCACAATAATTTCATCCCACAATGGCGGAAACATATCACCATCATGATGCTATGTGGTGGACTGTTTCCTCTTCCTGTTGAAGCAGTAGAAACTTGCATCTTAGTGGCAAACTGTTTGGGAACAAACTGAAGAGCAGAAACATAGAGAATGACCATCCATGGAAGATTTGGAATTCATTGAGAAGTTTCCAGACATCATCAAGTGGGAGATTGTGAAGAAGCTTCAGGAGTCTTGGTCTGTAGAGGTTCACAAAGACAAGAAGGAAAAGAGTTGGAATTTGTTCGTGGATTCTCAACAGCAAGATACATGGGATGCTTGGTGCATTGATAATCTTCTGTTTCTTCAATTAGCAACCCACTGGAAGTTGGTAGATAGTTTTTTTCACAACATACAATGTTGAAACCCTCAGAAGCTGGCATTATTATAATGACGCAACAATGATCCTAAGAAGAATGAGTTTTGGTACTTTCAGAATAGAATATCTTCCCCTCTGTAGTGGTCTGAAAGCTGAATTCAGAGATGTTGAAAAGAAGGAAGTAGAGGAGATGTTGGCCAGAGAATCCCTCAGAGACTGAAACCCTCTCTGATACTATCCTGTTGAGTCCAGAACAACTGGTTGAAGCCAACCCCCTGATGAATGACACAATAAAGAGACAAGCGTTGGAATGAGTCCAGAGGTTCGTGAGAAGAGAAAATGCAAAAATCAAAGCTGAGAACGAGCTCGTAGCAGAAGCTTTCTTTGACGCCCTAAAAGCACACATTGATGGTAGGCCAGCAAATGTAGTCCCATTGCCAGTTTTTAAGAGACAGTACAATGAAGACCCTGATCTTCATGTAGCAGAGTTTATGGTAGCATGTGTGGCTAACAATGCCAGAACCCCTGAGCATTGGTTAGCAATATTTTCCGCCACTTTCAAGGGCGCGGCATTTCAGTGGTATGAGAGACAAGCAACAGGAACTTTTGGCACATGGGACGACCTAAAGTTGGCCTTCCTCACTAAATTCAGGCATGAAGGTTTTGAAGAGTGGATGCGAGAGGAGTTCATGAACCTAAGTCAGTCCTCTGGAGAAAGAGTAGAAGCTTATGTCTCGCGAATGGAATCCATCCTGAAGAGATGGACTAACCATCATTTGGATGAAGGTATCCAGAACGGAGTGTTTCTTAGGGGCCTACAACTAGAAGTTCGCAAGTTTGTGGAATTGAGAAGACCAGTCAATCTGCAAGCTGCAGTGGAAGGTGCAAGATTGTATGACGAAGTTGAAGCAAGGCTGTCAATGACTCCAGGAAGAGGAGTCTTACCTCCTCCTATGCTTTGAATGGTATACCCATCAAATGCGGTCCCAGGGACAATTCCCTACCCCTATCCCCAGATGCAAATAGTGCCACAGTATAGTGCACCTAATCCAGTGTGGTCACCACAGAAGACAGTGCCTCAGATGATGGTTCAACCACAATAACAGTGGCCTCAAACAGTTCCTCCAATGGTGACTCAACAACAATGGAATCCTACCAATTGGAATCAACAACCCCAAGTCTCAATAGGAGCTCTGAATCAGAACCAGAACAGAGGACCTTCTGGATCTACCCAACCAGTGTATGCAATAATTACAGAAGCTTCCCAAAACCCTACAACAAGCACTACAGGAGGTGAAAATCTGAAGGACTACTTATCCAACTCAGTTGCAAGTATCAAGAAAGAGCTTCTGGATGTGATACAGAGCAGTTACAGACGTTGAAGGTGAATACCGCCAATATATCCACCTCTACAGGAGCCGGAAGAGATGTGATGCGATCAAATACTTGGTGTGAAAAGTGTCATCAAGCGGGACATTTATCCACTGAATGTATCTGAAAACTAACCATTCCTGGAGCCTTCTGTTCTTACTGTTTGCGAAAGAACCATACAGAGGATATTTGCTCTCTGAAAGAGATGCATGAACGAAGACAGAAGGATGAAAATGCAAGATTCAACTTGCTAGAATCCAAAATGACAACACAGGATATTGGACCCAAGCCTAGAGAGTTTGGTCCTAATTTCGGTCCAAGGAGGTTTCCCTCTCAAAGTTACAGAGGACGACAGTCTGGCGGTGGTCAAAGATCTGAGGTGGAATGTTATAGGTGTGGAGAAAAGGGACATATCTCCCCAAATTGCCCAAACCCTAGACGATCAGTGGATTACAAGCCCTTATGCAGTCGATGCAAAGGAGAAGGCCACACTAGAAAGGACTGTCCTAGTCCAGCCCCTGTAAAGGCCAATGTCATTGATAGCCAACAGAAGGTACAAGAACCTGCTTCCAATTTGGTGGAGTTGGAAGTTTCCGCTGTGACGTGCACCAAGAAGAAGGAACCAGTGGTTCAGAATGGAAATGACTCTCCTGCCAAGACTGTGAAGTTCAACCTACCTACAAAGAGACAGAGTAGTACAGAATAGAACAGTACAGTACAGAGCACTACAGTGCCACAGAAGGCTGCAGAGACAGTCCTAGAGACAGGATCAGAGGCCCAAGAGATAGATGATACAGAAGCATTTTTGGAAACAGAAGAAGTGTCGATGTTGCAATTGTTAGAAGAAAAAGGAAAGATGAAAATGGTTGTAGCCCCATTCCCCAGCCGGCTGGAGAAGCCTGTGGATCCTATTAAAGATTATGACTTGGTCAAAGACCTAGATACTTTTACACCAAACTTAACATTCTGGCAGTTGCTGATGCTGTCTCCAAGCTGGCCGAAAGAGATTCAAAAGCATCTTGACAAGAAGGCGTGGACTTAGGATCGTTCCTTCAACAATGACCAAGACCAATAAGGCCCCGAAGCTTGTAAAGGAAGTAGATGTGGCTAATGCCTTTTTAGATCCTGGAACCCCAGAGATTAGTGTATGGATAGAAGGATGCTTCATTTCAGATGCATTGATTGATGGAGGCTCATCAGTAAACATAATGACGGATGTCACCATGAAGGACTTAGGGTTGCAAGGAATTCAACCTACACAGTGGCTTATCAGATTGGCAGACCAAAGTAGAGTCAAACTGTTGGGCATCCTCCCATATGTAAAAACAACCCTTGCAGGAAGAGACTATTGACTGACATATTTGGTGGTCAAACCAAATTTTTATGGGACCTCATACCCTCTGCTGTTGGGAAGACCTTGGCTTTTTGAAGAAAGAGCCAGGACGGACTGGTTCAAAGGAACCAAAACCCTAGGAAGAGGACCCAACAAAGAGGTGTTAAAGCTGTATGGATCGCAAAAAGGCAATGGATCCACATCCATTGAAGTCATAACTGACTCCTCTAACGAGGTAACAGATGGTACATCATGAGATGAAGAGGCTATTAAGCAAATCTTTCCTAAGAAAATAGAGGCACAGTCCCT
Source organism: Lygodium microphyllum (assembly GCF_053477565.2). NCBI lineage: Eukaryota > Viridiplantae > Streptophyta > Polypodiopsida > Schizaeales > Lygodiaceae > Lygodium > Lygodium microphyllum. Next base: position 171,151,576 of record NC_141140.1, read on the forward strand.
AACAGTGGGCACTGTAAGCCAACTGCAAAGGGAAGTAAAATCCTTGACCATGGGTGAATATCTCCTACCTCAATTAGAATTAACTTCTGAAATCACCTCTGACAGTGAAATAGAAGCATGGATGTATTGTTCTCCCTGTTACATGACAGTCGCAGAGACAGAGCAGAGTCAGTACGGAGACAATACAGTTACAGATCAGAGCCAGTACAGAGACAGAGCAGATACAGAGTGGCTACAGAACAGAGACAGAGCAGATATAGAGACAGTTACAGAGATAGTAACAGATACAGAGCCAGAATCAGAAGCAGAAGTAGAGTCAAAACTGGTGACGAAAGCAAAAGCAGATGCAGAGGCAGACGATCTATTCTTCTCCTACAGAGCCTCTATAGAGGCCGAGGCAGAGCCTCCAAAAGATGAGAATGAAACTGATGAGGAAGAAAATGAAGTAGGCTATGGAAGTGCAGATGAAGAATTTCCTTTGATAGAGGATGATCTGGTTGATGTCCCTACATAGACCTCAGAGGCCGAAAATCTTAGGATACTGGATGGAATGACCATGGTTTCGTTTGGGTTGGTCAATGGATCCCAAAGTAGACAGAATCTGTATAAGCAATGGATTAAAAGCATAAAAATTAAGTTCATCAATGGCTCTTGTCGCCCTGACTGTTCAGTCCAAAGAGAAGATGATGATGATGTCCCCTACCAACAGAAGCCCAAGCCCTCAAAGTCACAGTCTCTAGCAGGTCCGTGCTATGTGACATTCCTGGGCGCATCCTCTGAGGATGAAGCCTTGAGTCCTGAAGATGTCACCACTCAAACAAAAGTAAATAAGGCTCTAATACCCTTTCAGCAAATTAAACAGACTAACGAGTCATCTGTTCAGAAGGACACTGGTTATAGTGGGACATCAGACGAGGATACGACTCTCTTGAAGGAGTCAGACCTCTACCCAGAAGCAATCCATGGGACATTTATCCGCGAAGTGGAAGGTGAAAGACAAGTAACGTTCTTGAATGCTGAGGGTATTGAACGTCACCTGAAAGTGGGTCTCAATCTTTCAGAAGAAGAACTAGTGGTCTTGCGAGACCTACTAAAGGAGAACTTAGATGTGTTTGCTTGGTCGTATAAAGACCTAAAGGGGATTGATCCTACAGTATGTCAACATCACATTGACCTAGAGCCCAATGCCAAACCTGTAAGGCAAAGACAAAGATGGATGAATCCTAATTACTCTGCTCTGGTGAAGGCTGAATTATTGAAACTCCTTGAAGCAGAGTTCATCTATCTCGTGGCTAACAGTGAATGGGTTTCACCCATTGTGGTAGTACCCAAGAAGAACGGGAAACTTCGAATATGTGTTGACTTCTTAAAGCTCAATTCGAAGATGAAGAAGGATCATTTCCCTATCTCTTTTACAGATCAACTGTTGGACACAGTGGCAGGCCATGAGCCGTATTCCCTCTTGGACGGATCCAGCGGATATAACCAAGTCCAAATCGCAAAAGAGGACCAATCTAAAACAACCTTCACCACGGAATGGGAGACCTATGCCTACAGAGTGATGCCATTTGGACTCTGTAATGCTCATGCCACCTTCCAACGAGTAATGATGGCGGCCTTCCATAACCATTTGCATGATTTCATTGAGGTGTATCTTGATGACTTCTGTGTCTATAGTTTGATCCGAGAGCAATGGGGACACCTAGAGCAATGATTTGATAGATGCCGCGAGTATGGGATTTCTCTCAACCCCGACGAATGTGTCTTTGGCGTCTCCTCGGGAGTTTTGTTGGGCCATATTGTCTCTGCACAAGGGATTGCAACAGACCCGGCAAAGATTGAAAGGATTGCCGCCTTAACAGCACCAACCAACCTCAAACAATTGAGGGGATTTCTTGGCCATGTGGGCTATTACAGAAGATTTATTGCACATTTTGCAACTAAGGAAGCCCCTCTGCACAAGCTCCTAAGGAAAGAAGCTGATTTTCTTTGGACGGATGACTGTGAAGAAGCCTTTAATACCCTAAAAAAATGCCTGATCTAGGCACCTATTTTATAGCCCCATGATTGGACGAAGGAGTTCCATGTGCACACAGATGCATCAGTTGAAGGGCTAGGTGCTGTCCTATGTCAAAAGGGCCCCTCCAAATTAGATCAACCGATATATTATGCAAGCCGAAAGGTCACTGATAGGGAACGGAACTACACAGTGACAGAGCTTGAGTGCTTTGCAATGATGTTTGCACTGGAGAAGTTTCGACACTATTTATTGTCCACACATTTTAAGTTCTTTGTGGATCACGAGGCCTTGTCCTTCCTGATGAACAAAGCCGGCGTGAAAGGATGAATGATGAGATGGCTCCTTTTATTCCAGGAGTTCGACTTTGAGGTAATTACCAAACCTGGTCGTTCCCATATTCTGGTTGATCATCTGTCGCGTATCTCGCAGACTGCAGGCTTCCCTATTCCTGGTAGAAACTATAACCCCCTGGTATGCAGATATTGCCAATCTGCTGGTAACCCAACAGTACCCTCCTGACATTTCTAGTCAGGAATGGAAAAAGCTTATGTTAGAATCATTCCCCTACACCCTGTTAGGCGGTGCACTGTACAAGAAAGGCAAAGATGAAGTGCTCAGAAGATGTGTTGCAGGAGATGAGATTGAGATTTTTTTGAAGGCTTGCCATGACGAGCCATGTGGAGGCCACTTTGCAGGAGAAGCTACAACCAGGAAGGCTTTGCTAGCAGGTTACTGGTGGCCGACCATTCATGAGGATGCCTATGACTACTGCAAGTGATGCGATGCTTGTCAGCCAATGGAGAAACCCACCAAAACAAGTGCCATGCCATTGCAACCTATCCTTCCTTTGAAGCCGTTTGAGAAGTGGGGCATCGACTTCGTCAGCCCAATTGATCCACCCACCAGAAGAAAACAGAACAGATACATCTTGGTATGTACGGATTATGTTACTAAGTGGTGTGAAGCCAAAGCTCTAAAGTGGGACGATGGTAATAGCGTGGCCCTGTTCATGTACGAGAATATTATCACCCATTTTGGCAGTCCCCTAGAGCTGGTAAGTGACAGAGGCACTCATTTCATTAATAAAGTCATGGAAGAGTTGACAGAGCTGTATAAGATTCGCCATCTCAAGTCCACTCCTTATTACCCCAGAGCCAATGGCCAAGTCGAAGTCACCAATCACATCCTCTGCTCGATTCTGACAAGAACGATTGCCGCACATCGTCGTGATTGGGATGGTCGACTTACAGAGGCCCTCTGGGTGTACAGAACCTCCCATAAAGCAGCAACAGGACAGACACCCTTCCAGCTGCTGGTGTATGGTACAGAAGCTGTTTTTCCTGTTGAACTGGAATTGCCCTCTTTGCGAGTGGCTATCAAAGAGCGTTTGGGGGACGATGATTCACTGCAACGCCGTCTCCTGCACTTGGAATGTTTGGACGAAACTCGCAGGATGGCTCTACAGTGCATGGAAGCCACGCAAGCTCGATGTAAGGCTTACCATGACAGCTTCATCAAGCACAAGGAGTTCAAAGAAGGTGATTTGGTCCTAGCCTATGATTTACGATTTGGCAAGTTTCTTGGCAAGCTCCAACAGCGGTGGATGGGCCCATATAAGGTACTTGCTGTCAACCCTAATGGCTCTGTCCAAGTGCAGATCTTTGATGCCTCTGATGATCCCTTCCTGATCAATGGATATCACCTAAAGAGAGTACTTCCCTCCTTGGGGATCTTGACAATCACGGTCACTTGATCCTTTCCCCCATTGGTGTGGCACAGTCACTCTTATGATGCTACTTCTGATATCCATTCTTCAGCCACTCCTGATGAGGTGGACGCAACCCTATGTCCCCTCAGCCCCGCCTTCCAGCCCTGATATCTTATCCTCTATTTTCCACCAGCGGCAATGGCGAGGTTGGTTCTGACAAATGGTATTTCTACCATTCCCTTGCTTAATTCGAACAAAAGGGAAGAAAATATACATATCGGACATGGGAGAAAAGGGCTTCGGTCCCTGTCATGCCGACCTATTCTTCGAGAAAAGGTGGAGATACCCTCGGGAATAGGAGAAAAAAAACAACAACAAAACAAGAAAAAAGAAAAGAAAAACAAAACTGTTATGGGGGAAAATGAAGAAATTTCCTATCATAGCAGACCTCGTTCCAAGAAAAGGTGGTTACTACCCTTGGGTGAGAAGCTGGCTGTGGAAAAGGTGGCAACACCCAGCAGTCTAGAAAGTGGATTCATCAATTGACATCCCCTGAAGTGGATATGGCCTGGTATGTGGGAGACGTGGTTTTACAAGCTGTTTTGTATGTCAACCATTTGGAGTTGCGAATAGACGACATGTTTCAGAGTTACTTCTCCAAAGTGGCTACTTGCCCTGATAATTCTTGGCATTCCATGATTGATTCTGTGGTCCTGAATCAAAGACAAAACACAGCCCCTACCTATGTACAGAGCACTAACCAACTGAGGGTGGATCTCTTAGCTTATCTTTCCAAAAATAATCCATTTGATTCTACCTTTTTTGATGCCTATAAGCGAAGATCTATCTTAGGTCCTTTTGTTCCTACCCTATTGTATTACCAACAAATGGCTCAACGTTATGATATATATCTTTCCCTCTATCAAACCAATTCCACAACCATCTTACCCCTTCTTTTCCAACCTCAATCTTTTCCTCAAATTCCCATATTTACATACTGCTCTTTTATCGAAGATCGAGTATTTTCCCCTTCTCCACCATGTCCTTCTCCATCCATTCATGTACCTTCTACCTTTCATATTTATCAATTAACACCCTTCCTTAGTGATTCCCTAAAATTTTCAGCCACTCCTTCTTTAAATTATTCCTCCTTTTATGATTTTGCCTACCCCTCTTTTCATCCACTTTTACTTATTCCACTTCCATCTCTTGCCACTTCTATCTCTCAACCACCGCAGTTGGTTAGTAAATATGACGAGTTTGATAATCAGATTTCCAGAAGAAGTGGATGGAGCTCGAATGATTCTCTTACAGGACCTCAGATAAACTAGCCAATAATTCCAAGAGATTGGACAACTGCTAGTCAAGCATACCAGAACTATATTCATTTTGCTCACCAATATTCACACTCTTTGGATCCTTCGGTGAGTTGACATCTCATTTTGCTTGGTATCTAGCATACATGCATAGGCATTCCCATAATGATCAAAAAGCCATTCCAAAACTTTGTATGAATGTCAATGTGAACATTGACTCCCACCAGTTGGATGTCTTGTACTTTCATGCCCTATGTCTCCCTAGCAGATACCTTGTCTTGCTAGAGAGGATGTGCTGCTTGCAGTTTTTTTAGAATCCTCCCAAGACATTTGTAGATGAATCCTTCTCCATGGATTGCTTCCGAAACCACCAAGCTTTTAAAAAAAACCATCTTCACTGATGCCTTTGCCATTTATTTTGGAAGAATTTTAATGATATATCTCTTTTTGGAGGTGTCATTCAGATGGTTGTGTTAGTGTTCATGTATGTGTTGTCTTAATTGTATGAGATGAGTTTGTGTTGGTTGCGAATATTTGTTCGAGAGCTATTTTCAAAAGATTGCTGGTAGATGAAAAGCCTATGGTGGAAAGTTGAAGAGAACCTCTTATATCCTTTACAAATTTGTAATGGTTTTTAAATGATTAATCAGATAAGTTAATAAATAATGAAGTTTTCCTTTAGTAGTATTTTTTCTATCAGATACAGGTGATAAGTTGGGGTCGTGTTTTGGCAAGATTATTGAAGATTTGAAGGAAGATCCAAATTGAGCTCTTTAGTGAACTTATATTCTTCTTTTTCGTAGGTCGTGAGGACGCTTCCTTTCTAAGTGTGGGGATATGTTGAGAGTGGAAAAAGACTGAATTTTTGACTGATTTTTGTTGTTTTTGAGGTCTGAATGATTGATTTTTGGTGGATTTAGAGTGATGTATGATTGTTAATGGAAGTATTTGAGAGTTTTTTAGATAATATTGATTATTTTTTGGAAGTTCATGATGATTTTCAGTGGAGATATGAGGTTCTGTGATGTTCTGATAGGTTCTGATTGGTTATGTATACCTTCTGTATAGCTTCTGTTTTGTTCTGATTGTCTTCTGTATGAAGCATGGATTGATGATTGATGAAGATTGAGATCTTGTGAAAGCTTATTGAATAGTTTTTTAGAGTTTGGAATGGTTTGAGTATGAGATATGAGGTTTTCATGACCTTCTGTAACCTTCTGTAGATCTTCTGTCTCTGTTCTGTATCTGCTTTGTAACTGTACTGTAGTTGTTATGGTACTGTACTGTGACTGTTCTGTAGACCTTCTGTAAGTGTTCTATAGAATGTATGTGTGACTTTGGGAAAGTTTTCTAACCTTTGGAAAGGATGAATCTAAGTTCAAAAGAGCTAAAATAGGTGGAAGAAACAGCTGCTGAAGACTGAAGAGAAGACTAAGTGACAGTGACAGTAGTGAGCTGTGAAAAAACACTGTAGTGGCTCTGGTGACTCTTCATATCAGACATACCTCTTGGGAGGTGCATCCATGACCTAAGAAGGATTATTGAGGGTTATTAAGAGAGTATTGTAGTGAGGATATGATGTATTATTAATAGAGAGAGAGAGAGAGTCAGAGATAGTCAAATCTATCGAAACAGTGTAACTGTATATGAGAGATTGAGAAAGAGAATTATGAAGATATTGAAGATGAATAATGTGTGATTGATTTCCATTCAAAGATGTTGTATTCCCTTGTGTTCTTTGTTCTATTGATGGATTTTTTGAAGATGTTGAAGAATATGGTTGATTCTATCAAATCCGTGGGAGATATTTACTATGATGCTGCGTGAAGAATTGTTGTTTTCTTTGTTTTGATGATCAAAATAATGAAATAAAAACTTATTGGTGTTACAAGATAGATTTTCTTGCAAGAGAATTCCCTTTTCCTTGGTGTTCCTCTTGGGGCTCCAGTATACATATAACTAAGGTAGTGTCATGTCAACTTGAGTGTATGGTTGTTGATAATTCAAAAGATTTATCCTTGAATGCACTCCCTAATCTCAACCAACAAGTGCACTTCCTACTATGAACCAAGTAGTGCTTTGAATAAACAAGTGCACTCCCTATTTTCAACCAAATAGTGCTTTGAATCAACTAATTCACTCCCTAGTCTCAACCAAGGGAATCAAACTAGAAAAGCAAGCTCAAAAAGCATAATGTATTAGTCTCACCAATCTTCACCTATCTAGTTGTATGCCTCTAAGAGGGAGCAAAGAATGGTGTAATGATCTTCATATGTTCTCTATGAATGTTGTAGCCTCCTCTTTCTCAACCTAATAGTTGCTAGCCTCCAATGATAAAGAGAAAGAGGAAGAAAAAGATAAGAAATAATAGAAGGAGAGCTTCTTCCAAGCTCACACACACACACACACACACACACACACACACACACACACACTCTCTCTCTCTCTCTCTCTCTCTCTCTCTCTCTCTCTCTCTCTCTCTCTCTCTCTCTCTCTCTTTCAAGCCATGGTGTACAGATCGGCTGCCGTATGTGCGCGTAGTGAGCGTCAGAAGGTCCCCAAGAACAAAAGAACTCTACTTTTTGCACAAAAAACAATGAAGAAAGCTTGCATGACATGAAGCAAGAGACTAATTGGGTGCAATCTCCCCCCATGCCTTGTGTGAGCGCTTTACAAAGCATGTATTTTATATATTATTCATCTTCAAGCTCAAAAAAATAGCCCAATTTACAATTAGCATGCTTTAGCTTTTGTGTTTGCTTTTGTGCCACTAAAGAATTAAAGCTATTGGGCGCCCAAGGAGTCAGGCGGTATCCAAATACAATGTGAATACAAATATTTAAATCGTGCACCCATGCGCATACAAAAATAATAAATAAATATCAAGCGCTTTAGTAAATAAGTGCGACAAAATATAGGCGCCATGCCTAAGATACACGCCCATTAAAAATTGATGATAATTTAAATACACGCTATCCTCCAATGCTTCCCATTGCCACCGCTGCTTGCTCTACACATCAACTGAAGCATTCACAATTGTTAGAAAAATAATACAATTAAACCGACAAAAGTGAATACCTAGCAGTCTTCAACTACAAAAATAAATTGATTAGAACTCAATCCTAACCTTAATTTATTATGAGTGCACACTCTAAACTCATAAACGTTTATTAATTTAAATATGTATTTTGCGGAATCACCCGCTATGGAATCACCCACTTACACATTAAATTAACAAAATGCCCGAAAAGGATAGGCGTCCCCATCAACTTTTCACACAAAGAATCCACCTTGTGTATGAGCCTCGGTAATAAAATTTTACGGAATCCACCGCAAAAACCTCACGGAATCCACCGTGGAATATGCCTCCTGGTATCATACCCCCGGGATGGGATAGCAATTATCCTTAATTGCTATTAGGTCAATGTGGAGCTAACAGTGTGGGGAAAGCACTTAGGTCTCTAGCATGCATCCATTGGGCCTCTTCAGGAGCATGATTTTTAAACTTGACCAAATATCTAGAATGTCTACGGCCAGTTCTAGTGGTCATAAAGTCAGTATCTATAATAGTTTCAGGCTCAAGGATTTCAGTTTCGTTGTCTAGCAAGGGAGGGTTTTCATAGACAGGGTGTACAGGTAGTTGTCCTCTAAAGGGTCATAATAAACTGATATGAAAGGTGTTGTGGATTTTCCAATGTTGTGGTAATTATAGTTTAAATGCATTGTCATTGATTTTGTGTATGATCTTGAATGGTCCATAAAATCTAGGTGCTAATTTGACAACGGGGTGTTTATCTACACTTTGTAATCTTCATTTTTCAATTCGTAACCAAACATAATCATCAACTTTAAAACTCATAGCTTGTCTCTTCTTGTTTGCTTGTTTTGTGTATGATTGCTGGGCTTTGGCAATCATATCTTTAGCTTCATCAAAAATTGTAGCATGCATGTTAGCAATATCATCAACAGTTTGAATTTTGTTTGATAATGATGTAGCAGGTGTAGGCAATCGATATCCATAAATAATTTCAAATGGTGCTTTCTTTGTAGCTGTATATGGTGTGTTATTATATGCAAACTGAAGTAAATGTAGATATGTATCCCATGTGTGTGATTTTGAAATTGTGTAAGCACGCAAAAGATCCAAAATGGTACTGTTAGTAGCTTCTGTTTGACCATTTGTTTCAAGATGAAATGCATATGAAAAATCAATCTTTGTTCCTAAGTTAGCAAATAAAGTAATCCAAAAATTATTGCAGAATCTAGAATCACGATCAGAAATAATGACTTTTGGTAAACCATGGTTAGTAAAAACAGTTTTCAAAAACAATTGAGCAGCTTGAGATGCAGTTAAGGTTTTCTTGCATGGAATAAAATATGCTTGTTTGCTGAACCTGTCTACAACAGTCCAAATCATATCATGATTAGCTTTAGTGTTAGGTAGACCAGTGATAAAATCCATTGAAATCTGTTCCCATGGTCGTGATGGAATGGATAATGGCATTAGTAAACCATATTGTTTACCATGGTGTCTTTTAACTCGTTGACAAATTAGGCATTCAGATACAAAATTAGATATATCAGTGTCCATGTGTGGCCAATAAAATCTTCAATCAATGTACGCAAAGTAGATATAATTCCTCTATGACCTTGATATGGGGGACAATGAATTTCATGCAAAACAAATGATCGAAATGGAATAGTCACACATAATCTTTTTTCATAAAACATAAATCCATTAGTGTAAGACAATGAATCAATAGAAATCCAATTATTTGCAACTAATTTATTCCAATCAGCTTGAAAAGTAGGATCTTGGTGATAAGTATCTTTCATAGGAATAAGGGAATCAAATGATATCACAGAAATATTTTGAATTGTCGGCCTTCTTCTCAAAGCATCAGCAACAACATTCTCTTTTCCAGGTTGATATTGTATAAGGGGATGAAAACTTTGAATAAAAGCAGCCCATTTAATATGTCAGTCAGATATTTGTCATTGCTAAGGAGATGTCTAATGCTTTGTTAGTCAGTTTTGATCATGAATTCAGATCCCATTAAATAATGTTTCCATTGACGTAAGGCTTGTACTACGGCTAGCAATTCCTTGTCATAGGTAGAATATTTAAGTTTAGATGGTTTGAGTTTGTAGCTAGAGTAAGCTATGGGATGAGAATCTTACATAAGGACTGCTCCTATTCCAGATCCACTTGAGTCAGTAACTACTAAGAAGAATGGTCTATTGAAGTCAGGTAATTGTAATACAGGAGCATGAGTTAAAGCATGTTTCAGCAAATCAAAGGACTTTTGTTGATTGTCAGACCAATTATACACGATACTCTTCTTTAAGAGTTTTGTCAAAGGTAATGCAAGTAATGAGAATTTCCTCACAAATTTTCTGTAAAAGCTAGCAAGACCGAGAAAAGAATGTAATTCATGCACATTTTTGGGTATCGACCAATTTAAAATTACTTCTATCTTTTTAGGGTCGACTTTAATACCTTCTGATGAAATAATATGTCCTAGATATTCAATTTTTGCTTGGAAGAATTCACTCTTTTCTAGATTAGCATATAATTGATGGTTTTTTAATAACTTAAAAACTAAAGACAAATGTTCATAATGCTCATTCTCATTTTTACTGAAAACTAATATGTCATCAAAGAAAATAATGACACAATGCTGATGTTTCAAAAATATGCGATTCATCATACGACTGAATGTGGCTGGTACATTAGTTAAACCGAAAGGCATAACCAGAAATTCATAGTGTCCAAATTGTGTTCTAAATGCAGTTTTGGATATATCAGATTTGTCCAATTTTACTTGATGATATCCAGATTTAAGATCTATCTTACTGAATATGGCAGATCCTTGTAGCTTATCCATAAGTTCATCTACCCTAGGAATCGGGTATCTGTTTTTAATAGTAATTTTATTTAGGGCACAATAATCAATGCACATGTGATAAGTACTATTTTTCTTTTTCACTAATAAGACAGGTGCACCAAATGGAGAACTACTAGGTCTAATTAATCCTCTGTTAAGCAATTCATCTATTTGGTTTTGAATTTCTTTCTGTTCAATTTGGTTATGTCTATATGGTGCTTTACATGGTGGTTGTGTTCCAGGAATTAAATCTATCTTATGATCTTCAGGACGTGAAGGTGGTAATCCAGGTGGTAAATCAACAGCAAAACAATCTTGGAATTGGGAAAGAAATTGTGTATGCCTAGGATGCATCTATTTTTTTTAAAGCTTGAATTTCATTCACCCATATTAAATAGGATTTACTACTTTTACGTAATGCACGTTTAGCCTGAGTATGAGTAAGCAATGAAAAATTATTGGAAGTGTGCATACCATGCAGTGTGATTTGTTTTCCTTGAAAATAAATTTTAATTGAATGCGTAGAATAATCTATATCAGGATTGTATTGATGACGCCAATGCATTCCTAAGATAATGTCACTAGACTGTAAAGTACAACTAAGAAATTTCTTCGTTTAGTATAATCACCAATTTTAATTTCTAAATTACGCACCTATTGTGTTTCATTATATCTCATACCTAGGAATGCAGCCTTGATACGATGATGTGTAGAAACAGTATGTAAATTCAATTCTTTGACCAATTTTGCAGAAATAAAATCATGTGTGCTCCCATCATCATGTAAAATAGTCTTTTCTTTACCATGCACAAAACATTTCATTATTAATAAGGAATGGGGAGTTGGCATACATGGCAAAGTATCAGAAGTAGTACCAATGTTGTCATCTTTTTCCGTAAAGTCCAGCATCTATTCACGTTCTTCATCTTCTATTGCTCCCAGATAATTGATATGAACAGATGGCTTTTTGGATTGACAATTTGCTACTAGATGTCCAGGTTGATGACATTTGTAACAAACTATGGATTTTGCTTTAGATACATTATTGGTAATGGCAGGAAGTTTAGGAATGTTGGGATTTGACTGAAGAGATAGCTTAGGGTTTGGATTTGTGTTTGATGGCAAGGTAAGTGGTCGTGTCCAAGATTTACGGAATGAAGATGGAATAAAATGACTTTGATTGAATCTTCGAAAATTTGAATTGAATTGTTTGGAACCAAAGTTACCATTAGTTGGGAATTATTGTGGTCACTTTTCTCGTCTGCGAATTTTGTCTTCAGTGTCATGGGCCAAGGAAATTGCATCTTCAAGGGTTGTTGGCTTGAACATATTGACCTCCGCATAAAAATGTCCAAGTAGGCCAGACATAAACTTGCATTTATGAGTTGCTTCAGGTACATCTTCGAGCATTGGTAGTTGTAATAGAGCATTCTAGAAACATTCAGTATATTGTGAAATAGGTTCGCGATCCCTTTGTTGTAGAAGATCCCATTGCTTGATTGCTTTTTTGTGGAATCGAGGAGGAAGGAAATTCTGCAAAAATTTCTTTTGGAAAGTCTCCCAAGTAGTGGAACAATCAACGCTTTTGTGGACCACAGTCCACCATAAGGATGCTCGATCAACTAAATGGTTAGTGACACATTTAATTTTGTCTTTCTCAGCATATGATTCTTCATGGAAATATCAAATTGACTGATAAAAGCAAGGATAGTCTTTGCATCGCGTGATCCATTGAAAGTACGAAATTTGAAGTTTCTTTTACTTATCTTTGTTTCTTTCCGAATAGATTGGGCTTCAAGTGTTGCATCGATGGTACGTCGTATAAGATCTTCAGGTTGCGATCCATCTTGGTCGGTGGTAGATCGTTGTAGATTGGCCAATTGAGCTTGCAAAGCTTGTTGTGCTCTTCGTTCCTCTTGAAGCTGCATCATAATCAAATCCAACTTTTGCTCCATTGTTGGTTCGGGTAGATCACCTTCAGCCATAAAATCTTCCATGGTTTGATCACTCATCCTGCAAAATTCCAAAAGACCTCACACACTCGAAACCTTGTTAGCGGGATGAGCGTAGCTCAAAGTGTCAAGATTGTGGGAGAGAAGGAAGGAGTCTCACTTGTAGCTTTCTTGCTTGCACAATGGGGGAAGACACACAAGGGTGGAGGCTGAAAACAGTTTTCCTCTTCTTAGTTGTGTAAGCCAAAAGGAACTCACTTACAAAGAAATAGAAGAACCCTATATATGGGTCTCAAACCTAAGACAACTAACTAAGGTGGCATACTAACTGAGCCACGAACTAGAGTAGATAAGGATAGCTGTCGTCTAGCTATTATTCATGGGCGGTGTACCAACCGCATCTACAACTGACAAGTCGGTGACATAAATGCACAACGGTCACCCTGGCATATCACGAGTGGAGCTCGATATCTCAACACTCCCCCTCGATCTCAATCCCAATTCCTGCACATCAAGCAGGTATCTGAACTTGCGCAACTTCTCTGCACCCAATGCCTTCGTAAATATGTCAGCTACCTGATCCTCTGTGCTAACATAAACTAGATCAATAAGACCTAGTAAAATCCTCTCTCGCACATAGTGATAATGCACCTCAATGTGCTTTGTTCTAGCATGATAGACTGGGTTATTTGCCAAGTGTATACTACTCATGTTGTCACAATAAATGACAACTGGCCCATCTGTAGACTGATGCATATCATAAAGTAGCTTATGCAACCAAGCTACCTCACATGTAGCCATTGCTGCACCCCTGTACTCAGCCTCTGTGCTCGACAAGGCAACTGTAGCCTATTTCTTGCTGCTCCAAGTGACTGCAGCACTCCCAAAAGAGAACACATATCCACTGGTAGATTGTCTATCAGAAATGCTACCAGCCCAATCAGCATCAGTGTATCCATGCAACTGTATCTGAACCCCAGTCTCATAAAATAGTCCATACTGCAATGTGGACTTCACATACCTGAGTATGCGTCTAGCTACATCCAAATGCGGTTTCCTTGGAGCCTGCATAAACTGACTTACCAATCCAACAACATAGCTCAAATCTGGCCTGGTAATAGTCATATAAATCAAGCCTCCTACTATGCGTCTGTACATAGTAGGGTCTTCCAGAAGCTCACATGCATTTGCGCTTAGCTTCACATTCTGCTCCAAAGGAACTGAAATAGGCTTACAGCCTGTCATCCCATATTTGGACAGCATGTCCAATCCATACTGCCTCTGCAAGAGCTGTATCCCACTTGGTGATCTAATCACCTCAATGCCCAAGAAATAACGCAGCTCTCCCAAATCCTTCATCTCAAACTTTTGCTTCAATAGCATTTTCACATGAAGGATATCTTCATCACTGTCACCTGTCATAATCAAATCATCAATATAAATGACAAGCAGCATAATACCTTTCTCTGTCTTTCTCACATAAAGTGAGAAATCTTCCTTGGAAATCTGAAAGCCAATAGTGACAAGATACTGCCCTATCTTGTCAGACCATGCTCTAGGTGCTTGCTTCAAGCCATACAAGGCTTTCTTCAATCTGCAAACAAACTCAGGATGAACAGCATGCACATAACCTGGTGGCTACTCCATATAGACCTCTTCTTGCAAATCACCATGCAAGAAGGCATTCTTTACATCCATCTGATGTAAAGACCATTCCTTTGATGCAGCCATAGCAATGACTGCTCTTACGGTTGCCATCCTTGCAACCGGACTGAATGTTTCTTCATAGTCAATGCCATATGTTTGTGCATACCCCTTGACTACTAATCTTGCCTTGTATCTGTTCACAGAACCATCTGCATTGTGCTTCACCTTATAAACCCACTTACAGCCAATTGCATTCTTACCTTTAGGCAAAGGTACCAATTCCCATGTAGCATTTGCTTCCAAGGCATCCATTTCTTCATCCATGGCTTTCTCCCATTTTTCTTTTCCTATGGCTTGCTCAAAAGAAGTGGGTTCTGGTTCCTGTATCACTTTGACCATATATGCATAGTGAATGGCTGTAAATCCATCATATTTCAGCCTATCCACAGGATACCTAACTCTGGTAGACCTGCGCAAAGTGGGTTCACTCCCAGGTGCTCTCAAAACATCCCTGGTCTTCCTTACTCCAGGTGTAACAATAGAAGGAATACCCAACTCATCATCAATGCTCTGTTCTGAGCCACTGGATTCACCATCCACATAAGAGTGACCTGCATTCACATCAAACATGGGCTGATCAACCATCTCTTTTCCTTTTCGTGATACCTGCATACCACTATCGGCATTACTTTGAGAAGATTCTCCTGATCTCAATCTGCCTGTCCATGGCGAAGAATGTGAACCACTGCTAGAGGACGCTCCAAGTCCACTAATATTTTGTGACTGCTGCTGTGAATTCTGTGCAACATTACCATTTTGTGCATCTACATCATCAATTACATTTACTGGTTTATACCAGCTACTCATCTCATCAAAAACAACATCTCTGCTCACTGTAAACTTACGAGTAGAAGGGTTATAGCATCTATACCCTTTTTGCTGCAGAGAGTAACCAATAAAGATGCACTTCTCAGCTTTTGGATCCAACTTGGATCTCAACTCATCTGGCACATGTACATAGGCAATGCAACCAAAAATTTTCAAATGAGCAATATCTGGTTTCCTACCAGTATACCTCTCCTCTGGAGTCATTCCATGTATTGCTGCAGTGGGAGTCATGTTCATTATGTAGACTGCTGTAGCAACTGCTTCAGCCCAATAAAAATCTGGCAGGTCTTTTTCATTGAGCATGGCACGAGATACCTCTCCAATATGCCTGTTTTTCCTTTCTGCAATTCCATTTTGTTGTGGGGTATGACTACATGAATATTGCTGCTTTATGCCATGCTCTTGCAAGAACCTTGCAAACTCATTTGAGAGGTACTCTCCCCCTCCATCTGACCTTAGGCATTTTATTTGCAGACCTGTTTCTTTTTCAACCATAGCTTTAAGAGTTTTGAAATGCCCAAACACTTCACTTTTCTTCTTCATAAAATACACCCAAACTTTTCTACTATAGTCATCAATAAAAGTGACAAAATAATGACAGCCTCCAAGAGATGCAGCTTTAGTAGTCCACACATAAGAGTGGATTAATTCCAATGGCTTCTTACTCTCTTGAACATGTCTAGGAAATGGTTTCCTTGCCTGTTTTCCAAATTGGCAGGCTTCACATACCTTATGCATTTCTGCAACCTTGAATTTAGGCAATCCTGCAACAATATTTTGGGCCTGCATTGATTTAAGTCGCTGTACATTAACATGACCAATGCGTTTATGCCAGATATCAATATCTGCAACTACACCGGTCCCATGTGCAAACATTGCTACACTCAATTCAGACATGTCTGCATCTAATGTAAACATTCTGCCCTTCTTATTTCCTTTTGCTATCAAGCGACCTTTATTTTTCATATCCTCAACAAAGCATCCATGAGGATTAAATCTGACCTGCAAGCCCTACTCAACCATTTGACCAACAGAAACCAGATTCTTGGTGATATTTGGGGCATGAAATACATCGGACAGGTATTTCTTTTTCCCATCCTGCATAGACAAGGGAATTTTTCCAATCTGCACAATAGGATGTGCAGTATCATCACCAGTCTCCACAAATCATGGTTTTTCCATTTTTCTTGCATCCTCCATCCATTCTGCATGACCTGCCATGTGATTTGATGCACTTGAGTCAACATACCATACATCATTGCTTTCTTCTGCACTTGTCACAGAATTGTTCATGTGCTGCACCATGAACAAATGCTCATTTCTGTCATCACCCTGTCTACTAGAAGATGCATAATTCCCTTGTTGCAGTTTTCCATTCATGATGTCATTCTGCTTTTTATAGCAGTCTTTAGCCATATGACCCATTTTACCACAGTAGTAGCATTCAACATTACTGTTTGCATTTTGACCTCTTTGCCATCCACCACGACCTCTTTGGCTCCCCCTGCCTCTAGAGTTACCACGTCCTCCTCCATAGGACTGGTTTTCTTGAGTTTGCTGCATATTCTGATTTCTACCACGGCCTCCAGATCGGCCTCCTCTACCTCTGCCTCTACCTCTTCCAGCATTTGAGTAGAAGACAGCTTCTTTTGAAGTTCCTCCTGAAGAAGATGCACCACCATTTCTCTGCTCCTCAGAAATTAGAAGAGTAATCAACTCCTCAAAATCAAGAAATCTTTCACGGACGAAAATGGATGTCCAAAACTGCGCATAATCCTTTCCTAGACCATTCAAGGTCACAGAAACTAAATCATCATCTTCCACTGACGATCCAATGGAAGCAAGTGCATCTGCAATCTTCTTCACCTTCATGTGGTAGTCATTGATGCTCATATTTTCTCTTTGCACATTGTGCAACTCTTGCTTGAGCTGCATTTTCTTGGCTTGCATATTTGTGCTATACATCTTTGACAGAGTATCCCATGCCTCCTTTGGCGTACTTGCATCCTGAATATGCACAATCATAGAGTCTGAAATGCTGATAGACAGCCAGTACATAACTTTCCTGGCTCTCTCATGCCATGCTTTGAATGCCTGCATTTGCTGTTGATTGGGAACATCAGGAAGAACTGGTTCTTCTTCATTTCCTGCAACAAATTCCCAATATCCTTTTCCCATAAGGAAATTCGTCATTCTAAACTTCCATGCTTGGAAGTTGTTCTTGTCAAGCTTTTCAGTGACAATCTGTGAGAGAGAATCAAACGCCATTACAGAACACTGCAAAAAGTTCTGTCACTACAAAGAACACAGCTTCAGCCTCACAAGGGCTAATCTGTAAAACTGACGAAAGTGGTATTTGACCACACAGTCACTTCCTAGTGACGATTTTGCATCAACAGGCAACAAGGATGATTTTGTAACTCCCAATGTCTATGCACACAAGCATACGATGCAATTTCTATAGCAACTTTTCACCGACCTGTAGAACAGTGATCGCACAGCATAAAACTGGGCCTTTTCCTGAGTGCGTGCAGAAAACTTCCGCCTCCAAAACAGGCCCCGAAATGGCCTCAAATAAAAAAAACAGGGTCGCCAAGGGCTAAAGCCCTTACCCGTAGCATATACTGCCCTCTTGCTTCACCGCGAAGGGCGTCTCAACCTGAGACAATGCACTCCTGCAATTTCCGGCTGTGGTACCTGCAGAGATCTGCTCCCAAAATAGAAAATGAAAACAACACTGCTCCTCTTACCAGAACACCGCGAGCTTGGCTTGCTTTCTTGAGCTCCTTACCACAAACAAGGCTTTGATACCATGTCAAGATTGTGGGAGAGAAGGAAGGAGTCTCACTTGTAGCTTTCTCGCTTGCACAATGGGGGAAGACACACAAGGGTGGAGGCTGAAAACAGTTTTCCTCTTCTTAGTTGTGTAAGCCAAAAGGAACTCACTTACAAAGAAATAGAAGAACCCTATATATGGGTCTCAAACCAAAGACAACTAACTAAGGTGGCATACTAATTGAGCCACGAACTAGAGTAGATAAGGATAGCTGTCGTCTAGCTATTATTCATGGGCGGTGTACCAACCGCATCTACAACTGACAAGTCCGTGACATAAATGCACAACGGTCACCCTGGCATATCACGAGTGGAGCTCGATATCTCAACACAAAGGTGGGCTTACAAGGATTGTATATATATTTTTTACTTTGGCCTTTGTAGTATTTCTCCTTTACGATTGCGAAATTCGATGACACAACCGTCTTTCAAGAAAATAGTTTTGTGTATAGACTGCATATAGATTGCGTATAGACTGCGTATTGATGATTGATTTTGCTGTAATCTACTTCTGTCAGTTCACAGGTGTGAACAGGGGCTTCCAGAGGGTAGTAGATTGATTCATGAGTTGCTTAATACGAACTGCCTCTATGGTAGTTGTTGAAGATGACTTTTATGACCTTAGTGACTTGAGTAACTTAGAGTACTTAGAGTATTTAGTCTAAAAGACTAATCGTGAATTTGGATGACTTCAGGAGGTTTTCGCCAGATTTGGCAAACAGGCAGTACGTGCTGTCGTGAATTTGAAGATTAAAGCTTTTAAATAAGCTTCTTTTGAAGCCTTATAGCTTATGTTTAAAGCTTATAAAGCTATGGTAAAGATTTTCTTATTTGAGAAGAAAGAACCAATGACTTCATGAAGGATCTTCCCGCGTGGTCCTCCGCCTGCAGAGGCTGGTCCTTCACGATCTGAGTGTACAGTAGGGGGTTCTTAATTGCTAGGAACACACTGGTATCGACCGTTTGCCACGATACTGACTGTAGAGCTCGATCGTTCCAGAAGCTCCGCCTTCGCGCGAGATGGTAAGCGATTGGAAGCTCTTGATCTCAACTTTCCTCTGATACCACTGGTGCACAGATCGGACGCCATATGCACGCGTAGTAGTGAGCATCAGAAGGTCCCCAAGAACAAAAGAACTCTACTTTTTGCACAAAAAACAATGAAGAAAGCTTGCATAACATGAAGCAAGAGACTAATTGGGTGCAATCTCCCCCCATGCCTTGTGTGAGCGCTTCACAAAGCATGTATTTTATATATTATTCATCTTCAAGCTCAAAAAAATAGCCCAATTTACAATTAGCATGCTTTAGCTTTTGTGTTTACTTTTGTGCCACTAAAGAATTAAAGCTATTGGGCGCCCAAGGAGTCAGGCGGTACCCAAATACAATGTTCAATACAAATATTTAAATTGTGTGCCCATGCGCATATAAAAATAATAAATAAATATCAAGCGCTTTAGTAAATAAGAGCGACAAAATATAGGCGCCATGCCTAAGATACGTGCCCATCAAAAATTGATAATAATTTGAATACACGCTATCCTCCAATGCTTCCCACTGCCACGGCTGCTTGCTCTACACATCAACTGAAGCATTCACAATTGTTAGAAAAATAATACAATTAAACTGACAAAAGTGAATACCTAGCAGTCTTCAGCTACAAAAATAAATTGGTTAGAACTCAATCCTAACCTTAATTTATTATGAGTGCACATTCTAAACGTATAAACATTTATTAATTTAAATATGTATTTTGCGAAATTACTTGCTATGGAATCACCCACTTACACATTAAATTAACAAAACGCCCAAAAAGGATAGGCGTCCCCATCAACTTTTCGCACAAAGAATCCACCTTGTGTATGAGCCTCGGTAATAAAATTTTACGGAATCCACCGCAAAAACCTCATGGAATCCACCGTGGAATATGCCTCCTGGCATCAAGCCATGGCTATAGTGGAAGCAAGGAGATTAATATAGAAGTAAACTCTCAAGTTTGGACACATAATCATAATATTTCTACTCTTTTTTACACCTTATATACATAATGTTTCTTTGTGGGTGGGCACCCTCAACTCTTAAAGTCTTCTTTTGACCAACTATAATGCCTCATTTGACTAGTCTTTTGTTGCTTGCCTTTGCAAATTTGAAGTGCATACACAATATTCTTTTATTGATCCTACAACACATTTTAGTTTTGTTTATAAGTTTATGGAATTGGCACAAGAGTGAGCTTATCTCCTAGATTATACAATAAACATTCTATATGTCTTATAATTTTTCCAAAACTAGCTCTAAAAAACTATAGAATAGTTATAGGAGTGAAGTTTTGAATAGAGATATAATTCAAAGAGATATCAAATTGTTAAACATCACCAAATACTATCTTATTATTTTTATGGCTCATGCTTGGTCTCTTCTTGCTATTTCTAGATGCTAAAAAATCACTTACAATCTTAATAATTGTTATTCTAGGAGTTGCTATTTTTTTATAGCTTTTGAAAATTGTGCCTTTGGCATCTCATGGTTTCTTTTGTAGCTCATTTAATTTTTTGGTTTAGTAATTTCTGTATTTGGCATTTATATTTTAACAATTTTTCTATTTTGCACTTATTGAAATTGTTATAATTTCAAAGGTAATGTGTTGCAAATAGCACTATAGACATGAAATACTAGGGCAAGAGTGGTAGAGGAGCAATGCTTTTTTTAATAAAAAGAGGCATTAAGATTGTATTAAAGTAAAAAGCAATATGTACAAGCTTATGGGATCCAAGAACTAGCAATAAGGATGAGCCACATTATCATCAAAGTAGGCATGTTTCTATCCAAGTAGGCCAAAAGGAGGATTGGTGCATACAAGGCTTTTATGGGACACACTGTAAAATTTCAAAATTTATGGACTAGCAAAGAGAGAGGTCTAGGCTAGAGTGGAGCCCATTAGCATTATATAGTCACATAGATTAGTATCAGTGATCTGCATCCTGAATGGTAGCGAGAACTCCGTCTAGCTCCTCCACTTTGGTTTAAGCAGCTTTTTCCTCCATTTCCTGGTTAGAGTGGAGTGGTTTCTTTCCTTTGTTCTACTGCACTTGGTCCTTCACTTGGATCAAGAGCCTTGGTGATTGGTCAAGACTTGCAAAATAAACTCCTATTTTAGAGCACAAGAGGAAGATTTGAAATTACCTTTAAAGATTGAATCATCGTGTTGACACCACATGGCCCATAGGCAATGGGCTCTTACAAAGGCCCAGAATATTGTAGGCAAGCCATTGGATTTTCCTAGAAGGATTTCCTTCTAGGTGAATGCTTTTGGGCGGAAGGCTTTGACAATGTCATGCATAAATTGGTGAATTTTGTGTTATACCTACAACAAATGAACAAGTGAGCAATAGTTTCTATTTCCACCTTACATCCCACTTGTTGATCTTAAGGGCTTTTTCACCTATCCATATTTCCTTATGGATTATCAACCGTAGCAATACTATTTTTCTTGGGGGGGGGGGGGGGGGGTGGTGATTGAGGACCACAAAGGTGTGACATACAAAACTCCCATTGGTATTTATCCTAGGATAGATGTATGTAGTCATTAAGTTTATTTATGAGTTTAGCATTAGGTTTGCTCAAGTTTGGAAGGGGTAAAAGAGGGGTGCCATTTTCCTAGACAAACACTTTGTAATTGAATTTATTTCTTAGTTGGATTGATTTGACCAGATGGGGAGTATGTTGGCTCATCCTTTGGAGGATGAAGGATACCTTACTTGTGGTTAACTTAAATTTTTGTTTAACATAGTCCCAAATGTCTGCTCATACTTACATTCTTTTTTGTAAATTTTGAGACCCATGGATTGCTAGTGAGCAAGAGTGGTACCACACCAAAAGCTCAACCAAATTGAGTCAACTATAGTCCATGGTAGAATGAGGTAAGCTTTGCCTACCAATTTAATATTGGGCTTTGTATTTGAACCATACTTACCAAAGGCTTTTGTTAAGGGGCATTGTTTCACCCATTTGTAGATCCACCTGTGCAAAGGTGACAGTTAGGATAGATAGGAGTTTCTATCTAGGATAGTCTTTTAGAGTGAATTGTTATACATGCATATTGAGGATAATTGCCGATTTATCAAAAGGATGTATCATGCTTCTAGGGATCCACTTGGCAACTAGTTTGTTTGAGAGCTATTCTAGATCTAGCAGGCCTAGACCACCTTATTTTTTGGCCAAGATACATGAGCTCCAAGCAACTTTCAGGACTTTGTTTGCCATTGGACACCAATCAACCATTCACAACTAGATACTAGCGGCAATGGGACATGCTCTAATCTTTGTCTTTCTACTACATACAATGAATTATAAAAAAAGATATTTTGAGTTGAAAGTTGACTTGTAGAGTTATTAGCATATATCAAATAACCTATGTCTTCATGCCAAACATGTATCTTTCTGCTCAAACATTCCACATTCTGCCATTCATGCAAAGTTGATGGATATAGAGCTGTCAGTAAAACAAGATTGAATAAGACCACTCAAAGATTTAAAAAAAAAAACTCTGATGCAAAAGAATAAACGATGATAAAATTTAAAAACTTATTGTTTTGTTTATAATTTGCAATGTAGTTCTCGTCGTGTATAGAGATTTGTTTGTGCATATAAACATGTTAGATCAACGCTTTTGTTACTATACTTGTTTCATTAAACACTTTTCTGAACTCTAAAATTCTACCTTTCCAATGTTTGCTGGGGTTTGCAACATCCTTGCACTTGGCCTTGAAACTCCCTCAAGTACTTGGGTGCATCTAAATCCAATCCAACTTATAGTACTTATCACAAATCCAAATACCGCCACTATCTTTCCTATTGTGAAAACCTCCATTGCTAGTATGTTATTGATGTTTTTCCTTCGTGAAGGCATCTATAATAATCAAATAGAAAAGTTACCTATCAGCATGTGAATAATTTACAAATGTTCTCTCCAAATGAAATGAAATTTAAATGGAACAATTTAAAAGAAAACATTGTACATGTAATTCTTTTTACAAAGAAGCCCAGAGATGGTGAACAAGAAGTTTACTTATAAAAAGACCATTGTTCCTTCACTGACAAATTCCTAGAGCACAAAAACAAAAGAAATATCGGGTCAAAGCATACACATAACTTACATAGGCTTTTCCCAAATGAGATGAAACTTAACCATGGAGTAATAGAAAAAAATGATAATATACATGTGGCTCTCTTTGCAAAGAAGCCCAAAGATGTTGAAGAAGTTGAGTTTGTAAAAAATCATTGTTCTCCACCCTCATAGACTCTTGGAGTAAAAAAACAAAGGAAAACTTAGTATGCATATAGCTTGCATACATACATTCTATCCAAATGAGGTAAAATTTAACTATGGAGCAGCAAAAAAATAAGACAACATACTTGTAACTTTGTTCACAAAGAAACTGTAAGATGTTGAAGAAGAAGTTGAGTGTTCAAAAGATCATTATTCTTGACTGTAAGAGACTCCTAGAGTACCAAAACAAAAGAAATTACATGTCAAAGAATGCACATAACTTGCACATGTTTTGTCCAAATGAGATAAAACTTTACCATAGAACATCCATGGGAGAGAACAATATACGTGTAAAGTTTTGTGAAGAAAATCTTAGGGCTTTGGTAGAACAAGCTCTACTCTCATAAAACATGTGAAACTCACTCTGTGTTGGTGTAGAGGAAATGAAATTTCATAAGGTTATAGAGAGGGCAAGCAACAATGAGGCTGTAAGATTTCATTAGGAAAGAAGAAGTGGGGAAAGATATATGATAGATTTGAGTTCCGCCTAAGAAAGAGGGGGAAATTGAAAAGGGGAGAAATGAAAAGTCAAACATAAAAATAATAATAAAATGAAAATTCAAGTCACAAACTTCTTGGAAGTGTCAACATTGTATTCCCCACATTTCCCCTTACTTTATTACTGAGGGAAGATTTGGGCTGAGATATGGCTAGAAGATTCATGTTACATGATTTTGAAATTCCAGCTCTCTCATTGGTTTAGGCCTACATTTGTTTATTCACTCCTTAAGGGGCAAAAAAGAGATAGTGCTAATCCTAAACCTTTTAGAAAGGAAACCCGCCACTTAGTCATACGATTATGCACAAGGGTGTTGCAATTACAAAGCAATAAGGGACACATACCCCACCTCATTGTTGAAGTCTTGTCTAACTCTTGTTTGGGCAAAAAATTGGTCATTCACTATCCACCATAGAAGCAAGGGAGAACTTTGACTCAATGGGACCACATGCATCTCAATTGGAGCCAAGTGCATCTCATTTCATTCTAAATCCTAGCAAGATCCAATCATGCCAACTTATTGACAATCACCTCAACCAAGGAGCTTATAGATGCCCTTCCACTAACTTGATACACCTCTATGTGGCCTAGAGTTAGACTTAAACACAATCCATCATGTGCCCTGAGAAGTGAACTTGAGTAACCAATCATTCACATAGAACCATGGTATGTGAACACCCCGAGTGGAAGTGCTAGCTAGCAGTCAAACATGTGGACTCAAACATGTGGACCTCATGCAACTAGATCGTCGTCAAGTGTGACTATCCTAGCTATACACTTAACTACATTGAAGAAATGACCAACCCTAGCTATGTAAGGGAGAGTATGGAGAGTATCTATATTTTGTAGTGCGAAAGTGTAAGAGTTGTGGTTCATAATGATAATTGCATTACATTGAGATGTAGTGACTCTAAAAGAAGGAAGAGTGTAGTTGTGCACATTCCACATGTGTTCACTTGCACAAATTGACAAGAAGACTTGTTACAAAAGGAACACAAACCACATTAAAGGATCATTTGAAAGAAGGGATCATAGAATGAATAGTTTAACCAAACCCCATAACCAAAGAAGTCAATCCTAAACAAGAAGAGGGAGATCAAGAGGAATTGATAAACATAGGCCAAATACTAGCAACTTAGGAAACTTAGCTATCACAAGATAGTAAACCATTTACAAGGAAAATACACTCTAAAATCTGAACTCATAATCAAAAATATCCTAGAGCTTACATGCAATAGAGACCACAATGATGTATAAACCATACTATAGCTAATAAGGGCATTAGACAATGACTTTCTTAGCACCTAGCATGCAAAATACTAAGATACAACAAACTTCAAGAGTAAGACATGTCTTCCTCTGGTGCCACCATCTTCTTTCTGAAACTAATCCACTTGATTGAGATCTTAGTCATGCAAGAGGGGAGAGGAGCTATGTCCACCTCAAGCTCAAATGTAGATAGCTTAGGCTTTAACCCACCAACTAAATTTTCAACAAAATTTTAATAGAAAACCTATTACATAATATGACCAATAGACAAAAATAGTACATATAGGGGGGGCAATAGAAGAGATAATAGTAGAGTTGGAAGAGAAAAGGAGATTGGGGAAAGAGCTATTGTAGCAAGTTGCTAGATTCATACGGATGTAACAAACAAATAGGCAAAGGAGAGAGGCCAAATTAAATCAAGTCCAATGGACCCTAGCACTCAAATTATTGATAATCCCAAGAGAAGATGTAGTTAGGGAGAAAGCTCTTGAACTAGATCTCACTCCTACCAAGCTCTTGACTAGGTAATGCTATTTTAAACAAGACACTCAAATTTTCATTTTGTCAAAATTTTCCATGCACATTGGCTACCTCAGATAACTGTGATATTTGTGTCTATAACTTTTACACTTTTTCTTTGTTTGGTTTTGTACTTGGCTCTACAAGTTGGGTATTCTAATTTTACTAGTTGAGGGTTTGTTACAGGTGAACAAGTGATGGAACACTTGTGTGATGACTCTTAGCTCCTCATCTTACATGTTGAGTAGTAGCACTCCCTTTTGGCCAAGAAGTGGGTACTTCCAATGTTGTGGCAGTTTCACTAACTTTTGAGTTTTTATGCATCTTCTTGATTTTTCCATTATTGCTAAAGTCATTTCTACCACTTGTGGAGTAAGCTCAATTATGGAATCATGAGTTTGCCATTTGTCTCTAATTTGGATGTTGAATTTGAGCTTGAAGGCTTGTCTTTTGAGATAGAAGTAGTAAATGGCGACTCACATGCTAGGAAATTGATGGGACTATTGACTGTAGGGATGATGTTTCCTATATCTTTATAGTTGCAACGATGCATAGTATCAGTTAATGCCTAATATCCTAGATTTGGGAGGTGTAGCTTTATCATTTGATCACTTTTGCAAGCTAAAGATTAGGTGTTTTGGAGCTTCATTATAGTTGTATAGAAAAAGTGTGTTTGGCTATGGTGTTCAATACCAAGAATTTTAAACATCACATTCTTTATGAAAACATGGTGTATTTCACCAAGGGTGAGGGTCTACGATTATTGTTGAACAAGCTTCAACCCCCTGATCACGTAGCTAAGTGGGTAATCTCTTTTCAGGAGTTTGACTATGAGATTTGAAGTAAGCTGCCAAAATTGCAGCATATTATTGAATGTTTAGTAGATTTTGGTGAGCCTAAGGAAGAATGGATTGATATTAGTGGCTAGGAGGATCTATGCAAGATTGATGCAGCCTCAATACTGTCATGATATGCATCGATTATGCATTATCTATCCAGAGGCAACCCAGTGAAAACTCTTTACAAATCTGAAAAGAGAAAGTTTAAGCAACAAGCACTTCACTTTTTCATTATAGCTAGTGTCTTGTATAGAAGAGGAGTGGATGAGGTGTATTGCCATTGTGTGGTGTTTGATGATGTACCATTCATTTTAGAGAAATGCCTTAATTCAAAATGTGGTGGTCATTTTGTTGGACGGCTTACCACTTAGAAAGTTTTACATGTTAGCAATTGGTGGCTGACAATTTTCTAGGATGCTTTTGCATATGTTAAGCATTGTGATATTTGTCAGAGACATGATGTTAGGGAAAATTGTAAGAGACTGCTAAATCCCATTTTGGTTACCCTATCCTTTAAGAAGTGGGGCATTGATTTCGTTGGACTTCTACATTCTTCGTCTACTACATGAAAGCATTATATCATTATGGTGATAAACTATTTTATAAAATGGTTTGAAGCCCGTGCTACGATAAAGGACAATGTCAAGGAGACGGCTAGTTTCATTTTGGAGAAAATTGTGTGCTCTTTTGGTCCACCTAAAGAGATTGTGTTAGACCGTCGGAGACATTTTCTAAATAAAGTGATTGAGGCTTTGATGGAAACTTTAAGACTATGCCTTACAATCCCCAAGCAAATGGGCAAGTAGAGAGTACCAATAAATAGCCTTGTGGGGATTTGATCTAAGATGGTATCCAAGGTAAGCACGATTAGGAAAAAAAGTTGTATGTGACTGTTTGGGCTTATAATTCGATATTTGAAAGAGCCACATACCACAACCCTTTCAAATTAGTATATGGGAAAGAGTGCGTTTTACCTTTGGAGATTGAGCTGTCTACAATAAGGATTGCTTTAGACCATTCTTTGAGTAAAGAGGAAGTATTGCAAAAAGAAAGGTTCACTTCCCTTGCACATCTAGATGAAATTAGATTACAAGCCTTGTTACATCAAGAAGTAGAAAAGAAGAAAATGAAAGTGCTTCATGATATTCGTGCTAGGAAGTATAAATTTGCCAAGTGTTAATTGGTCCACTATATGATATGAGTCATGAGCTATTCCTTGGCAAGTTAGAACCCAAGTGGGATGGCCCTTTTAAGATTGTTCCAATAGAAAAGAATGACTCTATAGCTCTTTTAGCATATTTGCAAGGGCTAGAGTTCAAAACTAAAGTAAATTTCAACAAATTGAAGCCCTATTATGTATAAGGATTGATGTCAGACTTGGTGCCTTTGTAGGTCCTCCAAGATTTATCTTGAACTTACACGAGGTAACAAGACTATTGGATGGGAAAAGTTATTCCTTATCTTGAGCATCCATATTTAGAATAGCATTATCTCTAAGGTAAAGTGTTTTGGTGGAGTAAGGGTTATACATTACTAAGTGGCAAGTTGAATCTTTCCCATGGGACATTCGGGTCTGTAGCTATCATTGTCACATGGTTCTTACTTGTGTCCCTCATTGGGTTTAGTGAGGATGGAGAGATTATACTAGTCTCACATCCCCTCTCTCAATTAGACTTTGATTATCATAAGTACGAATAGGTTGATTGTCATGGCAAGTTACATCAATGAAGCCTTGGTTTATACATTATATTTTGGTGGAGCTTTTCAAGGACCTGCTAAGCATGCAAGTGTTGGGGTTATTATAAAAGACTTCCATTGTCAAGTAGTTGTGAAAATGGGAGTGTATTTAGGCAATGCTTTTACTAATAACATGGTGGAATACAAGGCCTTTCTTATGGGGCTAAATTTAGCTAGACATGATAGTATTCGTTGGTTATTGGTAAAATGCAACTCACAGTTAGTGATCAACCAATTGAATGGGACCTATAGTGTGAGGGATTCCATTCTAAGAGTATACCATCATGTAGCCTTGGACATCCTTGAGATCTTTGAAGCAGTGACTTGCCAGTTGATTCCCTACCAGTGGAATCACTTTGTAGATTCCTTGGCTAATTATGCCTTTTTTGAAGATGTCTCTCTCAATTGTGGTCCTAAGGGGTCTTTATAATTGCCTTCTAATATTAGCCTAGGGATACCATGGGAATGGCTTACTAACATGACCTGTTTTGGCCGTCGCTGATAATGGCTAGTATGGATTATGAGCTAGGTAGCGATTGACCATCTTCCTATTCTTTCATGGATGCATTGGATTGTTCAATGACATATTCCTTGGACTCCCCTTGCCATTTATGCAGGGAGCCAAGCTAACAATTTGATGCATTTAGTGTAGGGCCAAGTATCCCATCTCCTTAGTCTAGTTTTGTGCTTTAGTAGGGTTTATTTGGGGACCAAGGGTTTACTTTTAGTACTAGGTTATTGAAAGGTGTGCTTTTTATTTATATTTTGTTAGGCCAAAATGGCCATTTTTTAATAGAGAAATGATTTATCTTGTTAGGCTAAGAGGGCCATGTGTTTATTTGGTGTGGGTGCATCTAATGGTTATTTCTTTTAATACTATACTAGGCAGGTTTGAAGATGCCCACTTAGAGGTAGCCAATTGTTGCATGAAATCATTTTGTGGCTAGTCTATGTGATATCTTTCATTTTCAAGTTATTTTCCCTTAACTAGAATGTGTTTTGTGTGTTTTGGGGTTTTTTTTCCTTTATTGGGGACCAATAGTCAAGGCATGAAGTCCTAGGATTAGGTTATGTATGTCTGGGGAGGTCTCTGTCCGCCTCTTGTGAAGACATTGTCGGGCATGTAAAGAGTTGTTTTAGAGGGTAGTCCTAGTGACCTTGTTCTTCTAGCCTACTATGAAGGTAGTTATAAGAATCCATGTTAGTTGTTGTGAGACAATTAGAGAAGCTTGATAAATAAAAGAAAAAAATGATAAATATGTTTGAAATATATATGGAGGTGCGCAAAAAGGGGTTCTAACCCCTATAGTAAGAAAAAATAAAGAAAGAAAAATTTCAAAGAGCTAATGTTCATTGCCTTGCATAGGCTTGATAGGTTCTTGGGGACAAGTCGATTAGATGGATGCCTTGTCCTCCTAGGCAGCATGGCATTTTGCCAAAAATGACATGAGGATGGTTGGAGTCAAAATAAAAGTGAGTGAAAACAAAAAGGAAAATCATGGCACCTTGTGAGAGCTTGGTAGGTTTTTGGGTACCGAGACTCCCGATGTCCTATTCTCCTTGGGTCACAACAACCTCAGATCCCTTCTTTTTACACATTTGAGTACAAAATAACGAGGAATAGAGATTGTGCCAAAAGAAAATAAATATAAATGAGACATGCTTATGAGTACTTACATAGTAGGAGTTCTTGGTCTAGTTGTCTTAGGCAAGGTAGGCAGGTCAACAGGCCACCACTTGGGATGATCCCTTTGATAGTTCTTTTAGACGGTCTATGTTGGAACAATTAGTTTGCATCTATCTTTTGCTCTCTTTGTCAAATGATGCTTGCCTGTTCCTCGTGGAATTCATGCCTTAATTTTGTTGGGGGATGGGGTGAGAGTTGTGCTATATTATGTTGAAGCATCTTGATGCTCTTTAGGTTTGTGTGTGTACAGATATCGATGGGCTAAGTTACCCTATCTCATAGTCTCCAATGAGAGCTAGTTTTTAAGAAGAATTTAAAGCACAAAAGTGGCATAATGTTAAAAATGTCGGATCTAAGCTAGTTGTCTATGGTGGACGCAAATCATAGAACCGATACATGATAGAGAGAAAAGATTGTAACTCAAGTGAATTAGGTTCTAAGATAAATTAGCTTGGACTCATAAACACAATCTTGAGTGACTCAAACTGAAAGTACCATTCTCCTTTTAAATGAGTGTCAACCAAGTACATGCCTTTATAGCTTTTTGGATAGTACCACTGTACATCACTGTGCATATGGGATTTTGGACATCTTTTCCTAGAGCTTCTAGAGCATACATCTTTGTCATATCTCTCATACAAAGCTAGTTATGGGCAAGCCTCTTTTGGGCACACATTTAGCCTCTATGGGCATACATACCAAGCATCATTTGCTAATCTCAACAACCCCCCCCTCAAATGATGAGTTCCTACACTTGCTGGCTTTTGCCCCCCCATCATGATGACATGGCCCGGGAGACTAGCTCATAGGCAGCCTAGTCAAGTTAAAGCTTGAAACTTTACATCTTTGGCAAGGGTTTTGTTTTACTAAGCAAATCCACTAAGGGAAACAAAAAAAAAATCCACTACAGGAAATAAGGATCCACTATGGGAAGGTTTTTGTTATCGGCAGTGGAGAATATTTTCTTCATCTTCTTTCGCATCCTTTGGTCCTTTGCTCGATCTTCTTAGTCTTCTTTGTCTTCTTGCTCTTTTCTTCTATTGTGTTATTTATCCCTTTTGTTGATGTGTGGTACATGATACTTCTCTTTTTGCTTCAGTCTTTTACATGTGAGCACACTGATGGGTACATGGGCTTGGTTTGACAAGCTCTCATACATGAGATGAATTTCGGGATACATTAATTTTTGGATTTTATTTGGCTCAATGGATAGACAATTTCTGAAAAGGCTTGCCATGGCAATGGATTTTGGAGAAGTGGTGTGAATAAGTAAGTGTGGGAGAGAGAAGATGAGCTGGTGTGAGTGGACTTTAAAGGCTAGGTCTTTAATCTTACTAGTAACCTTTATGAAAAAATAGACTTTAGAAAAAACAAAACAAAACAAGGATAATGTCGAGCTGCAAGCAGTGCATTTGGGTTGTGACGAGGAGAGGGAGCAGGAGCTGGGCGCCGCTCACGATGTAATCATAGCCCCTATACTGCTGAGCCCACAAGGAGTCGCCATAGCCACCTTCACAAGGTACTTCATAGGAGCTTCTCTTGCAAACTTCTTTTCACCATCTTCCTTTATCTCAGCTTCTCTCTCTGTTTGAGAGTCTCATCGTGCATAGCAGCAGACTTTCTTGGCATTGTCTCCGCTTGTTAGAGCAGTGTGTTGCCTACCTCCTGGACTCTCGTGCTTCCTCTGCACCAAGCCAAAAGTTCTTCTACACCTTTGCTATGCGTGCAGAGTAATCTATGGAGGTGTTGGATGCTAGAGGATGAGAGATCCAATTCCGTGGGAAGCTTTGACATGCCTTCTTTCCCTTCAAGTTCTTTCCTCTTGATGCCTGATATAGACTCCTTTTTCTTGAGCTAATCACTCAGCCGTGGTCAGCTTCTTGGCCTTTGCAGGGGTTCCTTTCTTACCCTATTGTTGAAAGGTCTTCTGAATAGGCTTCCGTCCGTTTTTGCCCTTTGGAGCAAGTCTAAAATCCTCCTTGGACTCCCTTGATGACAAAGACGAAAGGTTGTAGATTTTTTCCTGAGCTATTGGGTAGATTCTTCGAGTGGACAATGGGAAACTAAAACCAAAATCTTTTCGTTCATCAAGCCCAATAGAGAGAAGGATTTATAAGCCTCTTTGTTGGCCGTAGGTGGCCTAAGATATGGATATGGCAGAGGGCCTTAAAGTAGGTTCAACTCCTACTATCCATTTACATTAGAATGTGGCTTACTAATGATGCTAGAACTAGCTTGCCATGGCTCTGATACCATGTTAAAAATGTGGGATCTAAGCTAGTTGGCTATGGTGGATGCAAATCATAGAACCGATACATGGTAGAGAGAAAAAATTGTAACTCAAGTGAATTAGGTTCCAAGATAGATTAGCTTGGACTCATAAACACAATCTTGAGTGACTCAAATTGAAAGTACCATTCTCCTTTTAAATGAGTGTCAACCAAGTACATGCCTTTATAGCTTACTGGATAGTACCATTGTACCTCATTGTGCATATGGGATTTTGGACATCTCTTCCTAGAGCTTCTAGAGCATACATCTTTGTCATATCTCTCATACAAAGCCAGTTATGGGCAAACCTCTTTTGGGCACACATTTAGCCTCTATGGGCATACATACCAAGCATCATTTGCTAATCTCAACACATAAGAGCTGTAAAAGTGGTATTTTTGGTGAAAAATGTGTTGATCACAGATTAAGGAGTTTGAGTTTTCTTAGGTGCATTTTGATGCATGGAATCCAACACAAGTGTTTATTTGTCGATCAAAGTCCATTTGACCCTCCATTTAATGGTTGCAAGGTTTGCTATTATAAAGCAACTACTTGATCCAAAAGCTGAAAAGCAAGTGACAAAGGCTAGTAATAGTTTTCAATGCCAGGAAGCTTCTCATCTAGTCAAATCACAAATTCAAGGTCGTTTGCCCATTTATTTGGCCCAAAACCACTTTCGAACATTGCAATCGCGATGAGGTCGAACCGTTTATTTAGAAAATTAAAGTTTAATGAGGTTTAAAAGAAGCCTAATCTCAAAAAACAACACAAATTGGAGGGGGGATGCCATTTTTTTGACTCCTCATTTTTTAAATAAAAAATGGTATTTTATGCCCCTTCGAATCATGCCTCCTCCTCTTGTCCATGAGATCCCTACTTTTTTTGCTCCATATCATCATAGACAACAAGAAAAATGATGCATTCTATGAAAAGTTCATATTTTGGTCTTTCTCTCTTGCCATAATTGTTGTTCGTATGTGTTGGTTCATGAAGAGATGCAAGGAATGGAACAAAAAGCACAAAGGTGAGTGTTAGGGACTAGGATGGTGTTAATGGCTCTGATTTTTGAAATATGATGCATCACATGTGTGAGATTTAGCGTAAGTGTTGATTTATTGCATATTATGTCATACCTCTTGTGTCTATCATAGATTATGGTTGAAAATTCTTGAATGATGTTTGTTGATGTCTAAAATCATAAAAAACTTAGTCACTTTTAGTTGTTTATATAAAAAAGAACAAAATCACAAAACTTGAGATGCGATATTTAATGTAAAAATGAAGATTTTGATGGATTTTGTAGATTTAATATTGTTTGCATGGAATAATAATTGATATACTAATGGATCATAGTTTATACTAGTCAAATAAATAAAAAATCAGTAATTTATATTCAAATAAATGAAAAAAATCTTTAAAAATAATATTTTTGAAGGAAAAAATAGAAAAAAAAGTTTTAATGTGTGAAAAAATGTAAAAAATTAAGAGAGAGTGTGGATGTATAATGAGGGTAGGACATGCGAATTTACTACAAAATGCCTTCATTTATGTGCAAAAAGTGCATATCTATTGCTTATTTATACAAAAAAAATGACAATAAAAGCCTTTTATATTTACAGATGAAAGAAAACCTAAGCCGTAGGGAAAAAAGGGTTGAAAATAGATAAGATTTGAATAAGTTTTGATTTCATTGCACATTATGGAGGCTTTGATTTATTTAAGTTTGAAGAGGAATAGTAGCATAGGTTAGTCTGGTACTGTCCCTTTGTAATGCAACATAATATTAGAGAAATAAAATAATGAAAACATTGTTTTTGCACAACACATAGTTGATTTATGATTTAAATTTTTTGAGCACAATGAGTCATACACGTTGCATTTGTGTTTGAGTATGGTATCAAAATTAAAACACGTGGACATATATCACTTGTATGTCTAGTTGTGACCTACGTTAAGGTGTGAGGTTGCTTTGCTGTACTGCACACTGATCTTTGGAGAGAAGTTATATGAAGTTGAAATATTCTTGGATCCTTATATATATCATGAGAGGATTCTATCATGTTTGTTCTCTATGTTTGAGATGGCACATCTTGGGGCCAATTCTCCCTGGGGTGTAGGAGAGTTGAAGGAGCCATAACAATCAGTTGGGGGTACTCTATTTGTGTGTATGACGAGGTATTAGTCACCTATATGTACAAAATACTCCCTTTGCTTAGAGTCGAGATGGGCAGTACGTTGGAATATAGTTTAGAACTCATATCTACAAACACATTAGTTAGATAAATCATTTCATAGTATCCAAACCCTTCTAGTTGTGAGGCTATGGGGGTTATTTGAAGAGTATAGGAGTTCGACTAGAGCCTTGGAGCTAGTGTCAGGCCTGTTTTACGTCATGACACCTCATTTAGATGCAATTAGATTCATATCGAGATATGTGAAGTCCACTTTGCATTATGGATTTTTCTATGAGGGAGGTAAGGATATTTAGGTGTTTGGACAGATGCAACTTTGGCTACATGTTTCACAAAAGATCTACTAGCGAATTCATGTTTTTCTTTGGCAGTTCAATAATTACATGGAGTCGCAAAAGCAACCTACAATTTCTTTATTGATTAATATAGAGACTGAGTATCGAGATATTGTTATGGTACTATGTGAGACAATATGGCTGCAAAAGTTATTGGGTGATTTAGATGTGCGGGGAGATAGTCCAATTGTCATTCATTATGACAACATGAGTAGCTTATAGTTAGCTGAGAACCCACTGCTCCATGCTAGGAAAAAATACATCAAGGTGCACTATCACTTTGTGAAAGAGAAGGTACTTGTATATGAGAGATTCACTTAGTATATGTCAACACACATGATCAAATAGTCGACATTTTTACAAAGGCATTGACTATAGAGAAGCTTTGAAAATTTTGAAGCATACTTAGAGTTACAAAGATATAGTTGAGCTTAAGGGGCAGTGTTGAGATGGAATGCTTAAGATGTCTAGACATTGATGATGGACTACCTAGTTAAGTGGGTCCACACATCTACACTTAGCATGTTGATGGTCATTAATGATCCTCACATGACTTATAATTTATTATAGTTAATTTGTCGCACCGACCTATAACTCACATAGTTATAGTGCCAATTGATTAGTACAATTATTTATGCACTACTTGACTTAATAGGACACTTTCCTTTATATTTTATATTACCTATACGTACATTATATTGTGTGAAAGAAGAAGAAGAAACTAGCAAGAACACATTTTGTTCTTCATATCTCCTCTTGTGTTTTTGAGTGAGCTTTCTCTTGTGTATATGGTGTGTATTTGGCATAGCAACTCAAGAAACTCCCTCAACCATGTGGTTCATGATAGGGGACGTAGAGATGATGAAGTTGTGCTACTATTGGAGTCATCCCATCGACTGAAATTGGGGATCTCTTTGCCTTGCCACAGTGGAGAAGTGAAAACTTGCTCTTGGTCTTGGCCTAGTAGTGGATGTCGTCACATAATTTTGCTTGGTGTAGGCCATAAGGTGGATTAGAAAAGAAGAGGATAAGATAATAATAGAAGTATGAAATAGAAAATGAAGTAAAAGAACTCTATTCATATGAAACCTAATGTTAAGTTTTAAGGGGGGTTCACATGTACATAAATGTAAATTTTAATAAAATCATAAAAATTATAAAAAATAGAAGAAAAAAGTTACAACTATGAGATAGAAAATACATGCTAAAATTTGATACAAAAATTTTGAAAATTTGAACAAAATTTAATAGGAACCGATAAATTACATTAAACATCTTTAAAAAATTTAAAAAGTATTATTAAATATGAAAAAATCCATAAAAATTCCAAGAAAAATTTTCCAAGAAAATTTTCCAACATTTTATTGTTGGTCACCTCACCAATTCGTTCATTTATATTTAAAAAACCAAAATAAAATTCATAAACTCAAATACATTCATAAAAATATAATAAAGCAAAAAATTCACATGACATATTTTAGTTTTTTTTCTCACGTTGTAAATTTTCGATTGGATGAATACATTTTGGCTTCCTTCATGGATGCAGCTCTTGATTTTCCATATGCTCATTCACATTATGTTGCATTTATACACCCTTTAGTTTTTTTTTTCTCTCTTTTTTCTCTACACAACAAACCAAAAATAATTGATAAAATGAACCCAACTAATCATCTTTTTCACATGCATCCGTGCTTAATACACACACTTAAAATAAAACAAAAGGAATATACCAATCACATTGCACATGCTCCATGCACCAAACACACACTTTAATTTGAAATAAAATAAATGAACTATCACTCTTGCACATGCTTGGCAAAAAAGTGCTTCATATACATTAATTTTTAATGAATTAATTTTGCATTTAGAAGCTCTAAGAGTTCGAATCGTGGTCATTGTTTGCACTTAATATAGTGATAAATTTGATAAAAGTTTGTAATTGGTAATTAAGGAACCACCATTTTCTTTTCTAAGGTTGATCACCTAATTTAAAAAAATCAATAATTAATAATAATTTCTTAAAATCCACCTAACATTAAGTCTCAATCCATCCACACTACACATCTATCACCTAATTAGTAAATGTGTTACGGGGATTTGTGGGTGATGTAATCTAATAGTGAGCCTTTGTATAGTTGTGTTCATTTAATCCATCCATGGTGTAGAGTTATTGATGTATTGTGATTTGTTGGTTTTTTGGTATTTTATTAGTCACGTTTGGGATACGAGTTGTATTTTCTTTTGCTTTTACTAAGTGATACGGGAATTAGGGTGTATGTGTATTGCATATTAGGAAGCTATCAGTCATATGGGTGCATATGCCATGTCAAAATTTTTATGTATGACTATGGTTTGTTTGGGGTAGTGGATCATCTCATGTCTACATAGTTTCTTTGGTTAAAACCTTATTGGTGTTCTGTTTGTTGTTTTCAGGCATCTTTCTATGTGTTTGTTTTGTGAAAATCCAAATGGTGCCCCAACCTATCTAGTATATTTCCCTACTTTCTAGGGACTACTCTCCCTTATTGCAATTGGAACTTCTTCAAAAGGTTGGCTTATGCAACTTTGTGGCTCATGCCTTGCCTCTTATCTTGATTGATCCTACCCTTTGTGATGTTTTTCTTTCATCATTTAGCAAGCATGCAAGTTCTGTTGGGGATACCACCCTCACATTGACCCCCAGATGTCAAGGAAATGCCTTGTCTCTTCCCTACCGAGGACAACCCTTTTTAGTTGCCCTTCAGCTCTTAGCCAATGAAGAAATTATGAATCTAGTAAAAAAACAAAATTGGGATACATTGGACTCTAAATGGGTTATTAATATTGTAGGTGTTTGTGTTTCCATGATTTTTAACCCTTTGGAAGTGAATATGCCAATTTTTGCAGGACAAATTCATGACAACTAAGAATCCTACAAATTACTTGTCTAAACAGTTATTCATTTCATTTCAGATAGTATTCAAGGCTCATTTAAGGGCATTAAAATTGCTTGGAGTTATTGCCTCCTTACAAAAATGGACCAATACTTTCTAAAGGTCACACAAGGTAATGTCACCAATGTGATGTATGGTTCTTATCTATATGTGTTTATTACATATTCTACCCTTTTGAAGAATCTCCCTCTTCTAGCCGTAGATCCACCTATCAATCCTTTTGTTGCTATAGAGGATTGTATGCCTATTCAAGAGGATGACACTACTCCTTTGCCCCCTATAGTAATCCAATGCAAATGGTTAAAGAGCATAGGTAAACTAGTTTTCTGATCAAGTTTCTTCTGTCACTATTCTTGCCACATTTGGAAGTTCTCTTCTAGAATTCTTCACTTGCTCTAATCTATTTTTGCCACAATGAGAGGGTGATGTGGAGTTTCAAGATTCCTCTCTTCATCACCTTATGGCAAGAGATGCTATTTATTTCTTATGCTAGGATATCCAACACTCTATTGAGTTGACAATGATAGCTCGTATCCAACATTTGTGGTTATCTTTTTATGATAATATGTAGCAATCGAAGGATAAGCTATATAAACTTACTACAAGCTTCACAAATGAGACTTTATCCTATCTTTTTAAACAAATGGAGCATTCTACAGGATTGATGGAAGATCAAAAGATTATGATATCCACCTTAAAGACATGGCTTAGTGATAGCAAGACCTAGTTGTAGGCTATTACTAGGGAGAGGGATAGTCTTTCCATGAAAGTTTAGGAACTACTCAAGTGTTAGTAGCTACTTAGAATAAGGAGTTCCAATCCACCAATACAAGTATCAATAGTTAGGCTACCAAGATTAAAGAGTTGAAAGAACAATTAGCTCATTCTTATTATGTTCCCCCAAGTCATCATATTCATACAATTCCCACACTTTCCCCCATGGACTTGGCGGTTCTTCAACATAGTGCTACATTGTGTCCTTTATTTAAAGATAAGAAGGAATGGTTATAATCCATGATGGAGTTGCTGTGGATAGCCTTTGAGCAGTATGTGGAATATATGCCATTAAATCCTTCATTCTTTATTCATTACCAATAGCAAAAGATGGAGTTTTATATTAAGTTGTCTAGTATGGATTTATCTCGTCGTGCTGATGAGGATAGGTGGGATAGTCCATGGTCATCAAATCTCATAGTAAAAGTTATTAGGATATTTTTTAAGGATTTTGTGACATCTCACATAATCCTACTACCTTATATGCATATTAGAGGTGACCTATTGATTTCGGATGATGAAGATGTCGCTTGCTATGTAGGGGATGTAGTCCTTTCGGTAGCTTTATATGTTCATTCCCTTGAGATTAAGATGGATGAAGCTCTTCATGGATATCCCTCTACATTGACCAATTATTTAGAGATCTCTTGGCATATTACATTGGACTCCATTATTTAGAATCAAAGATAGTTGAAAGCCTCTACTTTGGTACATAATACTAAGAAATCGAGGTCGGATCATATTTCCTACATTGCCCAAAATCTTCATTTCAAAACTTCCTTCTTTGATGCTTATTTCCATCGTTTAACTTTAACACCTTCCATTCTGTGCTCAATGTACTATCAATAGTTCTCCCATAGATTTAAAGCCTATCTTTTCCTTGTCACAAATCCATCTTCTATTATTCCCCCTCTTTTGTTTCAACTCCCTTTTGATCCTCATATTTCCATCTTTACCCATTGTTTGTACATTATCGATTGTATGTTTTCTCCTAATCCTTCTTTTCACTCACCTCCTACTGCTATTATTTCTTACTTCATTTTTTTCATATTCTATTTGTTTCCTTGAAATGCTATCTCTATCTCTTCCTTCCTTCTATGACTTTTCTTATCCTCTCCTTCATCTGTTGACTCTTGTTTCCAATCCTACTTCTCTTGTTTTGATCTACCTCGGTTGGTTAGTGGATATAGCAGGTTTGATTCATAGGTGCCTAGAAGAAGACACTAGAGTTCGAAAGATTGTTTAACCTATCTTCTCAAATTAATCGGCATGTGGTTCTAGGAGACAGGGATGTTCCTTCAAAAGCATTTCATAATTACGTTCAATTTTCCAAGTCCCATTTCCAATCATAGCAGATGCTCAATTCATGTAGCTACTCATTTTTTGTGGTATTTAGCTTTTATGTATAAACACTCTCACAAAGATCCAAAGGCAGTCTTAATCCCAATATTGATATTGACATTTAATAATTGGATATTTTATATTTCCATGCTCAATATTTTCCTAGCCATTACATTGTACTTGTGGAGAGGATGTGTCATTTGTAGTTTTTGCAAAACCCTCCCAAGACATTTGTTGATGAGGCATATTCCTTCGATAGGTTCAAGAATCATCATGCATTTAAAAGAGAACATATTTATTAATGGTTTATTCTTAGATATATTTGGTGGATAATCTTTAATGGAAACTCTTTTCATTCTCTCTTATTGGGGTGTCATTTAGATTTATATGTTATGTGTTTGTGAGTGGTGTGTTTTATTTGTATTCTTATGGAGATATGGTTCGAGTGAGCTAATGAGACTTGAAGATGCTAATTTTTTGATATGCCTAAAATTTTGAAAAATTGCAATGAAATTGTATAAAATATTATATTATTTATTATTTTTAAATTATATTTTATAAGATAAAAATTATTCATGATTCAAGATGTTTTCCTTTCATCAGTCCTTTTTGTAGATCTAGGTTATTTTACAACTTGATGGGGTCAAGACCAGTTTGTGGATGCTGATTGATTGATGTTGAAGATAGAAGCGTTTGGCTAAATTTTTAGCTTAATATTATTTCTTTTCTAAGGTCGTGAGGATGCTCCTTGTCTAAGTATGGGGATATATTGAGGGTTAAACTAACTTTTTTTTTTGCATGTGTTTTTTATTGTTTTTTAGTAGTACTGAGTGGTTGATTTTGTGGTTTATTTATTATTTTTTAATGAGTTTGAAAGGGTTTTAGAGTGTATTAGAATATGTTGAGTAGGTTTGAGAAGCTTATGATGGTTTTGGATTGACTTTTGATGTTTTTTTTTGGTTCTGTGATATATCAATTTAGTGTTGTTAGGTCTGTTTTTGCCTCTGTTTTGGTCTATTTTCTTTCCATTTGAAAGGCCGAGATAGTAAATGAGTGGTTTGAAGAATTATTGATAGTATATTGGATTAATTTTTTATGGACTGGATTGGTTTTACTATGAGATATATGGTTTTTATGCTTTCTATTGACCTTCTGTGTAGTAGTCTACTAGAGCTTATGTATACCTTTTGTTGTCTTATGTATGCTTCTCTATGTGTTTTGTTGGATTATTATTTTACTTGGAGATGTTTTCAAATCTCGGAAGGGAAAGAATAAAAGTTTGAATAAGCTAGCTTAAATTGAGAAAAGTAGTTGTTGAAGACTTGAAGTGAAGGACTGAAGTGATAGTGACATTGATCAGCTTTGAAGTATCATTGTAGTGGCTCTAGTGCCTCTTCATATCACAAATACTTCTTAGGAGGTTTATCCATGAACGAGAGAGGATTATTAAAAATTATTCTTTGTTATTCTCATGTATTATTGAGAGTGAGTATATATGAGAGAGATTGTATATGAGAGAGAGCCAATTTCTATGAAGAAATCTTGTATCTATATGAGAGAGATTGAGAAGAAGTTTATATAGACTTTGAAATATGAATACAATGTGATCAATTTCATTCAAGATTGAGCATTCCTTTGTTTTTTTTTGTTCTTTGGTGGTTTCTATGAAGAATATGTTGAAGATTTATTGTGATAAATCTGTGGGAGATCTTACGTGTGATGATGCATGAAGATTTCTTATTCATGGTGTTCTTTTTCTTGTTATGGTTGATTGAAGCATGAAGAAAAATCTTGTTAGTGTGATATTATATATTTTCTTGCATTATTTACATGGTTTTTGTGATGTTCTTTGAAGATATCTATAATGGTGAAATTTCTTTAACGAATAGATCATTTAGAGTTATTCTCTTCCTATTATAGAATAGTTTTTCTCAACAACGAAGAGGTGTCTACTAGTATTAAAAATGGACATGAATCAATCATTGGTATCTTATTGCATAAATACACTATCTATTGCCATATTTGAGGCATCCACAAAGACATGAAAAGGCTTTATCCAATCCAATGGGACCACGATTGGGGCCTTGGATAGGAATAAT
Organism: Lygodium microphyllum; assembly: GCF_053477565.2. Taxonomy (NCBI): domain Eukaryota; kingdom Viridiplantae; phylum Streptophyta; class Polypodiopsida; order Schizaeales; family Lygodiaceae; genus Lygodium; species Lygodium microphyllum. Next base: position 171,193,654 of record NC_141140.1, read on the forward strand.
CGAATATGTTGGAATGCAAGGTTTGGCATCTCATTCCATGCAAAAGCCGCATTGGGAGTGTGTGTTAGCCAATTGAGAGGGATAGCCACATGGGCTATGAGGCACAAATTCCATCCATACCAGTAGAATTGCCCTAGTAATTGTAGCATGCTAGTTAGGAAATCAAGAACGGGGGCCTCCATAATGGTAGCTACCTTGTTGGAATCCACAAGAATGTCATCACCAAAAATAATGTGACCCAATAGAATACCATCTTTCACCTGGAGAGACACATTCCATGGGCTTCAAACTTAGAGTGGTTTCCCAATGTATTTGGTGAAATACAGCCAAAGATCATGCAAGCGGAGTAAGAGTGTGCTAAAGATATTGAATTCATTCAAGAATACCCACATTAAGTGTCTCAAATGTAGGGCCCAAATATTTCTTGCATATCCATTTGGTAAGAAATTGGGATATTCTTCAACCCAAACCACATTACTATACATACGAATACTCCCCACGCTATGATAGAAGAAGTTTTAGCTTGGTCCTCTGAAGTAAGCCTAACCTAGTTGTAACCAATGAATGTATCATATAAGAAACACATCTTGTGACCAACATCTTCATCGAGAATTCTATCAAGATAAGGAATGGGGAACAGATCTAGAATTGTTTCAACATTGAGCTACCTATTAGTCAATATAGATATTGAGGTTCTTTTTTCTTGGGAACAGTGACCATAGGAAAGACCCACTCTACGGAGCCACTTGAGTAATGAAGTCAACTTGGAGTTAATCCCTTGGCTAAGTTACTCATGAATATATGTGTGCATCATGTGGTTTAAAACAAGGTATTTTTAAAATAATATTTTTATACATTTTTTATATACAAAAGGATGTAATATAAAGGGGTTATTTACAGATTGAATAGAAAAGGGTATGTTTAATTAATGAAAAATTCACAGATAAGGATATTTATAAATAGACCTTGAACGCACATGATGTAGAGGATATACATATAGTAAATTCCATGAGGATAGTCTACTAGCTTTTCCATGTGGGGATTCATGAGATATCTCTACATGTGGAATGGCATAGCATCCAGTTTGAGAAGAATCCAGTGTTCTAAAATTTGGGAACCATTCCCTTCATTTCAAAGTAACCCCAGGAAAAAATGTATTTGAATTTTATCAAAAGAACAACTAGCTAGTTCTGGAAGTCAGTGAGCACTAATCTTTACCGCCTTTGATTCTTCTGGACCAATATAGATTGTGGTGAAGCCATCCTTTGCAGCTCTAGTAACTTTTTGCATTTGAGCTTTAAATTCTCTTTCTTGATTGAGCACATTAAAAAATTTAGAGTTAGCTATAGCCATGGCTTGAGCTGCTTCTGCCTTGAAGTTCAGATTCTAGATTTTTGTATCATTAGGATTCTATTTTTGTGTTGAGTTTGGCTCTTGGGGGAAGGGTTAAGTTGAGAGTGGGGGTTCAAGTATTCTTGGTTGATTTGTAGCATATCTACTAGGAAAAATGATTCTAAATAAGTGCTAATAGCTAAGAATGCAACCGTTCTCATCATCATCTCCATGCCATCCATCATGTTGACCATTTTTGTGACTACTGGTCAATAATTTATTGATGAAGGTAGAATTCTATTTAAGAAGATGCAAAATTTTTGGTGACCTGAGTGAATGGTTAGCTTGTCATAATTCCAATTATGACAGACCCATACTTGTTGTAACCCCATCTGAACAATAGATGGTAACTTAGGGTGGTCACTCATGAATATATGTGCATCATGTGGATTCAAAATAAGGTATTTTAAAATAGAAATTCTATACTTTTTAAATATAGAAATGTGTAATATAAAGGGTTATTTATAGATTGAATAGAAAAGTGTTGTGTTTTATCTAGGGAGATCTCACATATAAGGATATTTATAAATAGGAGTGAATGCAGGTGATGTAGAGGATATACATATAATGAACCCCTGGAGGATGGTAATCTTCACCTGCATGCTCCATATTGAGTAGTACCATAGGGAAATCAAGAATGGGACACTGGCAACCTCCATGAGAACTGATCGGATGATGCCTAGTAGTCACACTCTTTCTTGGTTAGTCATTCAAACCAAGAATGAGGCTAAATCCAAGTCCATTAGGCCAAAATATTTGCAAGTGTCCATAGTGATGATGTTGAATCCAAACCCATTGTCTAGCAAAATATTATTGATGACTTGATTATAGAACTAAAGAGAGATGATTTGAATGGTGGGGTCAAACAACGGTCCTTCTAGAATTGGCTCTTGCTGTACCTTTCAAACTTCATCCTCCAGTGCAAATGCAACAAGGGCTGCAACTTTGGGTTCTTGTAGAACAAGCCAATCCAATCAGATTATCTTTAATAAGTGATCCTTGAATGCTAGGACTAGATTCAACAAGTCTCCCAAGGGAATGGTAATGGAGACTAGACCCCACAAAGTCTAGGTATCCAATTTGGTTGGAACCACCTATGAAAAGGACAAAGTCTCAGCTTTAAGAGCAAGTTGATTCCCTTTTTCCCTCATAGATTGTACTAGAACAAGGATCGGGTGGATGCTACATCATGGTTTCTTTCAATTTGAAAGATGGTGATTTCGGACTTGAAATTAGCTACAATCTCTATTGGGGTATCAATGTTCCTATGGTCCCTTCTACACCTATAGATCTTGAATTCAGTACAAGTAGTGACTCTACGGGTCATGCAAAACCGTCAGTTCTTTTGCCATCCATGTAGACACTAGTGGGAAACTTTCTCTTGTTCCACCCAAGAAACTCCTATGGAATTCTTCTCTTTTCCTTCTAGCTTCTTACTTGATCGAGTAACACATTGACCTCTAGCTTAGGGAGCTCTTTGATTTCAATCATACTTATAGACGATGATGAAATATGATCCTAACTCTTCCATTTCTAAGTATCATACTATTGGGCCACATGACACTTGATTCTCCAATCGGTGTTTGTACATATAAAATAAACATTCTTTATTTGGGGAGAAATAATATACTCCTTTGCCTCTTGTGATACTATCAGGGCCATAGTAGAGCAGATGGTCCAGGGTGATTCCAATGGGCTGGATGCACTCCTACCATGCCTTGCCAAGTCATGACATTTCCCATCTAACTATAGGTATTATATTAGTAAATTTTGGTATTGTAGGTTGTTGTATGGCAAATATTGCACCACCCCTAATTAAGACCACACTTTGCAGCAGCTAGGTGACCTAGATTACTACACTTGGTACACTAGAGGGTTTTGATGTGGTAGGTTTTCGAGCACCCTCAAAGTCTGCGAGCCTTGTCCTTTCTCTTAAAATTTTTTGGTCGATGGGGTTTGTTAGTAGATTTGGCTGATTTCCTCCCTTTTTTTTACTTCTCCTTAGCTAGAAACATCTTAATGAAACTAGCTCATTGGTAAAAATAATCCAAGATATTAATTGATAGGTCCTCCAAAAATCAAAGCTTTTTGAATATCTTGATATTAGTCGTGCATAGATAGAGAGTACAACATTCCACCATTGGGTTGGGTGTTCAGAGACATATGACCTCTCAAGACTTTAAAGTGAGCTATGTAGCTCTTGTCTATGGCACTATCTTCTTTTAGCCTATATAGTCTTCTAGAGCACGTGCATCTTATGTGAATTCTAGTGGTATGAGTGTTGGGTTAGGACTGGAGTCAGTAGGGAAAGACTAGGGAGAATGTGGAGAATCAGATGGAAATACATGATAATGGATTAGACCATCTTGGCTCTCATTGCACTGTTACACTATGGGGAAGTATGAAATACATGACAATGGACTAGACTGTATTGGCTACCATTGTAGTGTTGCTATGTTTGGAAGTATGACGGATGATATTAGAGTTTGGGAAAGGTTATGACCCAAATAGAGGATCAAAGGAGGAAGTAAAGAGAAAGAAGGAAGAATAGTGAGTCAAGCCAAGGAAAGTGGAGAGGAACTTCTTCTTTGATCCTTTTATAGCTTTTGGTACCCATGATGTCATGAAGTTCATCTACCATAATCCATGGCTAATCTGTGGCCTTCTATTATGGCACCACTAGTATAGGAATTGATGGTCTCTCTTAGCCACCATTTCATGAATGCTAATTTTGGTTGCCGATTGGACCATCCTAAACTTGACACATGGCACACACAAAGGATGCAAATCCACAAGAGTAACTCTTCAATGGCACCTTCATCTTTCGGAATGGGGGCATGGAGCAAGTAGTAGTAGACTAGATGGAGTGCGTAAAACAATTGGATGGGAAGGGGGCCAGATCCATGCAAGGGGTGGTGGGTTGGGAGGTGCCAATGGTAAAGACAGAAGCGGGAAATAATAGAGGTGGTTGTACTAAAGCTAGAGGTCTATGCAGTTTAAGTGTAGAGACTAAAAATTCCAATGAGCATAGAGTTTGGCCACCAAGATCTTCAAGTAATCAGTGCCAATCTACACTACTTACTAGAGACAATTGTGCTCCACCCTTGCCACTACCAACTACTGCCTTAGGTTCTCCCTTCACTCATCTTGCCAGCTAGCAGCATCCTAGAGAGTGTAGAGCCAAGGTTCGCTAGATTGATTGTGGGATGTACTTGTACAAGTAATAAATCTTCATATTCGCATCAAGCAATAGTTGGAGATGATCCTTTTGGAGCACTTGAACATGCTCCAAAGCCTCAACACATTGTTGCTCAAGGGCCATGCGGTGCTCCATGAGAAAAAACCATTTGGAATCCTTAGAGAAAGTGCCAATTGCAAAGTCAAAAAAGTCCTGGATAGGGCTTCCTTGGGAAGCATCATCATCATTGAGGGGGCTAGGTTCCTCTTTGATGATGGTCTTTTCTTTGCTTGTTGAGGTTGGCACCAAGGTAGTTCTAGACTATGCAAAGGGTCCTCACAAGGTATCTCCTTGTGGCTAAGCTCAAAGGATGAGAAGGAATCTCAAACCTCTTCTACCTTGAGTTGGAACATTGGTGGCAACCAAACTAGAAGATGGGCCTGTTCTTGCCTTACCAAGATCTACTCCCTTTCTCCTTATAACTAAGCTTAGAGGATGAGAAGGGGTCTCAGATCTCATATATGTCAAGCTGCAAGATTTCTGGCAATCAGAGTGGAAGATGGAACTTTTATCGCCTTGCCAACCTTTGCGAGCACTCCTTAGAGAACAAGGTTAGGGTGAATGTTACAACATCTCGATGAAGTACTGCTATCAAGTTAGTGGTAAAAGAAGAGGATGTAGGGGTGGAGGAACATAGTGCAGTGGTGTTGAGGTTAGTAGCTAGCAGGGTGAGTCTAGCTGTCAAGGTGAGCTAGGGGAGGGAATGGGACTAGATATTGGCATCCAGATTATCTTATATATGTGGTAGGGAAAGCATCTGGGAGCAAGTTTTCGTAAGGATGGCTCAAAATTTCTAAATTGCATCTTCCCAAGTATCACACAATTTTGTCTAGAAGCTTGTCTACAAGCCTTTCATGGTCTTCAGATCGAGGAACATCCCATTTTCCAGATCGGTGGACTCTAACCAACCTCTCACACATGATTGCAAAATCCATTTCCATTCTCAACCCTTCTTTTACAAAGATTGTCATCCATCACACACAATGAATCTCCATAAGTTTTCTTTTGTCAATCTTTATTGTTTTGTTTTTCATAAAACTTACCTTCTTAATTTTCCTTCCGAAACAAATTTTTATCAAGTGGAGTATGTAATTGCAATATCTTTTGTGAGGGTATGCACTATGATTATAGTTTTTTGGGGTTTTTTATTTAATGAGCTTCATGATGTGGTTGTCATTTACTCCGTGGTTGAGTGTGTTGCTGTTTTTGTGTGCACAAAATTGTTCGAGAGCCCTATCTTCTAGGTTTTGTTTGTGGTTTTATTTGGCATGCTTTTAAACCTAGGCTTAACGTTGTCAGAGTGTGAAGGGTTGAAGGGCAATCACAGGGGTTTGAGAGAGTAGAATGTATGAGGTTCAAGAGCTTGAACTCTGGAGTTGGTAGAGATAAAAGAAGGGTTGAAGGTTTCAAGCCAAGTTCTCAAGGATGTTAATAGAGTTTCCAATTGCATGTACTTAGCAAAGATTACAAGAGTATTGCCTCTTAAGATCTAATTCAAATCAAGCTGGATTTATTGGCTGTAAGAGTAATCACAAGATATGTGTTCAAGTACAATATGCTATCATGTAATATAAACAACTCTATGAAGTTTACTTTAGTTTTAAACTCTACCCCTTGCAAATCTGCTAGAAGAGCTATAGAGGCATTCTTTGCTATAGGAACAATCTTATAAGCGCTGTCCCACTTAGGTTCTAGCTTGCCTGGGAATAGCTCACAATGGGCATCATAACATAAGACCAATTGATCCTTGGAAATTTTATACTTCCTAGCATATAGGTTGTGAAGTACTTTTATCCGCTTCTTCACTACTTCTTAATGTACCAAGGCTTGTAATCTAATCTCATTAAGGACAAGGTAAGTGAACCTTTCTTGCAATGCTTCCTCCTTCCCCAAAGGATGATCTAGAGCAAACCTTACTGTAGGGAGCTCAATCTCCAAAGGTCACACTCTTCCCCATATACTAATTTGAAAGGATTGAAGCCTGTAGCTCTTTTAAATGTCATATTATAAGCCCATATAGCCACATAGAAATTTTTATTCCAATCACGCTTACCTTCATATACTGTCCTAGATAGAATCCACCTTTTTATTTCATTTAAAATCCATTAATACAATTGATACTCTCTACTTGCCTATTCACTTGGGGGTTTTAGGGCATGGTCTTATTGTGTTTAATCTTTAAATCTTTCGTTAACACCTCAATCACTTTATTCAAAAAATGTGTCCCATGATCAAACACAAGCTCTTTAGGTGGACCAAAATGGTAAACAATTTGCTCGAAAATGAAACTATGTCTCCTTGGCATTATCCTTCATTGTAGTGCAGGCTTCAAACCACTTGGTAAAATAGTCTATCGCTACAATAATATAATTCTTTCGTGTAGTAGAAGAAGGATGCACATGTCCAATAAAGTCAATGCCTCATTTCTCAAAGGCAAGGTCACTAGAATGGGATTTAGTGTACTACAATTTTTTCTAGTATCGTATCTCTAACAGATATCACAACTCTTAATATATGAAAAAGGATCCTAAAAGACCGTTGGCCACCAATAGCTAGTGAAAGGTGAGAAGGGTTGAAGCTTGCACTCGAGAGCTATGGCAGGAGAGCAAGAGCAAGAAAGAGAGAGACAAGAAATGTGAACTCCAACAGTCACAATGTGTGACCGGGCCTTTGTTTATTCAAATTATCACTAAAACAATAAAGAACAAAGTGACGGTGACGGGTGCCCGCCACCTGCAGTGTGCAGTGGCGGTGACTTTCAGTGTAGTAATACATGGGCGACTAGGCGGAGGTGCATTTACCCCCAACAACCTCCCACTTAAAGGCGAATCTGCCCTAGTGAGGAGTGAAAAGAAAAAGAAAAAGACAGTACAACATGTACACATGTACAACAGGATGAGGAAAGACGTCATCTCATCCCACGCCCATCAACCTCTTAAGGAAGGCAAAGCACTCTGTACAAAGGCTTTTTGTGAGCAGATTTGCAGGATTCTGGTCAATCAAGATCTTAACAAGATCAACAGACTTGTCCTCAACGACCTCACGTATGAAATGATACCTCACCTCAATGTGTTTCATCTTCGCATGGAAGATCGGATTCTTGGCTAACTGAATAGCACTCATAGAATCCGAATGCAGTGTAGGGATAGCATCAATACCAAGGTCAACAACCAAACGACCCAACCAAATGGCCTCCTTGCAAGCCTCAATGATTACAATATACTGGGCCTCTATAGTAGAAAGGGCTGTGCATTTTTGCACCCTAGACATCCAAGAAACAGCACCTCCAACATAGGTGAATACATAGCCGGAAGTGGACTTCCTACTATCTGCATGTCCTGCATAATCAGAGTCAGTGTACCCCACGACTCCTATATCCTGGTTGCCATAGCATATGTAGATATTTGCAATGCCCTTCAGGTACCTCATGATACCCTTCATCGCATCCCAATGCTTCTTGCTAGGTGTAACTATATAGCATGCCACAACACCAACTGCATAGGCAATATCTAGACGAGTGGCTATCATGGCATACATAAGACTACCCACTGTGGATGCATAGGGAATCTTGGCCATCTCGGCCCTCTGCTCATCTGTCTGTGGACAATCAGCCTGTGATACCTTCACATAAGAAGGTAACGGATAGCCAATAGGCTTTACGTTGTGCATGCAGAAGCGCTCAAGGGAGTCCCTGATGCCTATCACATCGAATGCGCATACCAAGTATGTGAGAGGCCTGTCCCTGATCTTTCATCTCAAAGCTCTTCTTGAACTGAGCCTTAAGAGCATCAAGCTCATCATGAGCTTTCCCTGCTATCAGCATATCATCCACATAGAGTACCAAAATCAATAAAGAACCATCACAGGCTTTCTTCGTGTAGAGACACAGGTCCATAGCACTCTTGCTGTAGCCTTGTGACTGCATAAAGGCATCAAACTTATGATACCACTCCCTAGGTGCTTGCTTCAAGCCATAAAGACTTTTCTTCAATTTGCACACTGGGTGCTCCCTGCCAGGTTCTGCAAAGCCCTTAGGCTGCTCCATATAAATCTCATCATGTAAGTCCCCATGTAAGAAATCCGTCTTGACATCCATCTCGTATAAATCCAAGTCAAGTTGAGCAACCAAAGCCAAGACTAAGCGCAGGGTAGTCATCTTAACCACAGGAGAAAAGACATCATCAAAGTCCACACCATGCTCCTACTTAAAACCCTTTGCTACCAATCTAGCCTTGTATGCCGGCTTGGGGTATCTGGGGGTACTTTTCGACTTGTACACCCACTTGCATGGCAAAGCCTTCTTGCCCATAGGCAAGGAAACCAAATCCCAAGTGTCATTCTTATGCAAGGAGTCTATCTCAGACTGTATAGCCCTCTCCCAAGAGTGATTGTCACCCCTGCGCATAGCCTCATCATAAGTGAAAGGCTCTCCTACATATGTAACCAAGACATAATGCATCGAGGGCTGAAATCTATCAGGTGGACGTGTGTCTCTAGTAGACCGTCTCACGACAAGCTCTGCTGCTTACCCAGCTGCCTGTCCAACACCCTGACCATGAGCATCTGTTGTAGCTATAGGCTGTCCAACTGGCTGTGCAGGGCTCTCGGCTCCTCCTGAAATATGACCCTGCGGATCTCAACAACTCTCTCAGGATGCCTATGCATCTTGTCTTCATGGAAGACTACATCATGACTGCAGATGACTTTCTGTGCCTACTATAACGTGCCCGGTCCTCAAATTACGGGACGTCTTAGCAGTCCATCGAGAGATATATCTAGAAGACACCACCCGGCACTCCTAAGGAATGACACGGGGTTTGTCAACTAGGGTCTCTCGAGTCTGCCTCGAAATGGAACTTGTCCAGCCGTTCCCACTAGGATCGACTTGAAGTCTTGGTTCCTAGCAGTTGAGTCTTCCTGACAGCCTTCTAGCGTCAGTCGACAGCCGCTCCACTTTGCATAGGTACAATTGGACCAAGGCAGACTCATACCACATTTAGTTCAAAGAGAATGGGAAACGAGAGGGATGCATCGCTCAACCTCTCTGCCCGTAAGGCATAGTCCCATTCCGGTCCCCTAAAACGGTATGAATCAGGTTTTTAACTTACAAGTTCTAAGGTCCTTGTCTATCTAACGTTCGCATCAAATAAATTCCATTGAGGAAAGCTCTCGGCTAATGGAGACCACCCTACCGTAGGATGGACCCGATGGTCACATCCACCGTGCTTCCTTCGGGGGTTGTTTTAGTTATCTGATTTCCTACCACATTATGTTTGACACATAAAAGCTACTTCCTTAATTAACCCATTAATCACATGTTCCTTTACGTAATTTAGGGCACAGACACGAAGACAAGATAAAACAAGATCAAACACTTCCTTAACTTATCTTCAGATTAATGTTTGTCTCCCACCCAGATAGGAGGATTAAGTGTCCCTTCCTGCCTCCGCAGAAGAATCATTCCGTCTTCCGGAAATAAAAACCCAAAGGTTTATCCTACCAAGATTCTGCCTTGTAACTAGTATCAAGGCCTCGAGATCCTATCTCGAGTCACGTAGAACACTTGTGTAGGGTCCGGAGGCATTGGGATTTATGGCCAGAGCCCCCCTAGCACCCAAGCATCCTCCTACGCCAAGTAATTTCCACGGAGCGACCTCTCCCGGCGGGTTCGGTCCACATTCCCAGTGCGGATTCATAACCCCCTTGGTTAGGGTTTGGCGGTTCGTGGGGGGTAGCTAGCGCCATCCTTCCTTAATTATCCCTTTAGAAAATCATCCACAGCTGAAGCAACCAGCCTAATAACATTTACTGTGAAAACATCCCTTTTGTCCCCATGGCAATTTATCCTTATAGTTCCCGCCATGAAAATATAATCACTTGGATATTCATCCAAAACCACGACCAATCCTTAAGTATCATTTCGGAAACAATCAAGCTAAAACAACCATCTTAACATCCTTTAACTAGGGAAACATCCTTTCCTAATCTAGCAAGTAACCACTCTGCCTAGCAATCACTTTTTCCATCTTTAACAAGATCAACCTTCGTTAAAACCATTTCAACAGTTCCAAGCAACATGCTGAGCATAAATCAACTACCATAAAGTTCACTCTCCCCCTTGGGTTAGGGCTTCGCAAGGTCAATTTAACAAATTCCTTCTAGATCCTTTAAATGATCTAAGTGGTCTTCCCCTTGATCATGATTTGATCAAGGCTATCATTGTCCTATTGTTTCAACTCCTATGACAAGATATGCGCAACATTAATGAGTCTACAGATTTTAAGTGTGATGATGTAAACATCTAGAGATAATAAGAGTTTGAGGAACCTGGACTTGATTCGCAAGAGTAAGGGCATAGTTGATGCTTGTTTCTCCGTCTGCATCTCTCGTGTCTCTGGCTCCACTTATGATCGAGACTCATCGCAATACTCGGCTTTGGTGCCATCGTGGAGAACTTCGCCAAGATCTTCTTCTTCAGAACCACTCTTTCTTAACCTCCCTCCCTCTCTCTCTCTCTCTCTCCAAAATGCAACAGGGCCTTTGACTAATCACATCTCTCTCTCTCTCCCCCTCTCAATCTATCTATCATCTCACCTCTCTCTTTAACCTTCCTTCTCTCTCTCTCTCCCCCTCTCTCTCTTCCTCTACCTATCCAGTCCATACGTCCTCTGCAACCTGGAAATCCAAACCACTAGAAGGTGATCTATTTATGACATGCACAGCTGTACTAAGTGCCTCAACCCAAAAGCTCTATGGTAGGCCTGCGTGGCTAAGCATACTACGTACACGCTCCTGGATGGTTCTATTCATCCGCTCAGCCAAACCATTCTGGGGGGGTATAGGGGGCGGTCAACTGACGCTTAATACCCCTCTCATCATCACATAACTGCTCAAAAGTATGCGAGACATACTCACCCCTATTATCTGTCCTCAGGTATTTTAGCCTATACCCAGACTGGTTCTCAACCAATGCAAGCCATCTTTGAAACACAGCCAAGACATTGGATTTCAGCTTAATGGGATAAGCCCAAACTTTCTGTGAAAAATCATCTATGAAAGTAACAAAATACTTGGCACCACCCATAGACTGACAAGGCATGGGCCCACAGACATCCGAATGTACCAATGCCAAAGGCTCACTCATGCGTGGCCTACCAGACTTCTTATGCGTAGACCTAGTCTGCCTGCCATAAAGACACTGCTCATAGGAATCAAAACACACATAATCAAGGGGCGGTAGGTACTGCAAACCAAAAAGCATTTTCATTCCCTTCAAAGACATATGGCCCAAACGGGCATGCCGAAGAGATACATGTGGGACAGAACCCACAGACAAAACATGATCAAGGAAAGAAGCGGATACAATCAAGGGATAGAGGCTGCCAGCCTTGGCACCTCTCGCAATCACAAGTCTGCCACGAGTGATCTTACATGCAGAGTCTCCAAAAGATACATGATATCCTGCGTCATCAAGCTGTCCAGCTGAGAGGAGACTGCGTGTCAAAGCAGGTACATGACGTACATCCTGCATAACAAAACTGCTGCCAAAAGGAAACTGCAGCCTAACATCACCAATGCCCACAATATCAAGAGAGCTGTCATCACCCAAGTGCACAGAACCCGAAACAGTACGGTATGAATGAAACCACTCTCGGCAAGGTGTCACATGAAAGGACGCTTCTGAGTCCAAGAGCCAACACTGTGCATACATAGAGTGTATCTCTATCATCTGCGAAGCTCTAGAAGAAGCTGCAAGGATATAATCATCATCAACATCCTCATGCTGCATAACATTGATCTCTTCAATTTTAACACTGGACTTTGCAGGCACTATGCTGCGATCAGAAGACTTATCCTGCACACTGTCTTTCCCCTTATCTTTGCGCCACAGTTCATGGCATTGTGGCCTAATATGGCCCTTTTTCTCACAATGGTGACAAGTAACATCTGCATTCCTGCCACGGGATTTGCTACGTGACTTCCCACGAGACTTGGACCAAGATTTCTGAGAATCCCATCCACGGCCACTATCACTGCCATGCTTTCCATATCTATCATTCGTGCCTCTAACTGTCATAGCATGCAACACATGAGAGGCATCCAAATTCTTACGGTTAACCTCTTCCTGCAAAAGAGCACTCTCAACATCAGATAATTTCAAGGTAGCAGTAGAGGCACATACTGTAGTGTGAAATACATCCCGTGACTCATTAAGAGTACCAAGCAAGAAAAGAGGAGTGACATCCTCTGCAAAAGTGATGTCCTGCGAAGTCAAGTTCTTGAGTATAGCATGGAACTGGCTCAAGTAAGCAGACATAGTCACATTCTTCTTCATGCGCGCAGATCCATAAGCTGCTTCAGCCAATACATCTGACTCGCTGGACTTTTCTTGTCATAGAGATTCTTGATTTTATTCCACAACTGCCATGCACTCTGTTCTTCCTCAAATACATTGTAATGAACCTGTTCTGTGAGAGAGAATACAATAGTGGACTTGCATAACTCATCAAGCTCAAGTCATTCCTCATCTAGCATAGTTGCAGGCGGATGCCCACTCAACCTCAAAGGTTTGATCTGTGATTTCTGCACCAATACCTACCAAATCTAGCTCTTCCAATAAGAGTAATTTGTACCATCAAGCTTAGTGATGTTGAAAATAGCATGATCAGTGGACGAACTCACCATAATGCAGGCTGGAAGACTGTAGAGAGTTCAAAGATGCTTGCTGTTTACTACAGAAAATGACCAAAAAATCACCAAAATCGAGAGAAAATGGCGAGAAAAGTGTAACCAAAGCTATTGCCCACCAAGTACTAGTGAAATTCATTTCAGAATATTTTAGCATGAAAAATCCATGTCAGTATGCAGTTATATGCTTGCTGTAATAAATGACAGTAGGGTACTGTGAGAAGCAATTGCTAACCAAATCACTGCACCAAGTCAAGAAATGACAGCCAAGACATGACCAGCCACCATAAACGGATATAAATCAGCACCAAACAGTCATCAAGACCTTGAGCAAACACCCAAACATGCAACATTTAAGTGTAAGAGATCCCAAAGTCTCAAGTATTTGCAAAATGCTCAAAATAGCATAAACCTCCTGCTCAATGTCGGTCAAGCATATAAGATGCTCCCACTGGCACAAAAGGCGGATAAATGAGCTCAAAAGCTCAATCAAACCAAGTCAGAGTACCAAAGACAGGTAACCAAGACAATGCCTCAATAGCATCCCAAGAGCATGACGACTACAAAGGCAACTGTAGATAGCATCCATGAGCAAGACATACATCCCAATAAATATCTCTGACAACCAAAATGACATCCAATACAAAATTCTGGAATAGAAAATGAGAATCCAAGCCAAGTCTTCAGAGAGCACTAAAGCTCAACAAATACATGGTACACTGTGCCAAGACAAATGCATCAAGCCGTAGGCATCCGGTAAGCATGTACCCAGAGAGCATATAACTGTCAAAGCACTGACCACTGTCAAGCATAGACCAATGTCAATAAGTGCGGGCTGAAATAAGCTCAAGCTTCCAAAAGCATCCAGATCCAATGACAAGCTCGAAGTCGTCCCTCGATGATCAATACATCATAGCATAACCCAAGACATACACACGGAATCAATAGGCATATGTCAAAGCATGAAAGATAGCTTCATCCCAAGAGTATTCAGCATGCATTTACTATTATAAACTGAGTATTTCCAGCCCTACAATCAGGCCAAAATCAAAGCATGACATGTAGCTTCAATCCCCCAATCAATCGGGATGCAATAGGCATCAAACCGGTTATATAGTCATGCCCAAACAAGCATAGGCATAAATTGTGAATGTAGCACTAGCATCAAATGTCTGTGGACTGTTTATAACAGTCTTGAAACACTGTTTTCAGCCACCAAACAATGCCTAATCTCAGAGGATCATTGCCAAGCATCAATACATGTGCAAGAAGCCCGGAATGTAGCCCGAACAAGTGTTGAATACCAGGCTGGAGCTAGAGTTGAAGTGGCTGACTGTGTGGCTATCCAGAAAACAGGTGCAAATTTGCATGGGGTTGCTGCTGGTCCTGTTGGTCCACGTGGCAAATTTGGAGTGGTTGGAGGGCTCAAACATGAGCCAAAGGGGCCTGGGAACAAGTCTCTAACAGCCCATAACCGGGGGCAAAGAGATATGAAGGTTGGAAGCTTCAATGGTGGCTGCCCTATTTGCTTGGACCTAAATTGAAATAAAACTCTGAAATAATGAAGCAATACCTCAATGTCAATGCCCTGATGGTGCCTCAATAGGCCGGGAAGAAGCTCGGGAAGCCGGGGAGTGACGGGAGCTCAAGAGAATGAGCTATGGCTGCCGGGAAGGAGACCCAATGTGAGTAGGGAGTCCATGGGAAGCTGAGAATGCTACGAGCCAAGCTCAAGAGTCAAGAAGCCGTGCTCTCATACCAGTTGAAAGGTGAGAAGGATCGAAGCTTGCACTCGAGAGCTATGGCGGGAGAGCAAGAGCAAGAAAGAGAGAGACAAGAAATGGGAACTCCAACAGTCACAATGTGTGATCGAGCTGTCCTTTATTCAAACTGTCACTAAAAGCATAAAGAATAAAGTGACGGTGACGAATGCCCGCCACCTGTAGTGTGCAGCGGCGGTGACTATCAGTGTAGTAATACATGGGCGGCTAGGCAGAGGCGCCTTTACCCCCAACAGCTAGCATGTAAAGCTTTTTTGGCGGTAAGCTGTCTAGTAAAATGACCCCCACACACTGAATCATAGCATTCCTTTAAAATGAATGGTACCTCATCAAGCACCAAGTAACAATGATACATCTCATCCACTTCCCTTTTGTACAACATAGGAGCTGTAATGGAAAAGCAAAGTACTTGCTACTTAATCTTCGTCTTCTCAGATTTAGAAAGAGTTTCCATCGAGTTGCGTGTGGATAGATAATACATAATAGATGCATACCACAATGAATTTGAGGCTGCATCAATATTGCATAGATCCTCACAGTCACTAATATCAGCCCATTTTTCCTTGAGCTCACCAAAATCTACTAAACATTCAATAATTCCCTGCAATTTTGGTGGCTTACTTCAAATCACATAGTCAAACTCATGAAAAGAGATTAACCACTTGGCTAGATGATTAGGGGATTGAAACTTGTTCATTAATAAGCGTAGATCCTCAGCCTTGGTGAAAAACACCACCTTCTCATGTCTAAACATCTTGGTGGTGAACACCATAGCCAAACACACTCTTTCTAAATAACTATAACGAAGCTCTCAAAAGTCTAATTTTCAGCTTGTAGAAGCAATCGAATGATAAAACTATGCCTCCCAAAATCTGTGATAGGTAACAAATGATACTACACCTTGTTGCAATTGTAAAGATATAGAAAGTCTCACCTCTTTTTGAGCTTTAAACATTGGTTTTTTTGGATAATTCCATCTTAAGATCCTCAAATGCCATTGTACACAATTCAATACATTCAAAAACATGGTTGTGTGCTAGGAGATTTGTCAAAGGTAATAAACACTTGGTCAATGTATTAATGAACTGATGATAATAGCTCACAGACAAAACAAAGTGTTCAATAGGAAAGATCAGACCTGGCCTTCTTTAAACACATCCTTAAAAAGAGGCTCTCTTAGCTCAAAATGCATTCATCTAACCTTCTTCCTTACTGGCTTGTTGCCTTCTTTCAATGGGATTGTGTGCATAGTAATAGTAGGGGGAATTCCCTTCAATTCATCATAGTTCAATATATAGTTGGCATGCTCATCATTAGATAATATAGTACTAAGTTTGATGGGACATGGATCATTAGGAGTCCCAAGATCCCTCTCTAGTACATCAGTATCGCGTATAATCCGAACTTTTGTCCTATTGGCTCATTCAAACACAGTTGATAGACCTCCTCTATTGTGGAACCTTCATCAAATTACTCACTGGAGCTCCAAGCTCCAGTGTGATAGAGGTATCCTCAAGTCCTTGAAGCTCCAGTGTGATAGAGGTATCCTCAAGTCCTCAGGCAGGCATGCCTCTTTTTCCCTATAATAATAATGGGTTTTTGATAGAATAATAACCAATCCTAGGGTCTATGATTCTCCGAAAAGATCATGGCTGCCATATATTTGAAAATGGCTCTAGATCCGAGGTTTTGCCCAGAGTATACTTCGGACGTAGTGGATTCACCAAGTGCGACTTGGACTCTCTCAATGTCTCTTTTGGTATCTACCTTGTAAATTTCCCTATCTCATTTTTAACATAACTTCACGCTTTCTCCTTTAAAAAAAAGAAACGCACGCTACACGCGTAAAAAGACCCTCGTGAGTAAGATAAAAGTTTTCAATGAAATCAGCCACACGAAGCTAAAGAAGTTACGACGACTCACGAGATACAAAGAGTACACGGATGGCTAGTTGCAAAAGGGAAAGCCGTGTTGCCTACAATAACAGGGAAATTTGAATGACTAAAACAGATGTAGCCTAGGTATCATCATCCGTCTAGACTCTAGAGATTGGAAAAAAGGCTGAGAATAGCCGGTAATCTGGGAGTAATCATATATAATTTGGCCTTCACATGAATGCATGGAGGACCAATCAATCAGAGATATGAACGTATAATACGAAGAGGCCTCTTCACGGGAAACTGCATGCACTACACGTTCTGATGGTTGGATTGATTTAACGACTGTGAATTATATGGTTTGGCAGCTCTCTGTACAAGCCCACAGTAACTTCTTCACCATCACCTACGGCAACACCTGCAGCGCCATAAGACTGCTCTCCTGCACATGGCAAAAACATCTTTACAACTACAAGAGTACTGATCCGGCAGCATTAACATTATCCTTATGATCAGTATTGCATGAATAGTCTCCTTGCATGAAAAACACGAGAGAAGCAGCCTCTTCAGGCTGCAGGCTGATGTCAAGTGGTGGAAGATCTTGATGATTATAATATGAGGCCGAAAGAGACGATGGCAGCTGGAGCCAATTAAGATGCTGTGATGCGTCATCAGCATCAATGTACTCATGGAAGCTCTGATGAAATGGATCCAATGACACATCGCCCATGTTCGCAAGCTCTTGCGTTATCTCGCTGGTATAATAAGAGTTAAATGCGCTTCTGAAGGTCGAGCTCAAATCCTCTGTAAACCTGTTGGCAATATTGTGATGATGACATATATGAGGTCCACTACCCGTATGGCTTCGGTGAAGAGGCAAACAACCCATTTTCGTATTCTTTTCAAGTTTAATGGAAGCCTCCACATGATTGTAGCCAACTGTATTGTCCTCCACACTGGGGCCGACTGATACAGCCGAGGCATACTCATTGGCTGCAGACTCGTGACACACTACTAAGCTGGAGGCATCATGATCAGTGCTTGTAATGGTGATGGTAGCAGTGCTGAGAGCATGAATACTGGGACTTTGCTTTTGAATATTTGACCCAGAGGAACAAAAACGTTGGCCTGCATTAAGCACCAAGTTCTGATCAGTCCTGAAAGAAGGCATAGGTGCATTTTGCTTGCTAAATGCGGAGCTTAAGTCATCCCGCTGGTTAATGCCATGGCAAACACGATCATGAAACAATCTCTGATATTTCTCTGTGCAGCTACTAATTAATGTAGAAACAGGAATACGATGATCCGAAGTAGCTGATAAACCTTGCTGTTGCTGATTTCTGCAGCTAATTGATGATCCAGCTGAGTCTGAGCAACCATCAGAACCTAATTTCATCTGGTCATCCGGAGAGGTCAACTTCTGACTGCAGTGATCAACATGTTCATCATTGCTGGAGGAAGTGGAAGGGCCAACATAATGAGGGGCGTAATTAGGACCGCAGCCATTTCTTCGTTTGCTGGTGGATTTGGCTTTTTGTTTGAGGAATGGAATGGTGTATGATCCAGGTACTACATCAGGCAGGTTCAGGGTAGCACAGGAGCCATAGAGGGATCGGGCGGCGCCATCGTAGGCGAGTGCAGCGTCGCGGGCGGTGGCGAAGGTGCCAAGCCAGAGGCGGGCGCCACGGTTGGGCTCCCTGATCTCAGCAACCCACTTGCCCCAGGTTCGCTGCCTCACCCCTCTGTATGTGCACAGGGCATTCTCTGGGCCGCCCTTGCCCCTCATGCAACCCTTCTTGGAAACCCCTAATTTGCCGGGCCTTCTGGGTTGCAGGTCTTGCCTCCGCTCATCCTCAGAGGCTCGCATTCTGTATGATATCAACTCAGCATCAACAGCAAATGCATGGCTTATACGACACCCCACCACCACCACCACAATAAAATCAAGGAGAACCCCCCTCTCTCTCTCTGTCACACACTCACACACGAGCTGAAAACCAATTAACCCCTCACAATTGACAAAGTTTCCTGGCAAGAATGAAACCTCTCCTGAAAAATAAAGAGGAATCTCTCTCTCTCTCTCTCCCCCTGCGCGAAAATCGAAAGCCATGTCAACTTGAGAAGCACCATTATCACTTTAATTAGAACAGCGCTCGAATTAGAACTCTTCAAACTTGGCGTTCAAGAAAGATTCCGACACCTGGATGCATTTGCAGGCCGCCAGAAGCTCCTCATACTTGACCAATCTGGGGAGATACTATCAGTGGGAAGGTTTGACGCATTCAGCTCCTCCATCGCCTAATTATTACCTTCTCTCGATTCTGCCTATTTGCTTTATATATTATGGCCTTTTCTGCTGACGAACATGTTTTTGCAGGTGAGCCAAGTGATGGTCATTGGTGATGCTTCCAGGAAGGATCCATAGACTAGAACAAGAAGTGCACGATTCATCCAGGCTAGAGTACCTGACCTGCGGAACTGCAAGCTCCCCTCTTGCCCAAAATGGAAAACGCTAATATTAAGAAATTTCAAATTCAGGATCAATTATCCACATACGTTCTATGATTAGCACTTAGAAGGCGTTCCCATGAGGAGTTCGGAATTCCGCCCCAATGCCTTGTTCGTTGTAGGGATCGTCAACATGTAATAAAAGGAAATTATAGGTTGATGTGGAAAACAATAGGAAGCCGGATAGCCCGTGTAGATGACCAGGTAAACTATCACCATTAACGATCAATTCAATGAAAGTAATTCACTGCAGGCAAATCGACGCACATGAAGCGCTGGTCCCAGAATGCGGCATCATATAAGAACAACCTCATAGAGATGGAGATAAGGGTGAAACAATCAAGATTGCTTCTTCATTTACAAAACAAGTCGTGATTGGTTGGCTTTGGCTAGGCCTATTGTTCTAGGAGATACATAAACCTAGACAGATGTTTGAGCTGAGCCTCATGACAGGCAATTCAATGAGCATAACTAGGGAGAGCTCGCAGAGTCAGAGTTCTATGTTTACTCATAATTGAGGCTTTGGCTAAGCTCGTGTTCAAAAGAACTTCGACAATGGACAAGACTACAAAAAGCTCGTCATAGGTGATGCAAAGGACATAATTATCGAAAGCTCAAACTCCTAAGGAATTATCTTTCCAAGATAGCTAATTACTTCAAGTTACACTAGTTTCCTGATCACTCATGATGGCATTGTTTGTCTTTAAATTTCTTCTATATGGCATGTCTCCGAAGAAAAAAGAAATGATGGCCAAAAGGCTCAAAAAGATAGCCATCAAGTATAAGATGAGGCATGTATTTGGTGTGTATAACTAAATGAGTTCTTGTGTATGGCTATCCTAGTACTACAATGGCATGAAGTTTGTATATTGCTACACAAACCTAAGAAAGCCTATGAGCAACATGTTACCTCATGTCATGGTGATCCTCATTGATATAAAGGCCTTTTCTTATTCAACTTGTTGATCTAATTCCAGACCTCCAAATTGAAGGGCTTGAAACAAGAGTAGGCCATTGACTCTTTAGTGACGCTCTTTAAGAGCTTGGAACAAGATTAGTGTAATATAAATATCATTAAGAGGTCTGAACAAGAGTAGCGCAATATAGATATCTTATCGAGGCTCTTTATTCAAATAGACTATCAATAATAACTATCCAACTGGTAGAAATAGGGACCTATGATTGCTACAATGAGTTATACTAACAAAGCAAAATCTTTTTAAAAATTCCAATTTGATAATTTTAATAAGCTCTTTCTTTTATAGGCTAGTATATGTTTATCTTTATGTTCTTGGTACACTCTATTTCTATGTTGTATTCTTGGCTAATAGCGGCAGTAGTTAGCGGCATTTCAAGCAAGGCACCCAACCATGCATTGATGAGCAAACAAATATAGCAACAACTATGGCCATGGGCACGTCACAAGGGCTGAGAGAATATTGCAGGTGGCAATAGGCTATAAAAGAGAAAGGCGCATCCAAGCAAGAGGGAATTGTTAGTCCACCTTTTTGGTTCACCCCTATTAGTTCATTTGTTGGGTGTCACTCCACGCATTCATTGACTGGCATCCTAAGTGCTATGGTAGTAGTGGAGTTGGTCCCTCTATATGTCTTGAGTCATAATCATTGGCAATAGTATTGACATTCTTTGTTGTATTACTGTGTTCCTAAATCTATGCATATTAAGCTATTCATCACATATTGTTCTTGAGTATTTTGAATATTCAGCCCTCGTCCGTATTGGGACCATTGTATGGAATTCAGATATTAATATGCACTCTCAAATTCTTATTTGAGTACATCATCGCTATCTCCATATGCTTTTGCCTATGTCTATCTCCTCACTTCAAATGCTGATTATAGCCTAGGGTGTTGATGTCCACCTATGTCGATTATAAGTATGACCACACTCTACACCATGGCGATGATACTTGGATCTAATTACACATGGTGACCATGATCAATATTGCTCCGCACGCTCGACTAAATGGGTATGCATTTACAAGGTCCGCTTGATGTAGTTCTAGCTCTTCGCCAATCACAATGGTCCAAGGCTAAATAGTGCCCAATGCCACCATCTATGGAGGCTTGTCCTATCCTCAGCGATGATGCATCCCACACACTGCACTCCCCTTAGTTGATGTGAAAGTACCATTCACACTCCACTGATGGGAATGAAAGTGAAATTGCACTCTTGCCAATTACACCCAAATGCCATTGGAGCATTGCCCAAGAGCCAAAGCTAAGAAAGAGCCATCCCCAAATTAGGGGGAAGAATCTCCAAATCCTGATAATCCAAGTAAGGATCAGGGAGTTGGAGATCTTAACCATGATGATATACCCTTTGAAGAATCCTCTACTTCCAACCAATATATTGTGCACTTGGTGAACATCAACTAGCTCCAAGCTAGCCTTATTAAGTCTGAAGCCTTGTTCCTCAAACATTGGCACTGCATCCATGCACTATTGAGCATTGAACCCATGCATAGGCAAGAAGGCGATGGCATGCAAGCCCGCCTTGCAAGAATCACATTCGAGCATGACCAGCTCTAATAGAAAATTTGATTGGGAGCAATCTACTTGGAAAAGTAAATAGCTAAGCTCATCTTTCACAGCTTGCCACAACTCCCTCCCTAGACCCATAAGGTTTTCTGGTTGCAATAGCACCACCTA
This sequence comes from Lygodium microphyllum, assembly GCF_053477565.2. Lineage (NCBI taxonomy): Eukaryota > Viridiplantae > Streptophyta > Polypodiopsida > Schizaeales > Lygodiaceae > Lygodium > Lygodium microphyllum. Next base: position 171,215,810 of record NC_141140.1, read on the forward strand.
CAATATAACTCGGTCCCTCCGCTAAGGCACCAACCATCCAATCTAAAAACACCCCATCTCTACTGGCCTCCACCAAACCTCAACCCATCCCACCCCTTAGTCGCTCCAACACCAATGAGGCTGTGCTTATTAGCTCTTGCAATGAAGCATGTATTGCCATGCACACAATATTGAAATAGCAAGGGTATTCACATCTAGGCCAATGCATTATGGGACCCCAAGAAAAAACATATTTACTCCATGATGCTTGTGAATGCACCAAAGATGATTGAAGACCTCAAAGAAGTAGTATTAGTAGCCACATCAAAGGAGAAGGTAGCCTTATGGAGCACAGAGTGTTAGGAGGAGGCAACATATGTAAAGAGGATGGAGGACTTAACCTCTCTTCCACAAGAATTTAAAGAAGGCCATTTGTGTTAGCACTAATTTTAATACCACGTGGCCATAACAAGATCCATTGGGGGTTTGGAACATTATTGCAAACATTCACAAAAGCATGCACCAAGAATTGATATTCCTTTCAATGTGGTAAAGCTAGCATGCATAAAGAGGATGAAGGACTTAACCTCTCTTCCACAAGAACTTGAAGAAGGCCATTTGTGCTAGCACTAATTCTAGTACCAATGGGCCATAACAAGATCCATTCGGGGTTTGGAACACTATTGTAAACGTTCAAAAATTACCAGCATGCACCAACAATTGATATTCCTTTCAATGTGGTAAAGCTAGCTAAGGTCCATTAGAGTCAATTTTAAGGCCAAATAGACCTCTCAAGGATTTGGATGAATTCTTAACTACATTCTAACTAGATAAAAATGGAAGAAGAAGAACATCTTATTCATTGTTCATTTTTCCCTAATTTTAGGGCTAAGTCAACATTAAATAATTGCCCCACCTTTCCTTTCATATTTAATGGTTCCTTTTCCAAAAGTTTGACTAAGACTTTGAGAAATAATATCTCATTAAAATTTGATTATGACCTCTACATGATTGTTTTAAAGTTTAGATATGCTTTTTTAACTTTGATTATTTATATTCTCTTACTGTTATACTTTTTATATGCTCCTTTTTTGTTATTTTCTCCTTTTTCTTCATTCTATTCTTATCATTTCTCTTTCTATCCTATTCATTTGTCCCATTAGAAGGATATTGAGATATCAATTTTTTCTTGTTCTCTTTCTCTTCTAACTAGTTTTCTTTCTCTTAATCGTATGTGCCATCGAAAGAAACTTGACATGCATTTATTCTTCTCTTTCCCCCATATGTGCCACTTCTCTTTCTCATTTTTCTTTATTCTTCTCACCATTTCTATTTCTCGTGTATTTATATATACCATTGGAAGAAGCATAACATATCATTTGGACTACAAGAGGCAAGTCTTAGAGTCCTTTAAGGCATTCTTTGGAATACAAAAGTTGGATATTTTTGTCCTTCCTCTTTGTGTTCTCTCTTTCCTTATTATTTCTATTTCTATTTCTATGTTTTTGTACATGCCATTAGAAGGAGTATGAGATTTCATTGGAGTGCAAGAAGCAAGAAACTCATCAAGGTATTGTTTGGAATATTGCGTACAAGATTTTTCTTTATGTTTATCTTTGTGGTAGTTATTGTAGATCCTAGTAAACATATATTCAAGAAAATTATCTGAGTGCTTATACCCACCATAAGGAGATACTTATATTTGTTATGATAAGAGTGCCAAGGGTGCTCTCTTTTTTTTAATCAAGGTGACTCTTACCTCAAAGCGGTTCTCTCCAAACTCTCTTTTCTATTTTTTCTTGCCCTAATAATTGAAGTTTGAATGGATAAAGGATTATATCCAAGTGATCTATTAATTGGTGAGTTACCTAAATTTCTATACTTGAAGTTTATTCGAGATGTAAATAGTGGGTTATCAGGTTGTTCTAGTTGTTTCACTCTCAATTATGGGACTAATATTGATAATGTGAGAAAAGTGCTTTACCAAAATCATTATGCTTCAGAGGAAAATACATACTAAACAAAAAGCAAGTATGTCAGATGAGGTATAGACATGCAACTAAAGAAATATATTAGAATAAGCTACAAATGCTACTCAATACAAACTTTCTCATTAGTATGATAAGAATGTATACAATACATATGATCTTAATCACATTACTTTGCAGAGAATTTCATCAAAGAGCCATATTTTTGTTTTTTTTATTTTCTTTTAATATTTTTTCTTCTTCTTGCAAAATATTTTCTTTGTTTTTTATGAGATGATTTTGTGTCTTATAGCCTTGAAATGAGATTCTTCAAAGGATTAGCAAATAAGGCATAAGCACTACAATCAAGAACTTTTGAAGCTTGGATCAAATCTAAAAATCCTAATTGTATCTTAACTTTAACAAATATAACCTAGGCTCTCATTGTGGATATGTGGAAAACCTTAAAATTTTAAAGTAGCACAAGTAGTGGCATGATAGAATCATTTGAGTCTTAGTATGATAAATCTTTAGAATTTTTAGATTAAACATTAGAAAGTAATGGAAAAGATATAGAGCAATCTCAATCTTTGTTCTTATATCATCAAATTTAGTTGGAAAACGATCATCGCTATAAAATAGTATACATCAAATAAGCAAAAATCTAATTTAGTGATTTATAAGTACTTTAATGATCTATGATAACAACGTCCAAGAATGAGAATTATTCACTAGAGTCATTCAAAAAATCATTCATTTCACAATACTCAATAATAATACTAATATATAAGAGTCCTCCCATTAAGGGAAATATGGACTATTAAAGAGCCATTTAGCATAAGAGTTAACAACTCTCCTAATGACAAGAGATTTGAGGTGGATTAATTGTTGACAGGGCAATGTGCACATTTCATCCACTCCTTTTTCCCCCTTGGGCCCATCACAAGTAGGCTTATTCCCCAATGTCTATTTTACCTCCTCCCCTCCTAAACTTTTACCTCTCACAACCTTGTCCCTAATACTAGGTACCCACATGGCATCCAAAAGTTAAATATAAAAATTGAATTTTTTTTCTTCTCCCAAAAGGCCCCTTTTTCCTCAAAAACTCATTTCATGTTGGGTATAGTTAAAGAAAAGCTTTTTTGGTGTCTCTTATTAAGGTTTCACTAAATATGAATCCTCTATATCACATGCATTCTCCGTAGAGGGGAGGGTGAACACTCACAAATATGTAAGCATATCATCTTGATTCAAAATTAGAGATTCTTAAAATACAATTTTTACACAATTTTTACATATAGAAGGATTCCATATAAAGGGTTTATTCACATACTGAATAGAAAAGAGGTAAGTCTGATTTAGGGAAAATTCACATATAATAATATTTTTAAATAGGCCTTAAGTGCATGTGATATAGAGATTTACATATACTGAATCCCTTGAGGATGCAGCCTATATAAAAATATCCCTATTTGTAAACTTTATTTACATTAAATGCATCCCTTTTTTATTCAATTAGTGAAAAAAACCTTTATATGATACCCTTCTATATATAAAAATATGTCAAAATAATATATAAAAATCCATTATGTTGAATTCGCATGATACACACATATTAATTTGAGAGAACCCCTCTGAGTATGTTTCCTTGATAACTACTTCTTTTTTCGGTATTCTTCTTCTCGATTTCACAAAATCATCCATTAGTTATTTCCAATACGTCCTTCCTTCCATGGCCATAGCCTGCTCCATAGCCACAATTTCTCCTTTTCTTATAGTCAACTCCCTACCTTCTTCCTCTCAAGAACTACAAATTTACTCTTATTGATGAAGGGGGTACAAAGGCAATGGAGAAGGAGAAGAGGAAGATGCGGGAGAGAAGAGCATACACAATGTAGGTGTTGTCCAACTGAACTGAAAGCCTTATTGCACTATCATATTATGGCAGGCCAAGAGGCCTTTTACCCCAACAACCTCCCACTAAAATGCCAATGTGGCTGGGGAGTGAAAACAAAGAAAAGAAAAGAAAAAGACAAGGTGAGGAATCATGACATCTCACCCAATGCCCAATCGAAAAGTGAGCTATGCAAGAAGTGTCGGGAACCTCTACAGAAGAAGAGTCAAGCATTCCTGAGTCCATGATATCTAGGAGATAAGCGATCCCGCAGCTCCATACAATGGAGCAATCCAAGAATGCTTCTCATGAAGCAAGCACAACTCATCAGTGCATGGCTGTAAAGCATCAGAGTCCTGCATAGCATCACCATGGCACATACAAGATAGCGGAGAGCAGTCAAACTCTCTAAAGTCAATCACTGAAAGAGAGCCAACATCCCGTACACTCGTCCAACGGGGTCTCAAGACTAGATGTGGCCTCAGTGAAGCAGAAGACTGGCTGTCCAGCATGCAAAACTACAAGAAAACGGCTCTCATGAACTTGCAAGGGGTCTAGCAACTGATCAACGACATCCTAACCCCGAGTGCTATGCATAGCTATGTCATCTCAACTAATAAGTGCCTCATTTTCAGCATAAACAGCTTGCTATAATGGCACTATAGCTGCTGTAAAATCATAATGCTTCTCCATGTGACAAAGCTCATGCCAACATAGAGTGTGATGGAGAATGTTATAGGGATCCATATCGAGGACTTCCTCTTGTATATCACCATATTAATCTTGTTCTTAGCTAGGTTCATCATTCATTGAGGTCTTGGAGTCCCTAATATCCCTCTGGACCTCCTCACGGGCCTTGCTTTTGCCTTTTTATCTTGCCATCTAAGTGCAATTGACAAGACTCACTATTAGTAAAGGGGTGTAACTTTTAGTAGGAAACTCGGATCAAGTAGATTCTTGATTCAAATCAAAGGAGAGGAAGACCTATTTGAGATGAGCTCTAAGGTTTATGATAGAAAATGATCAGACAATTCTACTGTTGGATTTCGGTAATCTATACCCTACCCACAATGACCTCAATACATAAAAATTGGCCATAACTTTTAGAGAGAATAGCTTTGATTGGGGGGATTTAAAATTGAAGGGGAAAAATCCGTCTTTGAGAGGAGCTATAGGATTCACTCCTAGATGCGATATAGAATCTAATGTAGTAAGCTTTCTGTGACTATTCTTGAATGTCTATGAGTGATTAAGACACTATTTGTCATCCCAATTCCCACATGCATTGTATGAGTGGCTCATGGGTTGAGGAGACTAAGAATTATAATAAGAAATATCATGAGCATATTGAGCATGATCCCAAGTACATTGAAGTATCCATTTCCTCTTCCATACTGCATAAGTAGGCCTTAGTGTCATACATCTTACATTAACCACATACATATTAAGTGCAATACATGGGTACCTTGATCACTAAGAGTTTGTCCAATTAGGGGGGTATCTGATCAAGAATGGGGTGACCATGGGTTATATCTGCACCTATATATAATTATCAAGCTCTAGATCACCAGGATTTTTGGCAAAGTTCCTTTTAATCCGAGGTTGTCCACCCATTTAGGGTCTTAAGTGGTAAGGGAGGGTCACCTCTCTTTTGGCTTACCACATCACATGGCATTAGTCTTATTCCTCAAATTAGAGTATACATGGAAAACATTTTTAATTAAGCACCCAGTATGAGATGCATTGAAAAATAAACATTGGGTCTTTTCATGAGATGCAAGGATTGAACAAGAGCTTGGGTGGGGCTTACCTTGGTAGTCCATTGACTCACTGGCTACCACTTACCCTTTTACAATTGCTTATTATCCAACAATTTAAGACACATATAATTAGATAAGTGCTAGAGTCAACAAGAACCAATGACGAAGAGTTAACATGATGCATTGGAAGGAAAATGGGGAGTAAGTAGGTTATTGATTCCATATGGGCAGCATGCGTACAATGAAGGACTCTACTAAAAGGGAATGTGCATCCTTAATCTCTCCAATAAAGGGACTAAGCTCGACAAGTTTATTAGAATGAGATATTGATATTGAATTAACATAACTCTTTAATGTTTGAAGTAGATGGATGAAGCTTATCCCACCATGATACCAAGTTCTCCATTAAGTCAGCTCGGGTGAGTAGAGCACTCCAATGGGTAAAATGTTCAAGGATCTGATGTTTCCTCCAATGGAGGGGCCTCATGTGCTTGTTCGTGAGCTTGCACTTCAACCAGAGAAAGATTCAAATAGAACTTTAATACATTCCCATAAGAATTATTTGCATGTTGAGCTTCATATCTTCAATCTAGGTGAATGAGGCCAAGAGTGGCTAAAGGGGCTCTTAGGGGCTGAGATTTGATAGGGTATGGACTGATTTGAGAGCCTAGGCTAAGTTTTCATGGCTATCCAAAATAGTTCGCTATTATGCACCAAGGTTTTCAACTTGTGGGAGCTCAAATGTTGGAGGAAGGAGGTCAAGATCTTAATCAAGAGCCTCACTCAGTTGTTGGAAGATGAGGGAAGCCATTGGAGAGACTGGTCACTACTAAGGAGAGGCAAGAGGGAAGCAAGGACAACAATGTGATTTTCACCAAAAATTATGAGCTATTCCTTGGGGCACTTCTAGGGTCAATCTCCACCAATCAGCTGCTTTGATTGTTGCCTGGGATGCAAGGGATCAGGTTCTAATGGTTGTTGCTATCATGGAGAGGGCTAGAGAAAGATCTTGGTTTTCTTAAGGCTTACTGCCATGGCAACTTGCAAGAAAAGAGAGAGAAAGGGGCCAAAGCAAAAAACAACTTAGATTTTTTCTCTCCTCTAACTCCTAAGACTCCAACTTTTTCCTAGAACCCCTAAAAGTTGCATGAAAAAGAGTGATGACCTGCTAAGTTAACCATTTTACCGATAGATATGACACAGGCTCCAGCCATAGCTCTTACTTGCTCAAAAGAACCTATCACTAACTGTACTTATAACTATGGCCTGAGTAACTAGGGTTTTCTTATTTGAAAAGGAAACTATATAGAGAAAGAGGAAAGGGGAAAAATGACCAAAGCTTGAAGCTCTGATACCACTTGTAATGAATGAGGCTGAGAGAACAGAGAAGAATTAGCAAAAGAGAGAGAAAGAGAGGAAGAAGAAGAAAGATAAAGACAAGAAAAGGGGGAGAAGGAGGAAGGAAGCCATGGAAGCTGAAATAAAAGGTGAAGAGTCAATTATTGATTATGTCTGGATGCCCTTACTAGGTCACCTTACACCTTCTATACCCTGTTGATGAGACTGGTATTTTTCATACCAATCCCATTTTCTTTCATTTCTACACTCTTTATAGTAGTGCACAATGGATGTGCAGTGCAATGGGATCTAGTGAATTTAATCTAACAGTGTGCACAATGATGTGTATGTGTAGTGCAAGTGATTAAGCAAGGATGTGTGGAGGGTTTATTGTACTAAGAGATATAGTGCGGAATTGTATGTAAACCAAGGTAGTGCACTGGTGCACAAGATTGTGTGTAGTGCATGTATGTCTAGTGTATTAGGGATAGTACACTAGAGGCTACAAGGTGAGGTTAGTGCATAATGATGCACTAGGATTAAGAATGTAATTCTGCCGATGGTGCATTAATACACTAGATTATGTGCAAGTACATTAGAATGAAGCTAGAACACTATGGTGTGTAGGGGTGTTAGTTAATGAGCACCAAAGTTCCAAAGGGTGGATTTAGTCCATGTGTAGATTCTATTTCACATACACACAAGTTCAATGCCACTACCAATACAAGTATGCATACACATACAAGTGTGTATGTGTTCAAGTATGTGTACAATAGCTGGATATGCAAGTCCACAAACATGTATAGTAGGGTGACGCAAGTACAAAGGAAAGGTCTCTTTGTCCTCCCCTTATTACCCCTTGGTCCTCTCTTGAGAACAAGGTGGGCATTGGGATTATGAAGGAAGAAAGAGGACTCTTGTATGTACACTAGGGTAAAGGTAGTACGCAATGACCTAGGCTAAGTGTACTAGAGTGTGCTATAGTACAAGTGTAATAAGTATACTACACTAGTAGAGTGTGTGGTGCACTGTGATGTGTCCTAAGGTGCCAAGTGATTGTATGTATGCATGGTTATTATACAAGTTCAAGAAGTACTTTTCTCCATGTGTATGCAATATGCAAGTGCAAGCCTAAGTGCACAAGCACACACATATACATGTGGGAGTGTCAATACTAGTGCCTATGCACTCGAGTGTGCAAGAGTACATACAAGTACAAAATAACTTTGAATTTTAGGGAGAGCATATTATTTTGCATGGAAATACCAATTTAGAGTTATTTCACACACTCACAAGCCAAGCATGATCTTAGGAAACAAAGAAAAATTTGCATGATATATGTCAGCAAGGTTGAGATCTTAAGACTACACTTCTTATGCCCTCACAAAAGCATTTTCTAGCTTCCTATAAGAATTGTTTTGCCGATGACTATCCACCTTAATTTCCACTGATCCGGGTTTTTTACAAACCGGATTTCTACCACAAAATTTGGCCAAAACCCCTATCAAGAGCTACCCGTAGCTTAAACCCTACATCTTATCACCTTGGGTTTACTCTTCAAGCACTAGGTATGCTACATTGCTTCTTGGTTATGATAACTCTAGCAAGTGGAAAAATAAGTTCTTAGGAGGGATGTCAATGTAAAGGGTAAAAGGGATGGGCTATCTTAGTGAAGATGGAAATGGATTACACCTAGGGATTGAGTGAGTGCATATATTTTTTCAAAGGACTAGCCTCCAACTACACTTGGGTTCCACCTGCATCACCAAGATTTGGGATCTATCACCATCATTATAGGACACCTCATCCTTGTACACAAGTCAATGTCCACATCATGGTGTCATTTGGATCTTACACAAAAGCTTACAAGCATGGACCCCCTCTGTCACATGCTTATATGTATACAAGGAATTAAAGTCAAAGCGGCTTTTGGAAGTATTTTTTAATAATTTTAATAGATCCCACGGAAAATTGAATTTCAAGAAAATTCTCGTGTGGCTTTTATTTCATTCTTTTGATGACCAAAACAAAGAAAACAGCAAATCTTCATGCAGCATCATAGTAGATACCTCCCACGGATTTGATAGAATCAATCATAATCTTCAACATCTTCATAGAATCCATCAATATAACAATGAATATAAAAGAATACACCATTTTTGAATGGAAATCAATCACATAGTATTCATCTTCAATATCTTCATAGTTCTCTCTCAATCTCTCGTATACAGTTACACTGTTTTGATAGAATTGACTATCTCTGGCTCTCTCTCTCTCTCTCTCTCTCTCTCTCTCTCTCTCTCTCTCTCTCTCTCTCTCTCTCTCTCTCAATAGTACATCATCTCCTCACTATAATACTCTCATAATGACTCTCAATAATCCTTCTTAGGTCGTGGATGCACCTCCCAAGAGGTATGTCTGGTGTGAAGAGGTACCAAAGCCATTACAGTGTCTCTTCATAGCTCACTACTATCATTATCACTCCAGTCTTCTCTTCAGTCTTTCAGCAGTTGCTTCTTCCATTTGTTTTAGCTCTTTTGAACTTAGATTCATCCTTTCCAAAATTTAGAAAACTTTCCCAAAGTCACACATACTTTCTACAGAACACTTACAGAAGATCTACAGAACAGTATAGTACAGTACCAGAGCAGATACAGAACAGTTACAGAAGGTTTACAGAAGGTCATCAAAGAACATCAAATCCTCATAACTCATACTAAAACCTTTCCAAACTATCAAAAACTATTCAATAAGCTTCCAAAAGATTTCAATCTTCATCAATCATCAATCCATGCTTCATACAGAAGAAAATCAGAACAAAACAGAAGCTATACATAAGGTATATAGAGCCAATCAGAACCTCAACAGAACCTATTAGAACATCACAAAGCTTCATATCTCTACTAAAAATCATCATGATCTTCCAAAACATAATCAATATCATCCAAAACACTCTCAAACATTTTCTTTATCACCCATACATCACTCTAAATCCATCAAAAATCAATCATTTAGTCCTCAAAAACAACAAAAATCAGTCAAACATTCAATCTTTTTCCACTCTCAACATATCCCACACTTAGAAAGGAAGCGTCCTCGTGACCTAAGGAAAACAAGAATATAAGTTCACTAAAGAGCTCAATTTTGATCTTCTATAGTATCTTCAATAATATCGCCAAACCACAACCCCAACTTATCACTTGTATCTGATAGAAAAATACTTCGAAAGGAAAACTTTTGTTATTGATTAACTCGTCTGATAATCATTTAAAAGGCATACCAAATTTGTAAATGATATAAGAGGTTCTTCTTTAGCTTTCCATCATAGGCTTTCCATCCACCATCAATAGTTTGAAAAGTGCTCTCGAACAAATTATTCTCAATCAGCACGAACTCATCACATACAATTATTACAACACACATACTAACACTAACACAACCATCTGAATGACACCTCCAAAAAGAAATATATATCATTAAGAATCATCCAAAATACTTTGCAAAGGCATCAATGAAGGTGATCCCTTTTGAAGGCTTGGTGGTTTCGAAAACGATCCATGGAGAAGGACTCATCCACAAATGTCTTTGGAGGATTTTGAAAGAACTGAAGGCAGCACATCCTTTCTAGCAAAACAAGATATCTACTAAGTAGACATAGGGCATGAAAATATAGGACATCCAACTGTTAGGAATCAACGTTCACATTGACATTCATACAAAATTTTGGAATCGCCTTTTGATCGTTATGGGAATGCCGATGCATATATGCTAGATACCAAGCAAATTGAGTTGTCAATCTCACTGAACGATCTAGAGATTGTGAATATTGGTGAGCAAAATAGAGATAATTCTGGTATGCTTGACTAGCTGTTGTCAAGTCTCCTGGAATTAATGGCCAGTTTATCTATGGTCCTGTGAGAGAATCAGTGAGCTCCATCCTCTTCTTCTGGGAATCTGCTGATCAAATCCTTCATACTCACTAACCAATTGAGGGGGTTGAGAAATAGACGTGACAGGAGATGGAAGTGGGATAAGTTAAAGAGGATGAAGAGATGGGTAGGCAAAATCATAAAAGGAGGAATAAGATAAAGAAGGAGTGGCTGAAAATTTAAGTGAATCAGTTAGGAAATGTGTCAATTGATAAATAGGAAAAGTAGAAGGTATATGGATAGATGGTGAAGGGCATGGTGGAGAAGGGGAAAAAACTCGATCTTCGATGAAAGAACAATAGGTAAATATAGGAATTTGAGGAAAACCCTGAGGTTGGAAAAGAAGAGGTAAGATAGCTGCTGAGTTGGATTGATAAAGGAAAAGATAAGTATCATAGCGATGAGCCATTTGTTGGTAGTATAATAGGCTAGGAACAGAGGGACCTAAAACAGATCTTCTCTGGTAGGCATCAAAGAAGGATGAATCAAATGGATGGTTCTTGGAAAGATAAGCTAGGAGATCCACCCTCAGTTGGTTAAAGCGAGCTCTAATGGCTATCTCTCACCTAGCCGACGCGCCGTCGATCCTATGAGTGTAGTGAGCTTACCTTGATGCCGACATGAGTAGCCTCCTCCCCCGCACACCTCAGTAGCTCCACAATTCTTGATGCTAGCTCAAGCATCCTCAAGCCTCCTCCATCTCCAAGCTCCATCCTCCATAGCCGCGTGCGCGAGAGAAGAGAAGAGAAGAGAAGAGAAGAGAAGAGAAGAGAAGAAAAGAAGAGGAGATGGTGAAGAGCTTCACCCTCTTGATCCCTCACTCCCACACACTCACTCCCTCACACTCTCACACTCACTCTCTCAAGAGCACACACAAGCAAGAAGGAGAGAAGAAGAGAGGAAGAAGAAATCTCTTGTTAGCCACACACCAAAGAATGAGCTTCTCATTCACTTTTCAACTTTATATACAAAACCCTAAATCCCTTTTGGGCGGTCATCCCCTTTTCCCCTTTTTTACATGGCCGGCCGTAGCCTAGGCCCTTTTTCCCATTGTCCTTCTATCTTCCTAGCTTCCTTTCCACCACCTGTCTACATTTACAAATTGCACGGGTGAGAGTCCGGCACTCTTTGAATTAAACCATGATGCGCTTGCGCTCTTTTACAATAGTTTGACTTGCGCTTTTCCTTGTGCACCTTTGTCTTCCATTTTAGCTTTCCGGATTTTCCACTGCCTGGTACTCTTTTACAAGATTTCAGGGTGTGCCTTTGTATTTTAAAATGCACCTTTCCCCTTTTGCATTTGCCTTGGACTTTTAAGGTTGCCCTTGCGCTTTTGGCCTTTCCTCCTCTTCTTTCTTCAGTCGAGCTACCTTTTTTCCGCCTTTGCCTTGTGTCTTTTTTATTTTATTTTGCTTTCTTCGTGTTGGGGTTAACACCTCTGACTGAGCTTTTGTTAATTGAATCTTCAAAGAAGATGTTTCTTCTCTTTGGGTCTCAATCATTTGGGTATGCTGCTCCATCTGCTTAAATAGATCAACAAGTGTGTCTTTAGCAGAGGCTAACTCTATGGTTGCCTTATGCAACTGGTCTTTGGACTGCATCAATTCTTCATAGAAATAAGTATACAGCTGTTGAACACAAGCTGTCACGGAAAGTTCAATCGAACTCTGGATGTCATTACAAAGGAATGGAATAGCATCTCCTGACACTAAATGTTTAGTGAAGGGACTGATATTTCCAGAGAACCCTCTCTATGTGCCCTGAATAAATTGTTACATGTGAGGTAAGCAGGGAGGTCACTGCCAGATGTAGCAGGTATTGTGACTGAAGGAATGACTGAGGGAGTTTTATCTGCCTCATGCTTCAATCTCTTCCGCTAAATGACCAATGGAGGAGGGGAATCAAGAACATCTATATCAATAGGTTCTGACTCTTTTGAAGGTGGTGGGGGAGGTACTGGATCAGATGGAGGAGAGGAAAGCACACCCTTCTTATGTCAAGAAAGCATATAAATATGAACCATAAGTGACATTCGTGACATTTCCTCAGGTTACTTTGACAAAATGTTGGTCAATATTTGTAAGTAAGTAAGTACTCCAATCAATGGCCACCCCTTTTAACACCATCCTGGAAGCTGTGAAGAGTTCTTTGGACAAATAATGAGATGGTGTTTTGGTAGGCATAAACCTATCTTGGAGGAACTGGCAGACTAACTTCCAAAGAGGATCAGTGATCATGGAAAAAGATACTCCTAAAGTATTTATCACTTTCTTGACATCCAGAATCTCTTTGGTCTGCTTCTGTAACAGCTTGAAAATCTCATCATCGGAGAATAATTGTCTAGCTGTAACAAAGGGCTCTCCTTTGTAGGGAAGAGACAAAGCCTTCCCTAACCCTTGGGGTGTCAACACCATGGAGACACCATGAACCATGCCCAACTTCTTACTGTATGATGTAAGAAACTCATCACACATGGATGGATCATCTGGAATCAATGGGAATGAGGTAGCCACGAAAGTCGCAAATCCTGCTTTCGCTATAGTCTCAAAAAAAATCCAGTAGGGAATAATAATCCCTACTGATCAACGGGACATACTCGATAGGAGGAGTGTGAGACGCCATTCAAATGGAAAACACACACACCACAAACACAGGCAATCACAAAGAATTCATGTAAAACAACCAAAATATCTATAAAAAAGAAATCAATCAAAAGAAGTACACACACACAGACGTAGCTAACCAATTTACCACCCCAAACAGCCCACATCTTAGAAAAAAATTGGCATGACCTCTACACATATGCGACCGAAAACTTCATGCAATGCAACAAGCAGGCACCCAAAACCCCGTATGAGGCAAGAAAAAGAAAGAAAAGCTTCAAACCGCACACGTAATCGTAGCACATAAGCAAACCATAACACTAGTAAAATCGAATCAGGACCTAACCATAACTTTGACCAACGATTTCAGCTAAGAGGACTTTACGCGTCCATCCCACAAAGCGTGTTTATTAAAAGGGAAAAAAAAGTGCAGTGAGGGGAAATGGTTTTAATGAAGGATTCATTTTAAGAAATTATTAACAATGGGTGAAATTTTATTAGGTGATAAACCTTAATAAGAAAACGGCGGTTCCTTCTTAAATTTTTAATTACAATTTATTAGGGTGAAACGGTGCTTTAATGAAACCCGGACTACGATTCCCAGACTGGGATCTCTAAATGCAAATTCATTAATTAAAAATTAATGGTGATATGGAGTACTTTTTTGCCAGCGCGTACTTTTTTGTGACGATTAGTTTATTTTTATTAAAAATTAAGGTGTCTTTGAAGCGCGCTTAGCTTGTGCAAAGTGAATGGTTGGTTGATTTTAAATTATTAGAAACATTGTGTGTTCAGTGCGAGTGCACGTGGAAAAGTGGGTGAATATAGTTTATTTTAGCAATTAATTATGGTTAATGAATGATAAAAATAAATAAAACTTAAAAAATAAATACATCGTAGGGGTATGTATGCAATAGACTCAAGGTGCACGGAGTAGTCCCAAATGCAAGGAATCCAGTAAAAAAAACAAACACCACTGTGACTGGAAAAAATAAAGCACCTTAATGTCTTTGTATTACTTGTATATTTATTATTATTTTTAAAATTTGTTTATTTTTATTTTTTCTTTAAAGTGGTATTTTAGGTGTGTTTGTATTTTGTATATTGTATGGTTTTTTTTTACGTTCATTTTCTTCCTCTATTTGTTTATTTTTTTTTAAACGATTAAAACGGGATATAGAACACATGAATATATTGTGAAGTGTAAGGGTGGAATTTCAGCAATCCAGCAAGTGTCAATAATGTGTTGTAATTTATTCATAATTTTTCAATTGATTTTTGGAATTTAAAATAAATTTTCATGAAGTGAAGTATTAAATTTAGGATTTTGGCTTCAAATAATACTTTAGCCATTTATGAAAGCATTGTTAATTGAGAAATTATTGACAAAAGGGGCAAGGACATTTGTGGAATTTTTTGGAATTTTTTTGAAAATATTTCTGAATTTTTACTAATTTTTAATTAATTTTACTCATTTTACATGTATTTTTGAAAGAATTTTGAAGTTTTGGTTTTTTGCAATTTATTATCTTGAATTCCCATTTTGAAAAATATTCCAAATGATTTCAACAATGTTGGAAATTTTTTAAGAATTTTTTGGCAATTTATCAAGATTTTGAATGAATTTTAATGGATTTTTGAAGTTTTTATGTGTTTTATGTTTATTTTTATGTGCTTTTATGTATTTTTCGGGTTTGAAAATTAAAAGGTGGTACCCGAGCTGCATGTGAACATCGGAGGATGACTGCATGTGAACGGCTGACTGCAACACACCACCACACGAACAATCGGGAAGCGCGCCCTCGCGCGTGAGTGCCCACTAGCAGCTCACGTACTCATGCATGCGTTGCGTGGTGAACAAGGGAGGTAGAGGGAAAAAAGGCAAGAACGAGGTGAGCACGAGAGAAAACGGAAGAAATTAAATAAATCAGGCGGATTAGGTGAATCAAGTTGACTAGGGGAAGTAAGTTGATTAGGTTAGTAAAAGTAAATTAAATAAGGGTAGTGGATTAAGTTAGTTAAGGTAAATTAAGTAAAGTTAAGTTAGTTAGAGTAAATTAAGTAAAGTTAAGTTAGTTAGAGTAGATTAAGTAAAGTTAAGTTAGTTATAGTAAATTAAATAAAGTTAAGTTAGTTACAGTAAGTTAAAGGAAGACTAACTAGGGGTGGAGGGGGATGGGCGTGCGACGGCGGGAGAGGCGGAGGTGGAGGAGAGCAGGGCGAGGAGGTGGAGAAGGCAATGGACGGAGAGGGCGGAGAAGGAGGAGGAGGAGGAGGAGAGGGAGGAGGACACGGTGGTGGCAACGAGGGAGAAAAGGGAGAGAAGGGAGACGGTGGTGGCAATGAGGGAGAAGGAGAGAAGGGAGACGGTGGTGGCGACAAGGGAGAAGGAGAGAAGGGAGACGGTGGTGGTGACGAGGGAGGAGGAGAGAAGGGAGATGGTGGTGGCGACAAGGGAGAAGGAGAGAAGGGAGACGGTGGTGGCAACAAGGGAGGAGGAGAAAAGGGAGACGGTGGTGGCGACGAGGGAGGAGGAGGTAGAGAACAAGGTAGGGAGCGGCACCCGACAACAGGTAAGGTAGTTGCCTTGGGTTGTTTTTTGTGTTTTTTAATTTAATTTATTTGTGTTTAATGATAATAATAATTATTGTTATTTGATATATATAAAAAGGTTGTGGGTGTTTTGGGAAGTAAGGATTTGTAACGAGTGGGTTGGGGTGGGGAGATATTAGTGTGTGTGGGAAAAATGGGTGGTAACTGTGTGTGTGTGTGTGTTTTTTTTTTGTTTTGGTTATGTTGTGTGGTTTTTTTTGTGTTTGAATGTTCTTATTATTATGTTTGTTTGTTTTTTTTGTTCTTTTTTTTTCATTAATGGAAGTTTTTGGTTTGTGTAAGGTGGGCTTGTTGTTTGTTGTTTTTGTGTTTTTCTTAAAATAAAAATTGAATGTGGGTTGTTTTGTTGGTATGGGGGTTTGTTTTTGGTTTTTTTTTTTGTGTTTTTTGGGTTTTGTAAAAAAAATTTAATGGTGTGTTTTGGTTGTGGGGTTGGTGTTTTTTTTTTAAATAAATAAATTGGATCAGGGTGTGAAAAAGGAACGCATCCCCGTCCCGCGCATGCGCACAGGACGAGAGTAAAAAAATTTGCAAGCGACGGGATCAGATGGGGCAGAGACGGCGATGCGCGAGCCACAGACGCCATGAGGCGCGTAAAACCAAAAATAGGCGCGTTCACGCACGACACGAGAAACACGGCCACACGGCAAAAAGGAAGAAAATTTAATAAAACCCAAACCGCACGTTGGATCGAAAAACAGAAAAAAGAAAAAATGTACCGGGAGACGAGGGGAAGATAATAGAAAATAACAACACGGGTTCCGGGGCAAAATCAGGGTGTTCACATGGAAAAAACACAAAAAACAAGCCCGAAAACACATTCGTGTATTAATATCGAAAAATCTGTGTGTTGAAACAAAGTGTAGAAAGAAGAAAAATGTGAAGAATAATGTGTCAAACAACCTAGCATGGCAAAACACAGTTTCGATTGAGATAGGATGCGTTCACATGGGAAAAACCCCAAAAAAGGACCCGAAAATGGACTCAAAAATTAATACGAGAAGAACCATGCATTGGAATAGAGGAAAGTAAAAAGAAAAAATTTATCGAAGAAAGGGATTCACAGGGCTAGTGCATCAAAACTAAGTTTGGGGGAAGGTGGGAAGGATTCACATGGAAAAAACACAAAAAACGCACCCGAAAACAGTCGAAAAAATTAATAACTAAAAATCCAGCAGTCGGAAGAGGGGGGAAGGAAAAAGGAAAAAGTGGGGGAAAGGCTGGCAGGACATGGCTGTCAAATTAAATTGGGATTCCGGTGAAAATATGGCATGTTCACATGGAAAAAATGTGAAAAATAGGCATGAAAACTCGCAAAATTTAATTCGGACCAACCGCGCATTGGAATGACACGGAAGAAAAAAGAAAAATGTTAGAGGGAAGGGGTAAGATAGGGTTGGCACATCAGATCAGGGTTTCGAAGCAATAAGGTCGCGTTCACATGAAAAACCATCCAATTTACAGGAATTGCTTCAAAAATTAATAACTTTAAAACCATATGTCGGAACAGGGGTTGGTTTTAAAAAAAAAGGCAATTCGAAGGGATGAAGAAGTCTGTAAGGTTGGATGTGATTCTCAGTGAACGTAGGGTGCATTCACATGGAAAAATCACAAAACAAAGGATAAAGAAAAACGGTCAAAGAACAGCTCCGAGGATATGGTGAAATAGAATGGAGGAGTGGGAAAGGGACCCCATCAGGGTTAAATAAAGTCATGGCGTAGATGCATGATCATAACAGGATATAGGCATGGGGCTATACAACATAAACGCACAAGGACGCGTTCCCACACTTAAAACCTTAGTAGGAACGGTAAAGCGAACATCAAGGGCCTAGTACCACACATCAGGCCCACCACGAACGTCCCCACACTTAAGACATGACCATCGCTGAGAAACAAAAGGTGTAGGGCTAGAAAGACGTGACCCATATTGCCGTGGAGGAATGTCGACTATCGAGGTTGCGTCTTGTGTCATTGTCGGCTGCAGGAGGTAACAAGGTGTCTTCACATCACACGTTGTTTGTCCTTCATAGCAGGGACCACGCGGCAGCACCCAGGGAGATAGTTGGTTGAAGAAATTGCAAGAAAGTTGTCGATGATGAGGGATATTGCACTTAACTCACGATCACTCAAATGAAATGAAAGAACAATCACTCGCCCCATTACGAACATCGTTCGAGGTAATATTGATGAAACCCCAGAGCTCACACCCGGTTTAGAAATCAACAAAGGAATGGTGCAGAGAGAGTATGCCAAGGTGCACAATTAATGGTGCATCAGTGTGTCCAACCCGTATGGCATAGGTGCCAAGAGGAAGGCCAGGGAGCCTTGCAGTGCAGTGTACAGAACAGAGTGACGTGTCCCGTGCTTATGACAAATACACATCCTGTGGGTGCAGAGGGAAATGAGAATGTACCTGACTCCAATTGTCAAAACGTCCCTCAATCCTCACCTCTTGATAATTGATTGAAGAAACACCAGTCACACTCAGCCCACCCTCTGTCTCACGCTCTGTTGATAGATACAGAGGGCAGCCCATTCCTGAAACCCATTAATATAATCCTCACTGTCACTTGTGCAGAGGTTGTATGCCTTGTGCGCATTTGATGGTGCAATTGTGTATCCCACCCTGTGCTAGCATATAGTGCAAGAAGGAAGGCCAGGGAGCCTTATGGTGCAGTGCACAAGAACAAATCGCGCATTATGCATTGAGAGGCCCATCCCTACGGGCAACACGCCGTTCACACATCTTGCCTCTCATTTGATTTGAAGGGAAAGACTGGTCACTCACCTCACCCTCTATCTCACACTCACTGATAGATATAGAGGGCATGCCATACGCACATCCCCATCCTGTTAGGATGAAAGCTCGCATCACTCAAGGGGTTGGTGATGAAGATCGTGTCAGTTGTTGTTGTCATCAAGATCTTGAAGACGAGGCGTACCCAGGGAGGCAGCCAACAAATCTCATATTTCAATGATTGGTAAGAAAAGTCGTCTGTTAAGAAGGACAGACGAATTGATATTACAGAGACAGTGCACCAAGGGAGGTGGCTTCAAATTACTTGCTAGAAAGATTCTGCTTGTGATGAGTCAGCTATCCTGAACTGCAGGGTGTTGCCACCTTTTCCACATTCAGCTTCCCATCCAAGGATGTTTCCATCGTTTCTTGGAACGAGGCCTGTTATGATAGGGAATTTATTCCTTTTCTCCTATAATAGTTTTATTTTTATTTTTATTTTTATTTTTATTTTTATTTTTCTCTTTTTTTCCTTTAAGAAAGAGAATGGTAGAAATATCATGTATCAGGACCAACCCCACCACCATTGTTGGATCAGACGAGAAGAGAACAAAGTCGGGTTGAGAGGTATCTGTGAGGGGCTAGCAGAATGAGACCACCTCGTGAGGAGAATCATAAGGGCTATCAGAAGCACGACAAGGATAGTGCAATGCCCAAAAGGGAGAGGGTAGGTCGACTGTGATTGTCAAGATCCCCAGGGAGAGAAGTACATCTTCAAGCGATAGCCATTGATCAAGAAGGGATCATCAAAGGCATCAATGGTCTGCACTTGAACAGAGCCGTTAGGATTGACAGCAAGTACCTTGTATGGGCCCATCCACCGTTGTTGAAGCTTGCTAGGAAACTTGCCAAATCTCGAATCATAGGCTAGGACAAGATCACCTTCTTTGAACTCCTTGAGCTTGATGAAACTGTCATGAAAGGCCTTGTGTCGTGCTTGAGTGGTTTCCATGCACTGTAGGGCCATCCGCCGTATCTCATCCAAGCATTCCAAGTGTAGGAGATGGCATTGCAGTGACTCATAATCTCCCAAGCATTCTTTAACAGCCACTCGCAAGGAGGGCAATTCCGGCTCAACAGGGAAGACGGCTTCTATACTGTACACTAGCTGGAAAGGGGTCTGTCTTGTAGCTGCCTTATGGGAAGTTCTGTATGCCCAAAGGGCCTCTATAAGTCGATCATCCCGGTCGCGATGATGTGCAGCAATCATTCTTGTCAGAATCAAGCAAAGGATGAGATTGGTGACTTCAACTTGGCCGTTGGCTCTTGGGTAATAGGGAGTGGACTTACAATGGCAGATCTTATACAACTCTATCAGCTCCTCCATGATTTTTTTAAGGAAATGAGTATCTCGGTCACTTACCAGCTCAAGGGGATTGCCAAAACGGGTGATAATATTTTCGTACATGAACAGGGCTATGCTGTTACCATCATCCCACTTCAAGGCTTTACCTTCACACCACTTTGTGTCATAATCATACTAGGATGTATCTGTTCTGCTTACATCTGGTAGGTAGATCAATGGGACCCACAAAATCAATCCTCCACTTCTCGAACGGCTTTAGGGGAAGAATGGGTTGTAGTGGTATGGCACTTGTTTTGGTGGGCTTCCCCATTCGCTGACAAGCATCACATCTCTTGCAATAATCATATGCATCCTTGTGGAGGGTCGGCCACCAGTATCCTGCTAACAAAGCCTTCCTGGCTATCACTTCTCCTATGAAGTGTCCACCACATGGTTCGTCATGGCATGCTTTCAATACTATACCGATTTCATCCCCTACAACACATCTTCGCAGCACTTCATCCTTGCCTCTCTTATGCAGTGCACTGTCTAGCAAGGTGTAGGGGGTTGATTCTAATTGAAGCTTCTTCTTCTCACGACTTGAGATGCCAGGTGGATACTGTTGAGTTTCCAGGAGGTTGGCTATGTCTGCATACCAGGGACTAACTGTTTCAACTAGAAACAAGGAAGCATCAGGAAGGCCAGGATCGTCCTGTTCCTCTTCTTCTGTTTGAGGGATTTGTGATAGATGATCGGCTAGGACATGGGAACGGCTAGGCTTAGTGACCACTTCAAAATTGAACCCCTCGAATAGGAGCAACCATCTCATTAGTCGTCCTTTAACATTTGCTTTGTTCATCAGGAAGGAGAGGGCTTCATGATCCACATAGAACTTGAAATGTGTTGACAATAGATAGTGTCGAAACTTCTCCAGTGCCAACACCATTACCAAGCATTCAAGCTTTGTCACTGTGTAGTTCCATTCCCTATCAGTGACCTTTCGACTTGCATAATAAATGGGTTGATCTAATTTAGAGGGGCCCTTTTGACATAAGACAGCACGTAGCCCTTCAACTAATGCATCTATGTGCACATGGAACTCCTTCGTCCAATCAGGAGGTTGTAAGATAGATGCTTGGATAAGGCACTGTTTTAGGGTATTAAAGGCCTCTTCACAGTCATCAATCCAAAGGAAATCTGCATGTTTCCTTAGGAGCTTATGCAGAGGAGCTGCCTTGGTTGCAAAATGTGCAATAAATCTTCTGTAGTAGCCCACATGGCTAAGAAATCCTCTCAATTACTTGAGGTTTGTTGGTGCTGTTAAAGCGGCAATATTTTCAATCTTTGTAGGGTCTGTTGCAATCCCTTGTGCAGAGACAATATGACCCAAAAGAACTCCCGAGGAGACACCAAAGTCACATTTGTCGGGGTTGAGAGAAATCCCATACTCTCGGCATCTATCAAAACATTACTCTAGGTGTCCCCAATGCTCGCGGATTAAGCTATAGGCACAAAAGTCATCAAGATACACCTGAATGAAATCATGCAAATGATTCTGGAAGGCAGCCATCATTACTCGTTGGAAGGTGGCAGGAGCATTAAAGAGCCCAAATGGCATCACTCTGTAGACATAGGTCCCCCATTCTGTGGTGAAGGTTGTTTTGGATTGGTCCTCTTCTGCAATTTGGATTGGTCCTCTTCTGCGATTTGGACTTGGTTATATCCGCTGAATCCATCCAAGAGGGAATACAGCTCATGGCCTACCACTGTGTCCAATAGTTGGTCTGTAAAAGGGATAGGGAAATGATCCTTCTTCGTCTTTGAATTGAGCTTTCGAAAGTCCACACATATTCAAAGTTTCCCGTTCTTCTTGGGAACAACCACAATGGGTGACACCCATTCACTATTAGCCACGGGATAAATGAACTCAGCTTCAAGAAGTTTAAATAATTCAGCTTTCACCATAGCAGAGTAATTAGGATTTATATGCCTTTTTCTTTGCCTTACAGGTTTGGCATCATGCTCTAGGTCAATGTGATGTTGGCATACTGTGGGATCAATCCCCTTTAGGTCTTTGTATGACCAAGCAAACACATCTAAGTTCTCTTTAAGTAGGTCTCGCAGGACCTAATTCTTCTTCTGGAAGATTGAGGCCCGCTTTCAGGTGACATTCAGTACCGTCAGTATCCAAGAACGTTACTTGTTTTTCACCTTCCACTTCGCGGATAAATGTCCCATGGATTGCTTCTGGATAGAGGTCTAACTCTTTCAAGAGAGTTGTATCCTCATCTGATGTTTCGCTAGAACCAGTGTCCTCCTTCTGAATAGATGACTCATTTATCTGTTGAGGTTACTAGAAGGGTATCAGAGCTTTATTTGCTTCTGTGTAAGCGGTAATTTCTTCTGGACTTAGGTATTCATCTTCAGAGGATGCGTCTAGGAATGCCACATAGCATGGACCTTCAAGAGGCCGTGGCTCTAAGGGCTTTGGCTTCTATTGGCAGGGGGCATAATCATCGTCTTTTCTCTGAACTAAACAGTTAGGGAGATAGGAGCCACTAGTGAACTTAATTTTTATGCCTTTAATCCATTGCTTATACAGATTCTGTATACTTTGTGGTCCACTGATCAACCCAAATGGAACCATGGTCATTCCATCCAGCACCCTGAGATCTTCGGCTTCTGAGATCTCCGTAGGGACATCAACAAGATCATCCTCTATCAGAGAAAATTCTTCATCTGCATCCATCCTAGCTCATCACCCTTTGGATCACCTGTACTTCTGATAGAAAAAAAAAATAAGATATACTACATGTGCATTGACTATAGGGCACTTATCAAAGTCACTACAAAAAATCACTACCTAATATCTTGTGTTGATGATTTGTTACATAAATTAAAGTGAGCTTTAATCTTTAGAAAAATTGATTTAAAATTTGGATATTATCAAATTAAAATGGACACTATTGATATTGCTAGAATTTCTTTTCACACACAATTTAGACACTATGAATTTTTTTAGATGCCTTGCAATTTAATGGATGCACTTGTAACATTTTTGCTAAACTTATGAATATAAATTTTATTGATTATTAGTATTTTGGTATTTGTATTTGTTGATGATATTCTAGCTTTTAGTAAATAAAAAACTGAACATAAACAACATTTAAAAGTAGTTTTTAATTTGCTAAAAGACAATCACTTGTATGATAACCTTGCAAAAAGCGTATTCTTTCAAGATCAAATTGAATATCTCGGTCATACTGTTTATATGCAAGGCATCCATGTTGATCCAAAGAAAGTGCATACTATTAATAAATGACATATTCCTAGAAATGTACATGAAGTTTATTCTTTTCTTGCTTAACTAGTTTTTGTAGGAAGTTTGTGCAAAACTTTTGTTTGATCGCTCTGCCACTCACCGTTTTACTTTATAAAATATTAATTTTCATTGAGTGTTTAATCAACAAAAACCTTTTGACCCTTTAAAATATTGCTTAACTTATAGCTTGTCTTGCAATTAATTGATTTTAATCAACCTTTCTTTTTGGTTGTTATTGATGCTACAGGATGAGGAATAGTGTTGTGCTCATGCAAAATGACCATCCCATTGCCCATGAGAGCAGCAAATTGCAACCATCTGAGAAAAATTATAGTATCAATGATAAAGAACTTTTAGCTATTGTGCATGCTTTAGCTATTTGAAAACATTTCCTTATGGGTTCAAAAGTTTTAATAAAAACTAATTAGCAAGAAATAAAGCATCTTCCATCTTAATCACTAATTTCTAATAGGCATATTAAATGGGCTTTTTAAATTTAGATTGTTTACCCTATAATTCAATATCAATCAAGATGTGCTAATATTTTAGCTAATGCTCTTAATTGTTGCCCCTTTGATTATGTTTCTACTCATCGTATTCTTGGGTAAAAACTATTTAATTAAATCATGTGCTTGTCATAGTAATTTAATCTTTTGATTCCATGATTTCTACTTACTCTTCTGATCCTGATTCTTGTGATATATGGCATCATATGCATGACTCTAACCTTTCTGTTTTTAATGATTATACTTTTGATAATGGGTTTTTTTAACTTTCAAAAGAAATTGTGTGAATCTACACCATTTAGGATCATGGCTATGACTAAAATGTACACACCACCCTATATGAGCCCTTGAGGTATTCAATCTACTTTCAACACTTGTAAAGAATTTTTCTATTGGCCCAACTTAGATCATGATATAGTTCAATTTGTATTTGAATGTAGTATCTTTCAAAGAGTTAAACACCATTATGGCAAGAAATTTGGTTTACTCATGCTTTTAACCATTCTTAGTTGTCCATGGGAACAAGTTTCCATGGATTTCATGAGTGGCTTGCTAACTACTTTAGCACATAATGATATGATTTGGACCATTGTTGATAGGTTTAGCAAAGAAGCCTATTTTCTTTCATGTAAAAAGACTTTCACTACCCCTCGAGCTACTAAGCTTTTCATTAGTACTATTTTTTTCGCACTATGGTTTTTCCCAAATTCTTGTATTTGACCATGATCGTCATTAATTTGTAATGATTTTTGGTTTGTCTTCTTCAAGAACTCAGGTTCTAAAATGGACTTCACTTTTTCTTTCCATGTTGAAAGCAATGGTCAAACTAAGGCTACTAGCACAACTATCCTAGATTTACTTCAATCTTACATGATTGATCGACTTAATAATTGGGACTCTATCTTATAATTTACTTATAATAATACATTTCACTCTACTATTGGTCCAATATCTTTTGAGATTGTCAACGAAAATAAATTTCCCACTCATATAACTATAGCCACTTCTAATATTCCTACTATTGATGCATTGGAATCTACTCATAAGAAAATTTTAGAGAATGCCACTAAACATATTAAACAATCTCAAATTTTTCAACACTATTCACGCAAAAAAAAAGTGGAGCGATTAAATTTAACAAAAACAATTTGGTATGGTTGTGCATAGAAAATCATGAATTAAAATCTATTAATATACATCCCAAGATCAAATTGGCTCCTTGTTATTATGGCCCATTTCTCATTGTCCACAAGATTAAGGATAATGTTTTTTGATTGGGTGTACCTCCACACTAGCAAATTCATAACTAGCTTCACATTAGTTTATTAAAGCCGATTTGAGGTACACCTCTTTTTACTCTTGTAGTTAAGAACCCACATTTGCTAAAAGAGGATACTAAGATTTTAGGTCATAAAAAAAAGAATCTACTATGACTTGACCACTACAAGGATTGGTAATTTATATCACCAATATTTAGTTAAATATAAAAGCCATTCTCTTTAGGAATCCCAATGGATTCAAAATTCATCCTTATCTCCTATGGAAACCTCTACACTACAAGATATGGGCCTCATACCGATGTTCAAAGTGATGCAAATGTTCATTATAAAAATTACCACTGTCGTCCCAAAAACCGTCGATATAAGCGTCTCTACAAATTCATCACAAAAGTGTCACTATTTGCATCATATTTGCGATGTACATAGCAACATGTGCAGAGAAATCAGCGATGCTAATAGTGACGGTTATACAGAGGACAAAAAAATTATGGCAAGGCAACAAGCTGCCCTGCCACATATAGCACCATGTGCTGTATAATATTTTGCAAAGCAATTACATTACATGTTGGGTATGTAATGGTCGTCAAGATGAGTGCAAAAACTACTTAAACCCATAAGACTGATAATTCATAAAATAAGTACAAGACTAGTGATGACAAGTCATAACATTACATGGAACCATGGAGAGAGGGGAGATCCAAAACAAACATGAAATTCTATTTGTAATTATCGCAAGATACGATTTTATACAAAGGATGATAAGTACATCTAAGAAATAGTACATGGAAGATGCTTGCATAGATCACACGACCAAAAAAGAAGAGGGTGTGCACTCCACGAATCCAAGTGCTATCATGCCACTATGCAGGCACAGTGTAAAAAAAACATGGAGTACATCATCATCCAAATTTCTTGTTGATGTAGAGAGTCAATGTGATCTAAGTCATTAGTGCTAGTGTGAGTGGCATGAATAGTCTAAAAATACTAGATTTTTGGACAATTTTAGCCTATTTTTGATATTATTTATTGTAAAAATTCGAAAAAGTTAGAAAAGCTTCTAGATTAGGATTGCATGCAAAAAGTAAGTGACTTTTTCAGTCAGTTATTGGATTTTTCATAAAAAAGATTGATGGGCAAAATCGTGTGCATCGTGATTGCTATTGATAGGCTGAAAACTACACTTTGGACTGGAAGAAGGAGTGAACTAGGAGATTCTGGACTAGGTATGCTAGCAAGTGTTCAAGTGTCCTAGGTGTCCTGAGATTTTACCCCCTTCCAAAGTCAATGGAGCCATCAGATTTGGGTTCTGAGTAGCAAAGAAGGAGCTGTTATTTTGATGCATGTTTTTGTTCTACGAAGGAGCTCTAGGAGATCTAATGCCTAAAGATTGCTTCTAAGTAGTGCCAGACAAAGGATTTCAATTTCTATTAATATATATTGATTCGTTTCATTGTGCTTTGTCTTTGTTGTGTTTACATCTTGTCTATTCCTTTTCTTCTCTTCCATCTCCTATCTCTACTTCCTTCTACCTTTGATCCCCGGTTGGATTCGACCTTTTGACCAAAACCCCTCCGACATTGGTGAACCCGATGTGAAAGGTCATTAGAAGAAGGAAAGACAAGATGGGAGAACCTTCGAACACAATCTCCAGTGATGTTTTGCAACAGTTGATGCAGAATATGAATATGCTTATGCAGGTACAACAACAATAACAGGTGATGCAGGCCTCTACTTAAACAGAAAGTGTTATGATGAATGCTCTGCAAAAGCAGTTGAGTGTGAGATAAAGATATTCAATGGTAGGAATTGTAACGTGTCCCCTGGTATCATCCAGGACACGTCTTAGCAGTCCATCGGAAAAGATGTCTAGAAAACTCCGCCCGGCACTCCCGAGGAATGTTACGGGTTTTGTGATCTAGGTCTTCCCGCGTCTGCCACGTAGCGGAAGTATCCTGGCCGTTTCCCACTTAGGATCGACCGGAATTAGGGTTTTCTTGTTTGGTCATTAGCTAACAGCAACTAGCGTCAAACCCGAGCGAACTACTTTACGCAGAAACGTCAGGTCCGAAGCAGATTCACGCTGCACTTGGTTCAAGGAGAATGGGAAACGAGAGGGATGCAAAGCTCAACCTCTTTGCCATAAGGCATAGTCCCATTCCGTTCCCCTAAAACAACGTAAATCGGGTAAGACGTAACTTTAGGTCATCGTTCTCGTTATTCGTTTTGATGATGATGATCATTCCGCTGTTCTTCGAGATTTTTGAGAAGAGTTCCCGGCTAACCAGGACCATTTAACCGTAGGACGGCGGACCCATGGCCCATCCTCCGCACTTTCCTTGGTTTGTTTTAGTTATGTAATTATCTAACACATTAATTTGACATATAACAATCAGCTTCTTTAATTAACCCTGTTAAGCACTTGTTCCTTCACGTAATCTTATCACGTGACATAGAAAAACAATATCAAGCAAGTTCTTTTAACATTTCATCATTTTATCTTTGAAATACAAGGAGTTCAGTCCGTAGGCTTGTCCATAATCCGCCCGAAGGCTATCTAGTAATCCTCAGGGATCACTATTCCAAGCTTCCGCCCGGCCGTTAACTAGTATGCGGGCCTCAAGATCCAATCCCGAGTCACGTTAGCCTCTTGTGCACAACCCGGAAGGCGAGGGATTTACGGCCAGAGCCCCCCCTGGCACCCAAGCGTCCTCCTACTCCAAGTAGAGCTCAACGGAGAGACCTCTCGCGGCGGGTTCGGTCCACGTTCCCGGCGCGGTCAATAACCCCCTTGGTTAGGATCAGGCAGGCAGTCGGGGATAACTGAAGCTGCCTCTCCCTTCAGGCCTTTTAACCTGAAGTATAGATACTCATTTAATTTGTAATTCATAATTCAACCAGAGCCCTAAAATCTCTAGCAAGCACAAACATTTCCATTAATCAATCCAGTTGTATGGCAAAATGCTAAGGAAGTGTTCTTTCCTTTTTGAGTGTATCAGCACTCGTTCCCAAGGTGTCTTGTAAATTGGCAAGATCCTTTTTCATTCCGGTGTTAGGCATACCCAACTTGGTTAACCCTAAAGTGCTTTAGATATGCTAGTTTCCGGTTTACACTTTCCTTATTTAGAAGGATATCCAAAAATACGTCTTTTTGCAAGATAACTTGCGTAAGGATCTGCCCACACGTCCTACGATGGAATAATCTGTTTAGATTCTTTAAGCTGACGTATGTCAGGCCTAGGGTTTCTTCTTTTAAGAACCTTAGGGACAAACCCTAGTTCCTTATCTTTACGAATTTATTGTCCCTACAGTAAGGAAAGTAGTCAAGTGTTTAGGGTATGAATGTTTCTATGTTTAGATTGGTTCAGTTATCTTTTGGAAGGTAATACCTATCGTCTTGTCACGGTTTTGCTATCCTTGTGACAATTTACTTTCCCAGTCAATACAGTTTAATTTAACTTCCGTTTTTTTCTTAAAGATGAAGTCATGCTAAATAACAACAATTTCCTTGCTAAGATGTGCAATTTTTGCAAAGATAACTCCCTAGTAATTTGAGCGTCGAAAGAAACCTTTCATGAATTTAACCATTTATAATGATTCGTTGCAAAAGGAATAAGACTAATGGTGCAAGATATAATTCCTACACCTTAGGATTTAACTAAAATATACTACTATAGTAAATGGATAATCTTGTTCGTAATTTATAATGCTCGATGCAATTTGAAGAAAACTAAGTTCTATTTATAATGCTCGATGCAATTTGAAGAAAACTAAGTTCTATACATCGTCATTCATAAGCTAAACTCCTTCGTTACAATAACTCGAACAAATCTATCCTTAACAATTTTTCTTTGCATGATCAGCTTAAAACCGAATTAAAGCAAAGAAAAAAAACCTAGTTTTGGAGTGAGATATCCACATGGATACCGGGAGATGACCCTCCCGCAGCTACACCTTGGACTTTCTTAGGCGGCATCGTAGTTGTAGTCTTTCCGTCGTGGAAGTAGCTTTACAATTCCTTTTGAAATTCCACCATGGCTCCCTTTTGCAATAACTTGCACCATGCGTCGAAAGTAGTTTTAGAAGGCTTCCTCCTTGAAGTAGGGAATTCGGAAGGGGGTGATTCACAATCTTTTGCGGATAAGACCCATTAAAGCCATAGGAGGGGCTTAATGGCCTTATAAAACTCGCACAAACAAGGAATAAAATAAAAGTGTGGAATCCCTTACGAGGGTTTTTGAGTGGGAAAGGGAGGTGTTAAAAAGACCCTTAACACTCTCTTTCCTTTTACGAGTGGGGGAAAACAAAAAACAAAGCCCCAAGGGTATTTTGCATGGGGAAAGGAAAGGGCTAAGGGGGAGCCCTTAGGGGGGATTTGAGATATGGGGGAGGGAAATAAGGCCCTTTAAGGGAGAACTTACAACAAAAAAAAACTATAGGGAAAAAGCTTTTGAGGGGGTGGAAAAAGGGGCCTAGGGGTTTAAAACATGAGGGGAAAAAGTAGCTTTAAAGACTATAGGTAAGGGCCTAAGGACCCTTAGGGAAAATTTCGAGGGAGGGGGGTTTCAAGAGCACAAAGGAAGGGGGGCTAAAAAGAAAATTTAAAACACGGGGGAGGGGGTTTCAAGAGCCACAGGAAGGGGGGGGGCTTGGAAGGTTTTAAGACACGGGGGGGGGGGGGGAAGATAGTAACACCTTTAAGGTCTGAGTTCTTTTTTTTGGGGGGGAAGGGGGCTTATAAAGCCCCCTTAGAAGATTCCCCCCAAGAAGCTTCTACAGCTTCAAAACCACGTGGCAGGGGGGAAAGAGAACCAACACCAAAGGCGGCGTTCTGACGGCAGCAGGGGCATGGTTTACGAGTGCATAGGGCGACGAATTACGACGGCGTCTCCTCCTTCAGCAGCACCACAGCAGTCCTCCCCTCACCCTCAAGTGGCTCAGGTGTAGTCCTATTTGGCTTCTCCCTCCCTCAAAGCCTTCTCTACCTCGCACATAGCCTAGAACGGTGTCATGGCAGCACTCTCCTCTTCGCAATCCGGCAGGGTTGTCTCCTTCGGCCTCTTCTCTCACGGCTCAGCCTTCATTTCTACAGCGCCCCCCCCCCCTCGTTTAAATAGTGGAGGGGAGGGGGATCTTTCCTCCCGGCGTGTCATCACGCATGGTCCCCCTCCCTCCATAAGGCTCCACCAAGGAGCTTAATAGCTCCTTCTATTCCCCTCCCCCTCCAGCTCGTTAGTCGGTTGGAGGGATAAGGGGGGGGAGGGGGGGGGGGGATTTCCATAAATCCAATTCATTTTTTTAACGCGGAATATTACAGGAACGTATCTACATATGCACATACCTATGCTCAAAAGATGGAATTCTTTTGGGTGGCTCAACTTACATGGAGCCGGTATTTTGTACGTGTTACTATACATGAACTAAAAGCGTGAATTACTAAACTATACATGCAGGATATTGATTGGGTAGCTTTCAAGAAGACACTCAAGGAAGAATTTTACATTGAGGATACAAGTTTGATTACGTACAAGACTTTTCAGGAGTGGGTTTTACAACCCAATAAGGGTCTTGTGGCTACAGAATTGTTAAGAGAATTTGAAAGTCGATTTGAGCAGTTGGATCTTGCAGAACAATAAGCTCTTGCAAGTTAGAAATTTGAATTGTTTCTACAAGCAAGAGATCCTAAGCTTCAAGAGAAGCTTGATGATTTGCTAGAGGATCGGAGTACAGAGATAGGTCTGAAAACAGAGTGGAGACATATCAAGGACGCTGTTACTGCACTTGTGAAAAAGCATAGAAGAAGAGAAAGATTGGATGTCTCTAGCTTGCCCACTATTGTGGGCAAGCAAGACAGTTGATGTATCCAGTAAGCCATCCACTTCTGTGGCTAACCCTATGGTTGTATCTTCTATTGTTCTCTCTGTTAAGGAAGATGTCTTTGATGAATTGGTCAAAGGCATGTGAGATCTTCAATTGAAGGTTGCAAAATTGGATGAAAAAGGACAAGAGGAAAGGGGATGGGCAACATCCCCTAAGCCAAGAAAAAGATGTATATGGTGTGATAGTTTGTAGCATGAGAGAAAGGATTGTGTTGCCTTTAGGGAGGCCTTGGCACGACAACTCATCTTTTGGAAAGATGACAATATCCATGCACACGAAATGGGATTGCCTCTTGCTTTGAATTTTGGAAAGGGAGGTATGCAGAAGTTGTTGGAAGACTTGGTTGTTTGAAATGCTTATGCGGTGATACATGCTTCTACTTTTGGTCTATAGTTGGATAGAATGCATGGCCAAGTGATGGTTGGTCCAAATGCTAAAATATGGGCACATGCTTTGTATGCAATTGAAAAGAGGAAAGTTACTACTAGTGAAATATCTCATGCAGGAAAAGAAATTGGTCACATAATTGGTTGGGAATCACCGATAGATGCATATTCAGTGGATGCATATTTAGAAAAAGGACAAAACACAGATGCACTTGTTGAAGAGAAATAGAAGAGAGATGAAGATAATGTAGGGATATCTAAGGAAGTGACAAGAAGAAGTGTGGATTTGCCTAAAGCTACAAATCAGCTATCTCTCGAGCATGTTATGGAAGAAGCTTTGCAAGAGCAGAAACATGATAGTAGGCAAGAGGACAAGAAGCTGGGATATAAGTTGCAATCTCATATTTAGACAGGCACAAATGTCTTTCAAGATCCTGTACTAGAAGATTTTGATGAAGGAAATTCGGTATGGCAGCCTCTATACTATGCCAAACTCCCTTCTGCCACAAAGTGAATGAGGTAAGGGCACCATCTAGTCATGGAAGAGCGAACTAGGATGCTATGCAAGAGGGAGAGGAGCTTGTGAGGGAGAAGAAAGGAAAACTCTGTGTGTGTGTGTATGTGTGTGTATGTGTGTGTGTGTGTGTGTGTGTGTGTGTGTGTGTGTGTGAACTACAAAAAATAGATGAATCAATAAAACTTAAGAGGACACAAGAGATGGAGAACCCTCAAGACATAACCAATATACACAATATGGATACCAATAGCATGGGCTTATTACACTGTAGAGCATGTATAAGTTATAGTAAGGGAATGAGCTGCATGAGCTCATGAGAGAGAATGGGGAAGGTTCAATAGGGCTAAAGAAGGCCTCTTGGCTCTCTCTTGCAAATTACAAAGGAGAAAGCCTCTTTATATAGGCCTTGAGGGTGTTTAGGGAGGAGGTTAAGATAGAATAGGAATTAACACCACCAAAGCTACATTAAGGCGGTTCCACCAATGTGGAAGCTCCATCTAGATGTTTTGTTGACCAATTTTGTACTTAATCAAGTTCCATCATAGGTAAGTTGTCTCCATTCTCCCCCCCATAGCTTGATTCCAAGAGCTCTCCTATAAAAAAATATAGAGAATCTTTATAAAATAATATCATATCTAGCAATAATGGAGAGAGAGTAGTGAGAATTCATACATTACTACAACAATTAAGGATGATTTGAGAGTGATCTCCACCGCAGTTGGAAAAAGTTGGCATCCACCATTTTGGCCATATCTCTCGACTCATAGCTCCAAAAAATTATAAAAAAATACCATCCAAAACTTCAGCTCACGCGCTATAAGTTCATGTTGAAAAGTTTTTTTGGATCGGAGTGGAAGTATTTTTAAAAAATCTTACAAAATCATGTGCATGATTTTTCTTCCTCACATGCCCTTTGGATGGCTCCAAATCCATTTCATATCTTTTCTTTTCACATTACACATTTTCCCTTCACCTTCCTCCATTGATCTTTACTCTTCACCTCCCCTTGGTTAATCGGTCCATGAAATATTTCCATCCAGTGATTTATTGGATTTCCCAAGAGGTTGTTCCCACCCTCTTCTTTATTTCAAACCTCCAAATGTACAAAAAATCAACAAAGTATTAGAATTATTTTTTTTTTGTGATTTTCTCAGATCATATAGCCCCCCCAACCTGGCTAGAGGTATTTATGCCTCTAGACACTCTTTGGTATCTTGAGCTGACTCCACCCTAATGTGATAGGGTTTTAAGTGCCATCCATTTACCCTGGTCTTGTGCACTTTTCCCTCAATGTCTTGAAGTTTATAGGACCCATTGTTGAATTTTTTTGTGACCCAAAACGGTCCCTCCCACCGATAGAGAAACTTGCCATCCTTTCTTTTATCAAAGTGATTGTCATATCGAAGCACTAAAGATCCCTCCTTGATGTTTTTATCTGTTAGCTTCTTATTGAACTTTTCTCTGTGCTTCTCAGCTTCTTGGGAGTAGTGGTTGATGGATTCCTCACGATCCAATTGTAGCCTCTCTAGGTCCAGTAATCTTTGATGTAACTTCTCCTTTTGAGAGCCTATTGTGCCACCTAATACCTGAAGGCTAGCTAATTTCACCTCAATAGGCAAAAGAGCTTCTTGTCCATAAACTAGATGAAAATGTGTGAACCCTAACATGATTTTGAAGGAGGTTCTATAAGCCCATAGAGCTCCAGTAAGGTGCTTGTCCCAATCTCGGTGTCGTGCTGCTGCGCATCCGAGCCATAAACACCTCCATTTTTGTTGTGCATTTGTGTTATCTTTTCACATGTGATTTATTGTGTGTGATTGATGCATTAAGATAATCTGTCCTTTCAATACCCGCATCCAATGTACATACTCCATTTATGTGTGTTTCAGTTTGTATGCATGTTGTATGTGTGACAGAAAAATATGAAAAACTGATGCCAAAGGACATTATCAAGCTAATAATTTCAATAATGATCTCCAAGAAAAGTGCAGGAAATAGTGGAATCGAAGGAGGCAGAGTAGAAGCTAACATTAGTAAAGATTGATTCTTCCCTCCTGAATATGCTAGAATTCGCCATGCCAATGAAGTCAAGACTGCAAAGAAAGGAGGGGATACGGAGAATGCGGACATGAGGCGAATGGAGGAGATGAACCAAAGAGCTTTGTGATATCGAAGGTCATTGATGCATTGAATCAGATCATGCTATCGTGCTATTTTTCTTATGCTTGTGGTTCATGTCATCCATGGCTAAACTTATGGACATTGCTTCGATTGGATCACAACAGAAATCCTTTGCTACATTTGATTTCAAAGGTTGGTTATAAATTGGTACATTTGATACCATGGTTTCATGGGAGAAACCATTGAGGTAGTAAAAGAGAAGGCTTTCTATTTTGAAAGTTGGAGGGAAAGATAAAAAACTTGGTACTTTCAGAATAGCCTTACGAATGCTATGTTGAGATTGGAGAGGGAAAAAGCTAGAAAAAGGGGGGATATTTTTGAAAAGGCTAAGAATGGCTGGATGTGGGCGCATGGAACCACCCAAGGGCAGACTTAACACATCGGCTGTCTCCATTCCTGTGATCGGAGATGCAGACAATGGGTATGAAAATGCAATGAATGTGAAGAGGACTGTGAAAGGCTATATACAAGCAGGATTTGCAAGAATTCTAATAGAAGATCAGGTCTTCAAAACTTGGGCTGCAGCAAAAGTGATAGCCTGATTAAAAGGATTGAGTGTCTCTACTGTGCGCCTAGCTTTACCAGACATAGGTTTGATATCCTATGGGGAGATGAGTGTGCAGAACTATATGGAGAGACTAGAAGGGGAGTTCTGCAAACGGCCAGCCAGCAACGTTGCTTCGTGGGGCTAGAGAGAGTGGCGGAACATGGGTTAAGCATATTCCTAGGCTCATCAGGAAGGAAGCAATTTCATGCTGTCACTGCTCAGCAACCTCTTCTTCAATACCAAAAGTTGACTGTGAAGCAGACAATTCCAGACATTTCTGCATTTGGCCTCCATCAAAGTAAATATTGGAGGACTATCGTCAGGCTTGATTGTCGGGAACCATAGCACCTGGTCATTCAAAGCCTGGCCTCTGTTTGATTTTGCTTGCTTCTGACACAGTTGCACAGCAAGAAAGCACGTTGGCATAAGGCAGCCTTTCAATGTGGCTGCCATCGCTCTGTGGTGGAGCATGATCTCTCTCTTAGACATACTTGAAGCATCTGCATTGCAATGCAGTTTGATGCAATTGGCGGTGCTTTAAGCTCCACAGTAGCTTCGCAGAACAGTCTGCCACCTGTGCTGCTAAGTTTTAGAAGGAATAAGCACGTGAAATTTGTAAATTCTTGTAGCAATCTCCTGGTACAGTCACTGTGTACATCATCCTTTGTTAGACACTTTTCTACTGGGCAAGCTGCAGGGATTGATGCCACTCACAAAAGAATCTCCAACACAGTTATGGCTTTGCCAATGGAGACAAGTGATGATGATGGCAGTGGATTGTGTACAACTTGTATGTCTTCACTGCTGCCTGTCAATGGCTCTTCTACAACAGCCAATGTTTCCTTAAGGATGTTGGTTCGTTTACATTCAACCAAAACTGCGATGATGTTGCAGAAGTGGCTGAAACCAATTTATATACCACCAGTGGAGGCATAGCTGATGTCCTTGGCATGATATCAAAGACCTGCTAAAAGTGTATGGAACAATCAAGTTTGTAGAATATAGTTATGGTCAACCATCTGGATTTGTTCGATTTGAGAATGCTGAAACCGTGTACTTTTCACTGGAGGTGAAGACTGCACTGTGAGAGCATGGGATACAAGAACAGCTGAGCTTACTCTGAAAATATCTGGTGCTCATTCCAATCGAATCAGGGGGCTGAGTGTATTGGATTCAAGTCATACAGCAGAAGTGTTTCCATTCTCTGCTGTCCATTGCTATTGTCTTCTCCTGTGGCAATCTCTTGCTGAAATTTGAATGTTGAGAACAGTCTTGAACTAGTGTTGAATGTTGGGTAGACTTATAGGTTGATTGCTCAATGATTAGATCGAGAAAAAGCTCAGAATTGTTGCCCAGCAGAACTCTTCCAGCAAAACTCTTCAAGACAGTTCAAGCCTATGTGCCAATGGCATAATTATCTTCAAACACCTGAATATAAAACAGTTTATGAGATACTACAGATTTTTCTGAACATGGACCTCATGTAATTTACTTGACAAGGAATATAGTGAAATTTGGCATCAAAAATTCGATTTCTTCTTGTTAGCCTCTTTCCTTGTTGCAACTTGAACTCCGTGTTCAGCAGCCCTTACACGAAATCTACGACATTTCTAGTGAACCCGACGTGAAAGTGCTGCGTCAATTTTCTGCAAGATGGGAGACTCGCAAGAAGAGATGACAGATGACAATGTCATGAAGAACCTGTTTCAATCATTTACAACCTATATGCAGCAGCAAGCTCACGGGAAACGTGATAGTGATGCCATGGATGCCTTGAAAGCTGTCCAACAGGAGATGAAGCAATTCAATGGCCAACAAGTGTCAACTTACCTGCATTTATATGAAGAAAAAATGAAGTTTTTTGGGGTTTCTCAAGATGTTTGGAGCCGCTACTTCTTGCAGATCGTGGTGCGCGCTCTTGAAGTCCGAATTTCAGAAATTCAAGGAACACATGCTGGTTGGGCAGAGTTTAAGAAGGCATTAAAAGATGAATATTTCCTGGAGGATATAGGTCTTATGAACCGCAAGAATTTCTTAGCATGGGTTTCTATGCCTAATAAGGGACTTTCAGTTACCGCCCTTCTGCGAGATTTTGAGAGCCGCTATGATCAGTTGGATGGAACTGAGCAGCAAGCTTTGGAGATGCAGAAAGTGGAATTATTTTTACAAGCCGCTGATGCTGATTTACAGGAAAAGTTGGATGATCTTTTGGAAGATCAAGCTACCGATTCAGGTTTAAAGACCGAGTGGAGACATGTGATTGATGCTGTGAATGCTCTTGTTAAGAAGCAGCGCAGGAGAGTACGATTGCATCGTAATACATGATCTGTTTCTGAAAAATCCTTGGAGACCTCTTCTTCTACCCTTGTTGCAAGTTCTATGCCTAAGCCTACTTCTCCTGTTGTAAATCCACCAGTTCCTGCTGCTCCAGTGCCCTTATCTGTAGATGATGTTATTAAAGGCTTGGCAGATTTGACGATTGAAGCAGTCAAAGCTAAAGTTGGAAAGTTGAAGGAGCAACTTATGTCAGTACCTGCTGTAGCACCTGCTCCAGCGACTGCTTTTCCAGCTGGCCAAAGAAAAGGGAGACGATGTATTTGGTACGATAGTACAGAGCACCAACACTGTAGAGGTTGTGATGCTTTTCAGGAAGCGCGTAAGAAGAATGTAGTGTTCTGGGGACAAGATGGGAAGATATGGCTGACAAAGACTGGTTCTCCTCTTGACACGAACTTTGGTAAGGGAGGCATGAAGAAGCTTGTTGATGATATGGCTACACGATCAGCTTATGTGAGTGTTAGAGGAGATGCTTCAGCTTATGGAGTCCAGCTTGAGCAGAAATCAGATGGAGACTCTGCTTTATGGTCCTCTGCCTTGGAGATAGCGAAAAGAGGGAAAGTTTAGGCATCCACTATGACTTGTGTGGGCTCCAGCATCCGAGGAGAAACGGGATGGGATTCTCCTGTTCACAGGTATTCTATTTTTGCTTATATGGCAAAAACGCAGGGTTTAGATGCCATGGTTGAGGAAAAGAGAAGAAGAGATGAGGAGGGTCTCAGCACCTCCAAAAAGACTAGAGGGGGTGACTTTGTTTCATCACCTGTTACAGCTCCACCTATGACAAGTTCTCCAGCTCAATCAGGTCCTGAACAACCTATGGGAGACAAGCAGATGAAAGAAAAGAGGCAACCAAGAAAGGAGCCAGGATTCAAGCTCTTGTCAGACCTTGATATGCAGGCAGATATGAGCAAGATTTTTCATGAAAGAATTTTGAATAGTGAAGTCACTTTTACTGTTGGAGAAGCTCTTGGGATTGCTAGAAGAGAAATACAGGATCAGATGCAAGATCTTTTGCGGAGGAAATGACATGTGATGGAAGGACCTACTTTACAAGGATTATGGCATGGAGCTCTTGGGGAAGAGCATGATGATGCAGTGATGGTTGAGAATGCTTCTGTCAATCCGCAATTGGAGAAAATAGTTCAGCCTATGCAGTACGAAGATGATGATACCCCTATCCTCATTCCTCGTAGCCATTTTTCACGTAGTCATTGGGCTAGAGCAACCACTGAGACGGTGGTAAGGATTGGAGAGAAACAGATTCCTTTGGTCGCTTTAGTCGATCATGGTTCCAAGATTAATCTTATTGCTCGAGGTGTTTATGAGAGTGGCAAGTGGCCTATGGATGCAGAGCATGGCTAGCGCATGAGAGCCGCCAATAATACTTCTGGTGATATGTATGCTGCTTGTCCGAGCATCAGAATTTCTATTGGCAATGTTGAAGAGGATTATCATTGCTTTGTTCAGGATTCTTGCTCTTATCCGATTATTCTTGGACAGCCTTTCATTACAGAAGCAAGAATGGAGACAAAAGTGATGGATGACGGCTCAGCCTATGCACGGATACACAGTAAGGATGGTATGCGAGCTATTCAGTTTATGACTGTTGAGGTAAATCATCCGAGAAATAGGGACTCCTTGCGTGAGGCACCACTACCTGCGAAGGAGTTGGATTTTCATTAGGTGCCGCTGTCTTGCAAGACGCCAGTGGTACGAAGCGGAGAAAAGAGGAGATCTCGCCTCCTGGCAGCCAATCTTTCTCCACTAATTTTGTTGGTTTTTCTTCAGATAGTTCAGTGAGTTATCAGAAAATTTCAGATTTGCCTAGAGCTGCCAGGCAGTACATTGGTCATAAGGAGAAAGAGTTGAAGATTGCAGGTATTTTGCAAGCAGAAGAGCATGTAGATGGGCTGTATGAAGGGATGTCTTATGCAGATACACTGTTTGAGATGGGAACAATGCTGAAAACTGATGTATGTAAGGATTCAAAGATCATACCTGTGCAAACCTTGGATATGTTTCAGGAAATTTATGATTTTATGCTGAAAACAGAGTTAGAGGTAGAGAAAACTCAGCAAACTGAATCTATGGCTGATCTTGATCAGCTTACAGAGTTGCAGAGGGCTGAAACCTTTCAGCCAGCAGAGTTAAATGCTGGAAAAATTCTGCATATGGAGTATGAGGCTACACCCATGCAGTCCATAGAGCCGAGGGCTGAATCCATTCAGCCAACAGAATTTAATGCTGAAAATTTTCAGCATACAGAGTTTCAGGCTACACCCATGCAGTCCATAGAGCAAAGGGCTGAAATATTTCAGCCAACAGAGTTGAGAGTTGCTGAAAATTTGCAGAAATTGCAGCAAAGAAAAGAGTGCCTGACTGATGCCAAGGTTGACACGAAATATAAAATAGTTGATAAGAAGGTTAAGCCGGTTGCAGGGCCGCTTCCTCCTGATAGTGATGAGCGGATAGAAAAAGCTATGAAGCAGCCTATGTTGAGAAATCCTGCAAATATTGGACATAAATTTACAGCTAAAACTCTTGCAGAATTGAAGATTGGAAATGATGATTTCTTGCTTCCAATGGAAAAATAATGCTTTAGAGAGATGCTTGGATGTCATGGTAAGGCGTTTGCTTTCTTTCCTCATGAAATTGGCTGCATT
Organism: Lygodium microphyllum; assembly: GCF_053477565.2. Lineage (NCBI taxonomy): Eukaryota > Viridiplantae > Streptophyta > Polypodiopsida > Schizaeales > Lygodiaceae > Lygodium > Lygodium microphyllum. The sequence continues at coordinate 171,255,597 of NC_141140.1, forward strand.
AGTCCCGAATTGGTTGCACCTATGGTCATCTTCACTGTCCCTCATGTGCCATGGAATATACGTCCTATACCTGTGCCTAGATCACACTTGCCAAAGCTGATAGAGTTGCTGAATGAGAAGATTAAGATGGGGATTTTGGAACCCTCTTCTGCGCCCTATTCTAGCAGGTGGTTTATTGTACCAAAGAAGAATGGTACTTTGAGATTTATTCAGGATATGCAACCCGTGAACAAAGTGACAATCAGGAATGTGGGAATAGGTCTAATTGTGGATGAATTTGCTGAGGCTTTTGCAGGACGAGCCATCTATTCTCTAGGTGACTTGTATTCTGGTTATGATCAATTTCAGCTTGCCTTGGAAAGCAGGGATATTACTACCATGCGGACACCTATTGGTCTTGTGAGGATGTGTACCTTGCCTCAAGGTGCCACCAACTCAGTTGCTCATATGATGAATGCTATGCATAGAGTTCTACGAGACTATATTCCGCAGTTTACCATGCCTTTCCTAGATGATGTGCCTATTAAGGGTTGTGCAGAAGAAGAAAAGAATGAGAGTCTTGATTTGCGAGGATGTAGACAGTTTGTGGCTGAACACTTGGTTGCTTGTGAGCAAATATTGACACGATTAGAGAAGGTGAACTTGACTCTTTCAGGGCTTAAATTTGTCTTTGGTGTTAATGAAGTCATCATAGTTGGGCATATGGTTGGTTAAGCCTTCACCTGCAAAAGTGGATGCCATAAGCAGGATTGTAGAGTATTGCTCGACTACTTCAGAGGTGCGGTGATTTGTGGGAGCTTGTGTATTTTACATGATTTGGATTCCTCATTTTACTCACATAGCAGATGTTCTCTATCAGCTGCTTCGAAAGGGGCAGAAATTTCATTGGGATGAGAAGCATTCGAAAGCCATGCGTAAACTCAAGAAGCTGTTGCAGTCAGCTCCTACTCTTCGCAAGGCAGATTATCAGTGTGGACGGCCAATCATGTTGACAGTTGATACTAGCCCTATTGGCATAGGTTGGGCAGTGGGACAGGATGATGCTGATGGAAATAGATATGCAATCCACTTTGGAGCTAAAGTTCTTAATGAGCGACAGAGGAGATATCCGCAGATTAAAAGAGAGTTGTGGGGAGTAGTCACTGCACTGAAGTGTGATAAAGGGTATTTTATTGGTGCTTCAGTTGTTGTGGAAAGAGATTGTTTGCCTTTGCTTGGCATGATTACTAGCTATTCGACTCCAGATATAGCGATGCTTCGGTGGATTGCCTACATCAAATCATTGAATCCAGAATTTCGACACATAGCAGGGAAAGATAATCCAGTTGCTGACATGCTATCTAGAGCGAGATATGAGGATGAGGAGTCAATGTTTGCAGAAGATGATGAGATAGAGTTTGCAGCTTCTGTCCTTGTTCATGATTGTCATGTATCTACTATTGAAGCCTTTATTGAAGAACTCTATGTTGATGAGTGGCTGCAAATTGGACAGTATCTAAGTTCATTGACTCGAAGAGCTGATTGGACAGATGATGAATTCAAGAAAATCAGAAGAAAGGCTTATGGGTATTTCTTGAAAGATGGTTTTCTTTGGAAGCATCCAAAGAAGAGAGGCGGCTTACCCTTGAGAGTAGTTCGTGAGGTAGCGATGCAGATACAGATTATGCGAGAGTTTCATGAGAGTTCTTGGGCTGGTCATAGAGGTGTGTGGGCTACCTATGAGAAAATCAAAGAAAGATACTGGTGGAAAGGGATGTATAAAGATGTTTCCCACTTTGCGGAGACTTGCAGGGACTGTCAGCTTTACTCTTTAGTGCGGCATCATGATGAGTTGCATCCGACCTATCCACTATGTATTCATTATAAATGGGTGGTTGACTTGGTTACTTTGCCAGTGGGACTTTGGCAGATGAGATATCTTGTCTTGGCTAGGGAGGATCTTACAAACTATGTTGAAGGCAGATCTTTGCGGATGAAGACCACCACTACAGTATGTAAATTCTTGTTGGAAGAAATATTTTGCAGGTATGGATGTATAGGCAAGATTACAGCTGATCGTGGAGAGCTAGATGCAGACGAAGCTAGAGAATTTTTCTCACGGCTTGGGATTAAGTTGGCTCTTACTACTGCCTATAATCCAGAGGGAAATGGCAAGAGCGAAAGAGGACATCCACCGATAGTGAAGGCATTGGCAAAAGCTTGTAGAGGTCGGATTGGAGATGGCCGAGATTACTACCTTTTGCATTGTGGGCAGACCGCTCTACACATAGCGTGACTAGTGGATATATGCCTGCAGAGTTGATGTATGGGCAAAAACCTGTCATGCCTACAGAAATCTGTGCTCTCACGTGGAGTGCTCTTCCATGGCAAGAGAATTTATCAAGGGAGGAGCTTCTAACTCTTCGGATTCGTCAACTAGAGAGAAGGACAGAAGATGTGCAGCTACCAGTTGATCGTTTGAAGGCAGCCCAACTTAGAAACAAGGACAGGTTTGATTTGAGGCATCGCTTGAGGCCTAGAGCCATAAAAGAAGGAGATTGGGTTCTAGTCTACGACAGTAGTCTAGAGAATCAGCATAGTAGCATGAGAAAAATGGTTCAAAGATGGTTTGGACCGTATGAGGTGAAACAGGTTTTTGACAATGCTATCTATGAGTTGGCTGAATTGGATGGGACGGTATTGAGGGTGCCCATTGCTAGAAAACGAGTCAAGATTTTCAAGAGAAGAGAAGATGAAGAGTATTCACTTGAAGAATTGACAGAAGAAGAGTAGGTAGAAGAAAGTCTAGCAGAAGAAGCAGAGAATATGGATGATGAAGCTGATGGAGAAACAGGTCTACTAGAAACTGATGAAGGATTGGACCTGTTTGTGGACTTGGATGATCGTGGATAGTTGGCTCATCCGGAGGATGCGCACGTTTAGAGGGGGTGGATGTCGTGCTGCTGCGCATCCGAGCCGTAAACACCTCCATTTTTGTTGTGCATTTGTGTTATCTTTTCGCATGTGATTTATTGTGTGTGATTGATGCATTAAGATAATCTGTCCTTTCAATACCCACATCCAATGTACATACTCCACTTGTCTGTTTGTGTTTATGTGTGTTTCAGTTTGTATGCATGTTGTATGTGTGACAGAAAAATATGAAAAGCTGATGCCAAAGGACATTATCAAGCTAATAATTTCAATAATGATCTCCAAGAAAAGTGCAGGAAATCGTGGAATCGAAGGAGGCAGAGTAGAAGCTAACATTAGTAAAGATTGATTCTTCCCTCCTGAATATGCTAGAATTTGCCATGCCAATGAAGTCAAGACTGCAAAGAAAGGAGGGGATACGAAGAATGCGGACATGAGGCAAATGGAGGAGATGAACCAGAGAGCTTTGTGACATCGAAGGTCATTGAAGCATTGAATCAGATCGTGCTATCGTGCTATTTTTCTGATGCTTGTGGTTCATGTCATCCATGGCTGATGAACTTATGGACCTTGCTTCGATTGGATCACAACAGAAATCCTTTTCTACATCTGATTTCAAAGGTTGGTTATAAATTGGTGCATTTGATACCATGGTTTCATGGGAGAAACCATTGAGGTAGTAAAAGAGAAGGCTTTCTATTTTGAAAGTTGGAGGGAAAGATAAAAAACTTGGTACTTTTAGAATAGCCTTATGAATGCTATGTTGAGATTGGAGAGGAAAAAAGCTAGAAAAAGGGGGGATATTTTTGAAAAGGCTAAGAATGGCGGGATGTGGGCGCATGGAACCACCCAAGGGCAGACTTAACACATCGGCTGTCTCCATTCCTGTGATCGGTGATGCAAACAATGGGTATGAAAATGCAATGAATGTGAAGAGTACTGTGAAAGGCTATATACAAGCAGGATTTGCAAGAATTCTAATAGAAGATCAGGTCTTCAAAACTTGGGCTGCAGCAAAAGTGATAGCCTGATTAAAAGGATTGAGTGTCTCTACTGTGCGCCTAGCTTTACCAGACATAGGTTTGATATCCTATGGGGAGATGAGTGTGCAGAACTATATGGAGAGACTAGAAGGGGAGTTCTGCAAACGGCCAGCCAGCAACGCTGCTTCGTGGGGCTAGAGAGAGTGGCGGAACATGGGTTAAGCATATTCCTAGGCTCATCAGGAAGGAAGCAATTTCATGCTGTCACTGCTCAGCAACCTCTTCTTCAATACCAAAAGCTGACTGTGAAGCAGACAATTCCAGACATTTCTGCATTTGGCCTCCATCAAAGTAAATATTGGAGGACTATCGTCAGGCTTGATTGTCGGGAACCATAGCACCTGGTCATTCAAAGCCTGGCCTCTGTTTGATTTTGCTTGCTTCTGACACGGTTGCACAGCAAGAAAGCACGTTGGCATAAGGCAGCCTTTCAATGTGGCTGCCATCGCTCTGTGGTGGAGCATGATCTCTCTCTTAGACATACTTGAAGCATCTGCATTGCAATGCAGTTTGATGCAATTGGCGGTGCTTTAAGCTCCACAGTAGCTTCGCAGAACAGTCTGCCACCTGTGCTGCTAAGTTTTAGAAGGAATAAGCACGTGAAATTTGTAAATTCTTGTAGCAATCTCCTGGTACAGTCACTGTGTACATCATCCTTTGTTAGACACGTTTCTACTGGGCAAGCTACAGGGATTGATGCCACTCACAAAAGAATCTCCAACACAGTTATGGCTTTGCCAATGGAGACAAGTGATGATGATGGCAGTGGATTGTGTACAACTTGTATGTCTTCACTGCTGCCTGTCAATGGCTCTTCTACAACAGCCAATGTTTCCTTAAGGATGTTGGTTCGTTTACATTCAACCAAAACTGCGATGATGTTGCAGAAGTGGCTGAAACCAATTTATATACCACCAGTGGAGGCATAGCTGATGTCATTGGCATGATATCAAAGACTTGCTAAAAGTGTATGGAACAATCAAGTTTGTAGAATATAGTTATGGTCAACCATCTGGATTTGTCCGATTTGAGAATGCTGAAATCGTGTACTTTTCACTGGAGGTGAAGACTGCACTGTGAGAGCATGGGATACAAGAACAGCTGAGCTTACTCTGAAAATATCTGGTGCTCATTCCAATCGAATCAGGGGGCTGAGTGTATTGGATTCAAGTCATACAGCAGAAGTGTTTCCATTCTTTGCTGTCCATTGCTATTATCTTCTCATGTGGCAATCTCTTGCTGAAATTTGAATGCTGAGAACAGTCTTGAACTGGTGCTGAATGTTGGGTAGACTTATAGGTTGATTGCTCAATGATTAGATCGAGAAAAAGCTCAGAATTGTTGCCCAGCAGAACTCTTCCAACAGGACTCTTCAAGACACTTCAAGCCTATGTGCCAATGGCATATATATCTTCAAACACCTGAATGTAAAACAGTTTATGAGATACTACAGATTTTTCTGAACATGGACCTCATGTAATTTACTTGACAAGGAATATAGTGAACTTTGGCATCAAAAATTCGATTTCTTCTTGTTAGCCTCTTTCCTTGTTGCAACTTGAACTCCGTGTTCAGCAACCCTTACACGAAATCTACGACATTTCTGGTTTCACTTCTGCTGTATGACTTGCTATTGTCTTCTCCTGTGACAATCTCTTGCTGAAATTTGAATGCTGTGAACAGCCTTGAACTGTGCTGAATGTTGGGTAAACTTATAGGTTGATTGTTCAATGATTAGATCGAGAAAGGCTCAAAATTGTTGCCCAGCAGAACTCTTTCCAGCTAAACTCTTCAAGACACTTCAAGCCTATGTGCCAAAGGCATAACTATCTTCAAACACCTGAATGTAAAACAGTTTATGAGAAACTACGGATTTTTCTGAACATGGACCTCATGTAATTTACTTGACAAGGAATATAGTGAACTTTGGCATCAAAAATTCGATTTCTTCTTATTAGCCTCTTTCCTTGTTGCAACTTGAACTCCATGTTCAGCAGCTCTTACACAAAATCTACGACACCGGGGCCTTGAATGTACCTGTTTGCTGATGATTTTACAAATAATTCAATTTACCTTTTCCACCAATCCATTGAATTGAGAGTAGTAAGGGGTAGAGTGTCGTTGTTGAATATTTAGCTTTTGCATGAGTTCACCCACCACATTAGCTCTAAACCCTAGTCCTCTATCTGATAGTATTTCAAGAGGGGTACCAAACCTACAACAAATGTGGTCAAAGATGAATCTACTCACTTCCTTAGCAGCGATTCTTCTAGTTGGCATAGCCTCGGCCCATCTAGTAATGTAATCTACCCCCATGATAATATACTATTTTCCTGATGGAGTGCGTGGTAGAGGCCCTATGGCATCAATTTCCCACTTCTCAAAGGGTCCATAGACCTTGATTGGGGTTTGGGGTTCTACTATGAGCTATCGTGGTCTTGATGTTTGACATTCTTCACATGTTTGACACCAATATTTGACATCTCGGTGTAGACCTGGCCAAGTAAAGCCGGCTTGTAGAACCTTTCTACTTGTGATGTCGTGTGCAAAGTGGCCTCCACACACATCATCATGGCAAGCTTTTAAGATTTCTTCACTTTTCCATTTTGAAGGCACTTTCCTAAGTACACCATCCTTACCAAGACAATACAAACTATCATTTACCATGTGATATCTTGTAGCCTTCCGAGCTAGCCACTGTCTTTCTCCCTTAGTCAGGTGTTTGGGCTCTAAGAGGTGTAGAATATCTTCTAAGTCTTCCTTGCCTTGCCGAAGTGGGGGTTTGATAGCCACTACTCCCACCATTGACTCATTCAGCTTTGATGATGCTAGATGGTTGGCATCCTTGTTCTGGTCTCTTGGCACATGATGTACTTGTGCCTCCCTAAATCTTCTCATAAGAGATTTGGCCTCTCTCATTTTACTAGAGAGGTTTGTATTTTTGCATGCCCATGTACCTTGCATCTGCCTTACCAATAGCATGGAGTCTCCAAAAGCATTCAACCTCTCAATTGAATTACTAAGATACCAACAAAGACCATGAATTAAAGCTTGATATTCTGCCTCATTGTTAGAGTGGATACCTTCCAAGATGATTCCTTCACCATAGATTTTCTCTCCTAAAGGAGAGAAAACAACAATGCATGTGGCTGCCTTATCCTTAGTTCTCTTGTATGCACCATCAAAGTAGAGACTATAAGCATCTACAAGAGTCTTTATGGATGGGGGTGGTGGAAGGTCCTTTCTTTTCACCTTGAGATTTTTCTCATAGCACCTATTTGTCAAAATATCAGCCAGGCATGCTCAAGTTGTTTTTTCAACCTACACTGTATAATCAAACTCTTGAAGTCGAACCCCCCCTTTGCTATTTTGTCAGAGATTTTCATATGTTATAGTGCATAGGGAAACATATCCTCCACAGTGATTATCACAAACCTCTTTGGAAGCAAATATGGCCGAAATTTGGCTACTACAAACATGAGGGCCAACATTAGTTGTTCCATGGAGGTGTAAGTCTTCTCTGAGGCTTTCATGAGGCGCCTGGCAAAATACATAGGCCTCATGAAGGATGTTTTTGGATCTTTTTGTAGGAGAGCAGCACCAATGGCCTCTTCTCCCACGCTAGGGTTTACAAAGAATGTTTCTTCCCAATAAGGCTCGAGGATTATAGGAAGTGACCCCAACATTTTCTTTATCTCCTTAAAATGTCCTTCACTTTGTTCACTCCATAAAAGTGTTTCTTGGCGTGTCAGTTGCTGCAGGGGATATATGGCCTAAGAGAGTAGGTGTATAAATCTATCCAAATATCTTATCTTTTGTAAGAAGGAGACTAATTGTTTGATGGAGGTTGGGGGGGAAGGTAGAGCTAGCAATGTTTCTACCTTTTTTGGATCTACCTCAACTCCTTCAATTGACACTACATGCCCTAGTAGTGTAACCTTGCTTTCCCCAATGTGGCATTTATCCTTATTTAGTTGTCCACCCAACCTAGCTAAGTGAGTAAATCCTTTATCAACCTTGCGTAGATGTATGTTTCTTGAGCTGTAAATACAAAAGTCATCTATGAAAACCCTTATGGACTTACCAAAGTAAGGTTGGAAGACCATATTCATGAATCGTTGAAAGGTTGCTGGGGCATTTGTGAGACCAAAGGGCATGATCCGAAAGTCAAAACAACCCCATGGTGTGATGAAAGTGGTCTTCTTTTGATCCTCCTGTGCAATGCGAATATGGAAGTAGCCAGAGTAGCCATCACACACTGTATACCGCTCATGTCCCACTTCATTCAATATTTCATCTTGAAATGGGAGAGGGAAGTGGTCCCTCTTTGTTGCAGCATTTAGTAGCTTGTAATCTATGCATACTCGCCACTTACCATTTTTCTTTGGCCTCACTACTACTGGGGAGACCCATTCTAAATCTCCCACTGGGTATATGAATCCTGCATACAAGAGTCTCTTCACCTCCGTCAACAATGCATCCTGTTACATAACTCCCAGTCTTCTCAATCTTTGTACTACAGGTTTGCTTCCTCCTTTGAGTTGGATGTGATGCTTCACTGCAGTGACACCTGTAATGTGAGTATAATCAGAAATAAACAATGATGCATGCTTCTTAAGAAAATTCACATAACCCTCCCTTTCTTCATCCTTTATATCCCACACATCTTCTCCTTGGATTCTTGGGTTGTCTTCTGATGAGGTAGGTTTCTTTAAGGTGACGCCCATAACTTTGAGAGTGCTATCACTCTCTCCACTTGAACTCTCTTCCTCTTCTACCGATGTGGAACATCCACTTGAGCTCCACTCATCGGCAAACATTTCTAGTTCAAGGGTCTCTTGACGCCCACTCTTCAAGTTGTAAACCACCTTTTGATCGTGGTCACCCACCTTACGTGGCCTCAACTCCAGATCCCGTGTTGCCCAATCTTGCCTTGCTCCGATGTCCATAAGCCAAGGTCTCCCTAGGATGAGGGGATATCTTTCTCCCTTTACTGGCATCACATAAACATCCACTGCTACAGTGATTCCAAAAACAAAAACTCTCGAATCTTTCACTATATCCACACATGTGACCACATCATTGTTGGCCATCTTTGCCCTAAAGGTTGAGGATTCCATTACTTCTAAGCCTAATTCATGCATAAGCTTTTCTGTCATGACACAAACCTCTACTCCACTATCGATGTATGTTTTTCGAATCCGTTGACCTTTGATTTGAGCCTCCACTAAAGGCACTATATCTTTGAGGCCATATGCCTTGATTGCACTAACCATTTTACCTTGCCTTGCCCTTGTGCTTAGCATTTTTTACCATTGTTGTCGTAGCTTTGGAGAGGCATGAAGTAGTTGTGGCCAAGTAATTTTTGGCCTTTGAGAGCTCACATCTACTATCATATCATAAGGTTGTGTTCGAGAACCCAAAGGGAAGTCGGAGATATCAATTTTAGACCTATTTCGAGTCTTTCTCTTCTTCCCTTCATCTGTAGGTGCCCGTGATGTACTTGCCTCATTGATTGCTTCCTTGCTTGCCTCAGTTTGAACACGTATCCACTTGATAGGCATGGTTTCTACTACATCTACCTTCATCTTACCTCTCGCTATTTCTTCTTGGAGCCTTCTATCCCTGACCACCTCCTCTATTTTTATGACATTAACATTTGGTTAAACAACAGGGGTTTCAGCTTGAACATAAGGTGGTTGTAAAATTGCAGGTCATGAGTGCTCTTGCTCTTGAGTCCTAGCACGAGGAGGGCTTACTTGTTGTCGAGGACCTCTGACAGGGTGATCATATCTTCTAGGGTGAGGACAATTGTACATGCCATGTCCATTTTCTCCACAGTTGTAACACAACATCTCCCTTGCTTTTCGCCACATTTGTGGTCGATTCCCACCATTCCCCTCAATAGGTCTTCTTGCACCTTGCACAAGATTCACTCTCAAACCCTCTAGTTGATTAGTAAGATTTTTTATTTGTTGGATCATGTCTTTTTGACCTCTAACAAGGCCTGGTGCATTAGATACATTTGGGAGAACCTGAGAGGCCTCCATAGTTGTGATGTTGTTTCCCAAAACTGCTTGGCTAGATTGGGCTTGGTAGAGAATCTTTCGATTCTTTTCTCTAGTGATTCTCAAAGCATCTTCAAAAGTGTTTGGAAATTTCACCTTTACCTTCTCCCTGAGCAAGGGGATACAAACCTGAAATAAATCGATCCTTTTGAAGGCAGTTTGGAGCTCTCTCACCAGAATTCAGTGAGTCTGACCACTGCCCCCAAAGTTTCAAAAAACATTCCTCATAAGTTGCATAACCATAAGGATCACTTTGATGGAGGTCCAAAAGCCGTTGCCATAACTCTTCAGCTGAGTTAGTTTGTTGAAATCTCTGCAAGAAAGCTACCTTCAATCCCTCCCATTTAGCTCTTTGGGCCGGATCTAGAGTTTGGAACCACATTCTAGCTTCTTCCTTGAGCACCAAAGGAAAAGCCCTCAACTTTAATGCTTCATCATCCCTCCCAGAGACAAGGAAGGCCATCTCAAGATTGTCCAAAAAATCCACTGCATTTTCCCCATTGCGTCCAAAGAAGCTTGGAAATGCCATGTTGCCTTAGTAGAGTACAAAGATGAACACGTCTAGACTTAAGTTGTATTTTATGAGGGGAAGGATGAATGGTTTCACAGATGCATTGATTTCAGCAAGACGTCTAGGCCCCATTATGCTTCTAATAATGCCTTGGAATCTAAGCTTTGTGCTAGCTACAATATGCATAGTTTGCATAGCAAGAGGTTGGATTGGTCCATACAACTCGTAGTGATTCATAAGAAACTATTATAATAAAATAAAGACATGTACATTGAAGGATGCATTGTAGTCTAGCATTGAAAAGATTATAGGTTCTGGTGATACAAGAATCTCCTTTAATCTTTTTAAGATCGGCTATGATGTCTTCGATTGGGTCTATCATGATGCTTTGTTTTAGTTTGTAGGTCATACCAGGTTATCATTTTATGGATATCAACTGGGAATTCTCCCAAGTCAAGCTCATCATTTTCTGAGTTAGCATTGGTTCCTAACATATTGCCACTTTCTTGGACAACTTGGGTATCAATTAGATTGATCAAGTTGGCTAGAGCTACATCCCTAATCCTACCTGTCATTGTTGCTCCTTGGAAGCTTGATGATTCGAGTCTTTCCGTATTAGGATCCTTGCCAACTATTCGATGTTTGGGGTTTCCTCCAGCTAGATTCAACTTACCCTATCTTGTGTGAATTCCTTGTTATTTAAAACAATCCTCAATGTTAGGGGTACTCAGATGCCAGTGGTGTGCTCCTCAAAGTGCACTGTGTGAAATCAGGCTTTCAGCTTTTCTAGTGCGCGTCAAATGTTCGATTGATATAGTGTGCAAATTTAGTGGAAACAACATAATGCAACATACGCTAGCTTGATCCTTTCATACGTTTAAGGGCCACTCTAGCTAGTTCATTTCGGTCTCTACACAACGTCCTAGATGTGTGGTCTAGGTGGTAGTAGATTTGGTTAATTAGTTTAGGTCTCTATCGAGACATGGGGCTGAGGGTCACTGCCGTGATCATTTCCTAGGGGCCATTACATTGCAATTTGTGAGTATGGTGGCCCTATGAGCCATTCCATGCATTTGGAGGCCTAGGGGGTGTCATTTGGATTGGGTCATCCTTTGCCTAACATGGGTGGCTCCAATTTGCTAGAATCTAGCTTTTGTGTAGTTTGTCTAAGTGATGGTATCTAACTACTTGACTCTCGGACCGAGTCTGAGTCATTTGAATGAATGGGTACTTAGCCATCACTGAGGCTGAATATGTGAGTGTCCGAGTGGATGATTTTAGTATGTCCAAATTTGGTCATCCAAGACACTGAGTAACGTTGTCCGAGTTTGGACTACTGCTTGATTCCAAGTGGACCGCCGCAGCCGACCATCCGAGTTCAAGTGAATGGCTGTTAGAGAGGCCGAATTAGGTCCACGGTGCGAGTGTTCGAGTCTCGGACTTGGATGTTTTTGTGGTTGTCACAGTGGACTTGTGACTCGGACTGTCTGAGTGGTAGCAGGACTCAAACGACTATGGAATTCATCTTATTGCAATGGGGCCGAGGGTCCAAAACAACAAAAAATCAATTAAATACTCTTAGCACCTATCCTAACATTGCAACCAGGTTCTTGATTAGGATAAAAAAATATCAATTTTGACACTTAGAGCATACTTCTAGGGCTCAAGGATGCGAGAATGTGAATCGATGAACAAATTTGTGCTCCTACCTTGTATATATATATATATATATATATATCTCTCTCTCTCTCTCTCTCTCTCTCTCTCTCTCTCTCTCTCTCTCTCTCTCTCTCTCTCTCTCTCTCTCTCTCTCTCTCTCTCTCTCTCTCTCTCTCTCTCTCTCACAACTGAATGCACACAAATGAGCCATCTCTTTGCCTTCTTGGCTTCTCAAATCCTTTCTCTCTTGCCTTGTTACTTCCCCCTTATCTCTCTTTGTTGTTCTCTAAATGCCTTGAAGCTCTCTTTTCAATGTTTTTTCCCTATTTTAGGCATGCTATTATAGCAAAAACTCTACTCTATGTTTCTCTATTTTTCTTGTTTTCTTCTTACCTCAATGCATCCAAATCACAAGCAACCACTTACACTAATCCAATCTACTTACCTAAATCCAAAAAACGAGAAAACTTACTTCCAAAGGAGATCAAATAGCTCTTCAACTCCCTCACTTCCTACCTATCTCGAGCACCAATTCACGACAAACCCTACTTCAATGCTTGATTCGGAGCGTGCAAGCACTCAAATCTTGAATCCATTAGTCTCAAAAAAATGGAACCAAAATGTGCGAGCTTCTCACTCAAGCACCAAGACCCACGAACTCCTTATTATTTCAAGCGTTTCAAGCCCAAGTGTAATGGCTACCTCTCACATAGCCATACGTGCTCTTACACCTACAAGTATAGTGAGCTTACCTCCATGCTCCATCAAGTTGCATCCTCCCACAGGCACTCTAGTAGCTCCACGAACCTTATCTTGATGAGTTTGTCCTAGCCTTCTCTTTGATGGCATCCTAACATACTCCAAGAAAGACGAAGACCATGAGCTACAATTGTGAATTGTGCTGGACACAATGAGAATGCAAAGCTCTATGATAAATGGAATATCTCAGATTCATAGTATCTATTGAAGAAATCTTTGTAAACCCAACCAAAGTTAAAGATTTTCAAGTGTGGCAACCATCAATGATAGTTAAGGAAGTGAGAAGTTTTTTAGGGTTGACTCGATGGTATAGAATTTTCATCAAAAATTACACCCTAATAGCTGCACCTCTCACTAATTTTCTGAAAAAGAAAACTGCTATTGTGTGGATGCCCGTTGAAGCAAGTTTACTTTGGTCTCAGTGACCACAAAGGTCTCAAATGGATCTTTACTCAACCAGACCTCAACATGAGGCAATGTCGATGGATTGAAGTCTTGCAAGAATTTGAATTTGAAATGAAGTTTAGACCTGGAAAAGAGAATGTGATTGCTGATACATTAAGTTGTAAATCTTTTCTAAATGCACTTATCATGGAAGAACCATCTAAAGGAGAGACTTTAGCTACCATGATATCGATGCCTAACAATCCAATCATCATTGAGCTAGCCAAAGAAGAGGCAGACAAGGATCCTAAGTATCAGCTAATGCTTAGAGAAATCCTAGTTAAGGACACTAATCCTAAGCTCAGAGTCAAATACCAAAATTTCATTGTGAATGATGGACTTGTCTATTTTAGGACAAGGCTCTGCATTCCTCTCAATCAAGTGCTGAAAAAGAAGATATTATGGGAAGCCCATGACTCCCCGTTCTCAAGACACCCAGCTATGCAAAGACTCTGTATGCTACTACTGGGAAATACTGAAGCATGATGTACTCAGATATGTTATTGAATGCCTAAGTTGCTAGTAGGTGAAATCTGAGCGTGTCAAAATGCCAGGCAAGCTCCAGCCACTAGACATTTCACAAATAAAATTGGAGTTTATTAGTATGGATTTTGTAGTTGGCTTACCTTCTATCCAAGGAGGGTATAATTCAATCATGGTGATTGCGGATCTGCTGACAAAGGTCACTCATCTTATCCCATTCAAGACCAACTACAAAGCTTCAGATATTGCACGACTATTTGTGAAAGAAATTTTTAGGCTTCATGGGGGAATTGCCTAAATGGATTATTACTGATCATGACTCTCTGTTTACATCACATTTTTGGATAAGCCTATTTGAAGTAATTGGAACTCAGCTTTGCTTTAGCACAGCAAACCATCACCAAACTGATGTCAAACAGAGCGGGTTAATCATGTCATTGAAGATATACTGAGAAATTACTATTCTAGAGAACTGACAAGGTGGATACAATATTTGCCCTTAGTAGAATTTTCCTACAATGCATCATATCACCAGAGTATTCAAATGACTCCATTTCAAGCATTATATGGGCAAGATTGTTTGGTGCCATTGAATTTCTCTGATCCAACCCTAAAGCTTGAGGATTCTAAGAAAATTCTAGGAGACATGGATGATCAAGTCAAAACTATCAGACAACACATCCAAGCTGCAAAAGACCGCCAAAAATCTTATGTTGATCTAGGACGGCAAGAGCATATCTTCCAAGAGAGAGACATGGTTTTCATCTGTGTACACCCAAAGAAGAGTTCTCTGTCATTGGGAAAGTTCAAAAAGTTGAGTCCAAGGTATTGTGAACCAGACAAGGTTCTCAAATGCCTAGGGGCTAATGCCTACAAACTGCAACTTCCTGATCATGTGAAATTTCACAATGTATTTCATGTTAGTCTTTTGAAAGCTTATATGGCAAATCAAGATCATATTCTTCATGACCAGCAAATTGCAATGCCTAGTCAAGGAGCCCTTGAAAACTAGCCTAATAAGATTCTAGATGTAAAAGAGAAACCTCTGAGAAACAGAACCATTAGAGAGTATCTTATCCAGTGGAAAGACTATCTTGAGGAGGATGCCACACCTAGATAGAAGAGAAAGGTCTAGAAAAATAGTTTCCCCAATTCTTTTTTAGATGAGGACATCTCGATTCCTCTAAGGAGGAGAGTGTGTAATATTTCTGCGACAGTGCTTCATATCAAGAAACGAATTCGGGCTTGAGGCGTTTTAAAAATTACTCAGTGAATTGTCACATAAGTGACCACATGTAATTTCTTGATATTAAGTCTCTCATTGAATCAATTCCACAATCCGAGGCCTCAATAATCCCAGTCAACAAAAAGCAAAGATGCCTCATAAATAATATTACGATGGCTTGATCATATAATTTTTCTCACATTATATTTGATTTGGCATTCCCGATTCCATTTAATGCACCGAGGATCACATTGATTTCATAATCGCAAGACAACTTGCAAAAGCCTCAACCAGTATAGATGAAGAACACACAAGAACAAGCATGATATTGAGTAAGTTAAGCATCAAAGAGTATGACATGACTTTATATACCAGATAATTCATGAAGTAACTAGGCCAAAAACCACCAAAAGAATTTGTTTTGAAGAAGAAAATATGTTTTTAATAAAATAGACCAAAATACATGACATGTTTTATGCCTGGAGGGAGTGAAAGCATTAAAAAATTATCCCCATACCACCAACCAATACGTAAGCAATCAAAATAAATATTTAATAAAGCTCAATTGGCTCTTAACAAGTAGCCAAAAAAATTAGTCAATTGCATACTCCCCCTCATGCCTATAAATGCACCCCCTCTCCTTCACAAAAAAAGCAAGAAGGAAGACCTCCTGATGATGGAAATTTTTCTCTACTTCTCTTATCCATTGAAGCTTAAGCCTTGAAAGAGGAAAATATCCCCCTTCTACCTCATTTTCATTTTCTCTACCCCTGCTACGCCTTCGCCTTATACGACCATACTACTAAGAAAAATGTTGGCAAAATTTTTCTAGACAATCACAACTCTCCCTAAACTACCACATTAATTTCACCTGACATCCATGGCTCCGCGAGGTCGCAGAAATTCAAAAAACCCATTTGAAGCAAGGGAAGCAAGGACCACGGCCGATGGAGAAAATGATGCGGTAGAAATTAGCAAGACCCCCGTTATTAAAGAAAACCTGATAGAGGTAACATCTCTTCGGTTTGGAAAAAAATAATTTTTATAAGCTTATCACTTTATTTAGCTTTAAACAATTATAAACGCATTCTAATGAAAATGCATATGAACTGCTGCTTAGGAAAATAACCTAAGTAATATAATAATTAACTATTCAATCAAAATAGTCTTTAACTTAGAAAAGGATTATATGCCTGTCATTACAAAAATATCTTAATTATGGTTTATTTCGTGATATTTATTGTTATTTCATTAATGACGCATGTGATCATAATAAAGAGAAAAAAGATAAACGATGTTAGGGAAGGGAATATTTTATATTTTTTCTCTAAAAGTGACTATCTCTATTTCATGTTGCTAATGATTAAAAAATGCATATTAATTTTATAATAATTTATGGAAAATCATTTAGATAATATCAAGAAATAATCAATGCATTAAATCAATTGAAAATTGCATAAGAAAATGCATACTAGACACGCATAAATTAGGTGCATAGAAATATAATTCGATGTCTGAAAGATGAAAGAAAAATTACACTTATGATTTTTATATTGCTTAGAATAAAATATTAGGAAAAACAATCAACATTGCACTTAAGGACATAGCTAAATGAAAATTGATCTTGTTAGATAACATTGAAAGTTTGGCAAATGGTCAGACATCGTCAATTTATCCATAGAATATGAGTAGAATAAAATAAAAATCATTTTCTTATTGAAAACACACTCAATGTTAATATTAATGATTATATTAGCGAGAGTGTCAATATCATGAGTTGAGCCACGTATGAATCAGCGAGAAAACCATACCTAAAATATCGAGAATGTTGAAGCGAAAAAAACTATGAAATACTCAACAACCCTAAAACAATCTAAATTGAAAAATTAAATAAATATCGGAAGATTGTAGGACTTATTGGGCATTGATAAGAATTTGTCGATACAAATTCTAAAGTCTAAACAAACTTGAAAAAGCATTTGAAATCCTATTAAGTGCAGGTTAGGGTAGGGCAGAGCATGAATTGCCTGCCATAGACATAAATGCACGTATTATCTTTTAGGGAGGAAATACTAAATTTTTCATAAGGATAAAATAGACTTCTCATAATTAATCAGATTTGTGAAATAACTTGCAGGACCCGAAAAAGAGTTACAAGTAGGAAGCAAAACCCTATGAATAAGGTAAGACCTTAAAAGAGAAACCCTAGATTTGGGTGGGGCTGCTTCCTATGCTAAAAACACTTATTGTTGTTTCTTTTTTATTTGTGCATGCATTGATGGTTGCACAGGAAAGTTTGATTGTGCTTGCGGCAGTTAGATCTAATTGTAAATATATAATCAAGATACTAAGAGGAAAGATCGCGCTATGCCTCCCCCACGGCTAGATGCAGAACCTTGCTCCAAGGGGGATTGTTTTATACTGCCGTAAGGAGCTTTGGACCAGCCCGAACGATGAGAGGTCGCTCGATGAGGAATCCATTAGGTAGGAAGATGCGGGATTGCCAGGATTATTCTATTAACCTCAGCACAAGAAGAAAGCGAAAAAAGTGGAAAAGTGCAAGTCGGGACCTAAAAGAAGTGGCCTAAAAGGAAATCGGACACAACTGAAGAAGAGGAAGAAGGGAAACAACCAAAAGAAAAAAATCGGCCTCAAAAGCTAAGTCAAAGGTAAAAATGCATTTTTTAATGCAAGGCGTCCCTAAAACTTTTTGTAAAAGAGCGCCAAGCTCCCTCCTATGCAAATTGTAAAGGTAGAAGGGCAATATGAAGGAAGCTAGGAAGATAGGAGGAGAATGGGAAAAAGCCAGTCATGTAAAAAAGGGCATAAGGGGATGACTACCCAAAAGGGATTTAGGCCTTTCTATATAAATTTGAAAAGTGAATGAGGAGCTCATTCTTGTGTGTGGCCAAAAGTAGCTCTCTTCTTCTTCTTCTTCTTCTTCTTGCTTACTTGAAAAAATTGGCCCTCCAAAAATCGGATGTCAGCCCAAGAGAATCGGCCCGTATGATTTGGCCAATCCGATTCTAAGAATCGGCCCAACGGTCGAAGCTCATAATCAGCCCGTCCAATTTTGAGAAGCAAACGAATGAGAATCGTGTGACAAAACATGGATCTAGAGTATAGCACTAACTATGGAGGATGGAAGTCAGAAATAAGACTCATAGTGACATGGACAAGAATATAAACTATTGCTCAAGTGAATTACGTTCCAAGATGTAGGCTTGAACTCATAAATACAATATTGAGCTGATCATGATAGGACCATGACAGATACACAAAATGAAATACAAAGTCCAAATAGCATTGCATTGAAAAGTGAACCAAGTACATGTCTTTATAGCTTTCAGCTTCTCCACTCTCCTCACTATGCATATGGGATTCAGGAAATCTCTTCCTAGAGCATACATCATTTGTTATTTTTCAACACCCCCCCTCAAATGATGAGTCCCTACACTTACTAGCATTTACCTCCCCTACATGCTAACATGGCTCGGGAGACTAGCTCATAGGCAGCCTAGTCAAGTTAAAGCTTGAGACTTTGCATCTTTGGCAAGGGTTTTTACAAAGAAAATCCATTATGGAAATAAATTCCTTCGAACAATCTGTCAGAGGTGTTGATGGTAGTGAAAGCATCTTCTTATTCTTCTTCATTCATGAATTGACTTTGGTGGTGGTCATTCTGCATCTACTGTGCTCTTTTCTTGTGGAAACATTCACTAGCAATATGGCCGGTCTTACCACAATAATGACATGTCATCGAACATTTGTTGTCGGTGTTGAATCCTCGACCTCTTCCTTTGGGTCCAACAGCTCCTTTGGTGTATAAGAGATTTTCCCTTGAGTTGGTTTCTTTTACGTCTTTGCTTTTAAATTTGCTTTCTCCATCAAGCAGTGAGTGCTCAATGTCTTTGAGTGAGAGACTGGGAACATTACTTAGTGTTGAAACAAGGTTCTCATATGGTTCATGATTAACACTAGCAAGTAGCACTGCTATTGCCTCATCCTCATCAATGTTCCTTTTAAGTATTGCTAACTGAGTTTTTAAGGCTCTTGAACTTATTGATGTGTATAGTCATAGATGAACTGTCTTTTACATCCAACTTATAAAATTGCATAAGTAATTTTACCTTCAAGTTCTTTGCTTGTGTACCAAATATCTTGTTAAGTTCTTTCCATGCCTTCTTTGCATCCTTGATGCCAGAGATGTATTGTAATACATCATCTAATAGACCCCAGGCAATAATACCTAGAGCTTTGTTGTTCGTCTTCTTCTATGCCTTTGTTTTAGGCTGGTCTTCTGCAGCATCTTCGTTCTTGTCATCTGCATCTTCTTCCTCATCTTCAAACAAGTCCCACAAGTCTTTTGGCATAAGATGGTACATGGTCTTCTCCTTCCAGGCATGAAAGCCTTCACCATTAAACTTTGCTATCTGTTCCACTTCAGTCATCTTAGAAGGAGGTCTTACCACGAGGACACTCAGGAAGTGTCTAACCTTTTACAAAGAAATTGAGACTTACAAATGGATTTGATCAATAGGGCTTTAAATCATTACAAGTGCTGAGAATGAAATTTTAAGCATCTAAGGTAAAATCAGTGAATTCATGAGTGAGTTAAATATACAAGTGCGAAGAGACACTTAGTGAGTATCAAGAGATACTATTGATGTTGAGTCTCCTTGTTGAGCTAGATGTTGTTGACTTGATTCTTCCAACTCTTCAAAAATCCTCAAAGACTTGTCCTCCTTGTTGATTAATCACTGGCATTGAGTTTGCAAGGGATCCCTTTAGCCTTCCAACTACCAAAGATAAGCAAATAAAGTGAGAAATGAAGTTTAGTCACTTTTGGCTATGGTGGACTATGATTAGGGTTCTCATTCCACTAGTTTTTCCCTTCTAGCAATGCACCCTGGCAATAATTTGGGCTAAGATTTGATAGGAAGTAGGCTTGCATAGTGAGCTTCAAAAGCCCTATGCTCTCAGGAGAATCGTGGCATGTGCACGCAGTAACAGCGGTATGAACAGAGGTTGGCACATTTTAGGCAGCGATGAATTCTAACAATGCCGACGCCAAGGAGCATCAATGTTATCAATTAAGGTGGCAGAGGGGAGCACAGAAGTCAAGGAAGAAATTTCTACGAGGGATCTTGTGGAGATATGGCTTAGATGAGGAGATTGAAGAGCTCCAACAGAGATATGTGGTGTTTGGCTATGGTTGCCAAACAGTGAGTATGAAGCTCAAGTGAAGAAATGGATTCAAGCACTTGAACTAATCTAGGGGTAGATGAGGAGAAGCCAAAAGAGCAAAGACTGAAGTTAAGCCATGCTCAATGGGCTCTTGTAGTGGGAGCTCACGCTCAACCGCCAAGACCCACGGACCGCTTATTGCTTCAAGCATTTCAAGTGAGCTCTAATGGCTATCTCTCACCTAGCCGATGCTCCGTCGATCCTACGAGTGTAGTGAGCTTACCTTGATGCCGATGTGAGTAGCCTCCTCCCTCGCACACCTCGATAGCTCCACAATTCTTGATGCTAGCTCAAGCATCCTCAAGCCTCCTCCATCTCCAAGCTCCATCCTCCATAGCCGCGTGTGTAAGAGAAGAGAAGAAGAGAAGAGGAGATGGTGAAGAGCTTCACCCTCTTGATCCCTCACTCCCACACACTCACTCCCTCACACTCTCACACTCCCTCTCTCAAGAGCACACACAAGCAAGAAGAAGAGAAGAAGAGAAGAAGAAGAAAGCTCTTGTTAGCCACACACCAAAGAATGACTTTCCATTCACTTTTTGAACTTTATATACAAACCCTAAAATCCCATGGGCACCCATCCCCTTTTTTACATGACCGGCCATTGTGGCAATGTCTTTTTTCTGTTTCCCTCGTCTAGCCTTACGCCTCTAGCCTATGCCCGTCTAATATTTTACAATTGGCATAGGAGGGAGCCGGGCGCCCTTTTACAAGAGTTTTCCAAGTTTTTTGAGGCGCCTTTCATTTAAAATTGCGCCTTTGGTCTCGGCTTAGCTTTTAGAGGTCGCTTGCGTGTCTTTGCCCTTCTTCCATGCTTTTTCCACTTTTTCCTTCATTTTCCACCATTTTCTGCCATTTCGACTTGGGGTTAACATTACTCCCCTCTGAGACGGGTGCCAGTTCCATGGCACTTCTGTGTTGTTGTAGGGTGATAGGCACTTGGGCAAGGATGGTGTAAAGGGAAGGGCCACATGGAGATTCAAGTGCGGGTGGAAGCTAATCTTTGTCGGGGAAGCCGGATGGATAGCGAGTGGTTGACGAGGGCCTCCAAAGTTGGTGGTTTTCCGCTTGTATGATGCCTGAAAGGAGAAGGTGCGGTGCTCTTCCTAAGGGGAGTGTCTACCTTACTGTTGTAGAGCAGTGTGCTCATGCTAGTGGAATGGGGAGGTGGGTCTAACCACAAGCAAGCCTAGGTGATGTCCCACACTTGAGGACCCCATTTGTGTTAAGGGAGGTGCAGTGCAAGTGGCTTAGGGTGACAGGTCTAACCATAGGCGAGCGTTAGCTTCCTAGGTATGTCCTGTCCCTGATGTGCCCTAAGCATGAAGTGGGGAAGCAACAAGGTCTAGGGGGTTAGGAGCAGAGCCAGCTGACCGAGGCCACCGAGCACGCCTAATTGGAGAACCCCTAGGTGCAGTGATAGTGCTCTATGTGGTGTTTAAGTGCTTCTGCAAGTGAGTGCTTGTGTGCTTTTCCTTTCAAATATTCTCTTTTTTTTTCTTTTTTTCTTTTTTCTTTTTTTGCAATTGTGGAATGACAGCCATGCCTAATTGTCTTCATCGGAATGAGGAGGGGAAGGGGGTCAGATGGATTTGCTCAAAAACTGGTGACTTTGCATGTAATCTTTCAGATTCATGCAGACATGAAGAGAAGTGGTGGAGAGGAAAGGGTGTTGCACCTAGTGAATTGGCTGTCATTCATATCTTCTAGGAGGGCTAGGAAAAAAGAGGGGAGGAGACTAGCCCTCATCATAAGACAAGCCATGGTGCAGCTGTCAATAGCGTTAGGGTCAAAGAAGAGGGGAGGTAGGCCGCGCTCTTGTGGAGTCGGGTCCTGCTTAAGGAGTAGCTTGAGTAACCTAAGATAATTACAGGTTGTTACAAAGGCAGGGTCAGGGCATGAGGAGAAATCCGCAAGAAAGTGTGTCATAGAATCATCTAGGCTTTCGGAGGTAAAGAGAAGGGCATGCTCAAAGGATACTACATTAGAGTTATAAATAACAGGGAAGTCGTACCCCCCGTGGAGGGTGGCATCAAAATCCACCCCTACCCTTCGAGGGTATGCCATGTAGGTGGGGTTGTTCGGCTCGAATGGCAGGGTGTTACAAAACGCCATCCAGGCGAGCATACTGATGTCGCATACTCGTCTCCTCCACAAGGGTTGGCTTTTCTAGCCCTGTACAGTGTGTGGGACTTCAAAAACTTTATTCTGCCAGTAATCAGCCGCTTCTGTGCCCCAAGAGGTCAGGGTTTTTTCTTACTCTTCTAGCCTTCTTTGCCCCAACCGGCCACCAATCGCGATCACCTCATCCATCACCTTGAGCGGCAAGACCCTCCACAGACTGTTGGGTAGGAGAAAACTAAAGGTGAATGGATCCTTTCCTTGTTCTTGTATCCCCCACAGCACCAGTTCTACGTGGAATCCCGTGGGGATATCGTCAGGGCAAGGTGGGAGGGGTGCAGACGGCAGCACGGTTGGTTTGGCTCTCATTTGTTTCCTGGCTTCCTCTACTAGCTTTCTGCGTCTTTCCCTAGATGCGGCTTTTCTTTCTGTAGATGGGTCCTCTTGTGGTGGTGCTTGAGACTGCGGCAAGGGGGGTTGTGGGACTACCTCCTCCCTGAATCGGTTCATGTTGATTTCAATTTCTGCTTCCTCCCCCTGCCGTTCGCCCTGTGGTGCTTCCTCTTCGAATCCAAGGGCGTTGATTTCCTAGGGGGTTAGGCCGGCTAGCAATAGGTATTTTCGTTGCTCGTCCAAGCTCAGCCTAACCTCCGCTGGTAGGGGTGGCATCTGCAATCTAGCATATAAGGCTCTGCGTGCGATGCTGAGCTTTCTCTGCGTCACCTCCAACGACTCTCCTTGCGCTGAGTGGGTGGTGTCCAAGATGGTGTCGAGGAAGGCTTTCTATTGAGCGCCGAAGGCCACTTGGGTGGCTTTTGCCTTGCTCTCTGCAATGATTTTCTCCTTCTCTACTAGAGCAAGGCGCCGTGCCAATGTCTTCACCCTCTTTTCATTGTGCACAGCCCACTCCTCTGCTCTTTTGTTCATTTCTTCGAAGCTCTCTCCTTGCTTTAGGGTTAGTATCATGAGTTTCTGCTCTTGGTCCTCCAACTCCCTGACCAACCTCTCTTGCTCTTCTTTTTCAGAGTTTAGTTGATCTGCTATCAGGTGCTCGATCTCCTCTTGCTGCTCCTCTATATCTTATTTTCTCTCCACCCCCCTGGCAATCAGCTCAGCCACAAGCGCATCAGCCTGGGCAGATTTCTTAATGAGCTCCTGGTATTGCACTATCAGGAGCTTGTGCTCTCTTTGTATCTTCACTAGCTCCTGTGTTTCGTTCTTCAGCAGCTGTCTCCAGTGCTCCTCCCTGTCATCCTTAGCCTTCATTTCTTGTTTGAGATCTGCGATCTCCCTTTGCTGCATGGCTATCATCCTCGTTTTATCCAACTGGAAAGCAGCTACTGATTCCTTCTCAGCTGCCAACTCAGCCATGGCTATCTTGCGTTCCTCCTTAGCTTTCTCCAATTGGGAGAGTAGCTCGGCAACGTACTCATCGTAGTTAGCTGATGGCATCATCATTGTGTGGATGGGTGAGGTTGAGGCTTCTACCTTCTGCCTTTTAGGATCTTGCCTGGATTTCACATCAGTAGTTGGCCTCTTTTGTCCTGTGGCCGTGGTTCCTGTGCTCTGTCCCTGGGCCATCTCTGTGTTGATGAAGTATTGCATTCATGCCACGAAATTTGACACGTCGGCACTAGTCGGGATGCTAGGGGTGATGGTGGTGGGTTCAGTGGAAGGCACTAGGAGGGTAGGAATTGGATGAATTGGGGCCTTGCCCTTTCCCTCAGTGTCTGCAGGTGGCACGATCTTCGATACCTGTGTGCTAGACCCTAGCCTTTCTTCTCTCTGTGGGCTCTAGTTTTCCAATTCATCCACTCGGCTTTGTTGCTCGATGGACCGGCGTGTGGCTTCAGCCACATCCTCTTCCTCCTTCCTTCTTAGTTCTTCCTCTTCCTCATCCGCCTTTCTTCTCCTTTCCTCCTCCGCTTTTCTCTGCTCTTCCTTATTTTTCTCTTTTTCTTCTTTTTCCTTTCTTTTCTTCTCCTCTGCTTCCTGTTTCGATGCCTTCTTTGCTTTCTATAATTCTTCTTTTTCCTTTTCTTTCTCTTGTCTCTTCGTCCTCTCTTTCTCCTTGGCCTCTTTTAGGGACTCTTTCTTTGCCCTTTCCAAGTCTTCTCTCTCCTTCTTTCTGCCTTCATCATCCTTCTTCTTTCTCTGTGTTGTCTTCTTCTTGGGCTTCTTGGTTGTCTTTTTGCTTGTCTGTCCTTTCCCTTCTTCCTCTGTCTCAGTTCTATCGGTGGACCTATCCCTGTCCTGGTGAGGAGGCGACCTTTCTAGCGTTTCTCCTTCTCCTTCTTCTGCATCCTGTGCTCCCTTCACTGCCTCCTGGATGAGCGCAGTCAAGGCACCTCCATACCCGATGAAGGAGGCTTTGGAGGAGGCTTTCTTTCTTTCTGTCGCTTTAGAGGCTGGAGATTCTCCTCCTGCTGGTACACTTCCTAGGGCCAATGCTTTGGCTGCCTGGTCGATCATTTTTCGCACGTACCCGTTCCAGTCTACTTCATCTAGGATATGGGCTGCTACACTCTCCAACACAGGTATGCTAATTCGATAAATCAATGAATTGTAGCGCTGGCTGGAGAAGAGCACATGTATCAGCTTGGCTTGCATCCTAGCTTCTGCGTCGGGGATGTCTTGGATGCTTATGCCATCATTTCTGAGAACATCTTCCTTCTTCATTTTAAGCATGGCATAAAGATCCCTTTTTTGTTTCCTCTCCTTCTTTGGTTCCAACCCCAAAGCCTTCTCCACCAAGGCTGGGTCTAAGCGGACCTGTACCTGCTTTGCATCTTCTCCTCTGCCCATCGTCACAGTACCACATTCTTGATCTGGGTTGTACATTCTGAGAAACTCCACGCACTTCAGGTGGTCCGACTCCTGCGAGAACTTTTCAACATACTTCGTGAGGTTGCATTATTCAACCACCCTCCTAGCTGCTTCCTCCTTGGCCACCACAACTTCTATGTTGTGGATGGTTTGAAATTTGAGCTGGCTGAAGGCGCGGTTCTCTAGATGGATGCTCCTTGGCCACCACAACAGGAGTCGATGGGCACGGTCTTGCTACGACATTTTATGCTCCTGCCATAAATCGTAACTTTCATTAGTACTTTACACATATTAATTCGCTGATTGCTGGAAAAGAAAAACTCTATGCTTTTTGAATGAATTCTTTAAGAAGCAATGTAGATTTTCCTTTTTAGACTTGGCCTTTTTGCCCTTTACTTCAAAGTTTTCATGCCCATTTTCCTACCCCATTCGTTTTTTCATAATATATGTTTATGTTTTTCACTGATTTTGCTTTGATTTATCCCCTTTGATTCATTTCTCATCTGATTCATTTCACCTTACCCCTTTCTTATCTTATTCATTTCACCTTACCCCCTCCCCTTCCTACTTGAGAAGAATCCTTCCTAGGATTGAGGGTCAAAAGGTCAAGGGCTTTCGGCATGTGGAAGTAGGAGTTACTTGTGAAGGAGCCAAGTATAGAAATTTGGATTGTATTCCAATTGAGTTGCGCAGTCCAAATCAAAGGGTCAAATTCCCACGTGTGTAATGTATGTGAGAACATCTGTGAGGAAGTCACAAGAGCCGAAACGGCTAGCAATGTGTAACTCTTCCTCAGTCAACAAGCGATCGAGGTAGGGGTGTCCTTTGATGTGTTCTTCCATGGGTCGGCCACGAAGAGTGGTTAACAATCTATACGAGGTGGGCGCGATGTAAGTGGAATCATACTCTGTTGTTTTGATGGCACGGCATTGCTCAGCGTTGGTCATTATGCGACATCCTTTAACTTCCCATTGCAACCTAAGAGCATATCACTGCCTGAAGAAGGGTGATCCAGTATCAGTGAGTTGTGCTAACTCTGCTATTTCTTGGTCAGTGATAGCATAAGTGGTTCGTGGATCGTATGACGTGATGAGGCGCTATTTGATGGCTTGCTCCTTGGAGATTTCATTGTTAAGCAACTTAGCAGCGGAGTGAGAAGCTTTTGTGAACGTGAATTCAAAGGTTTCCCAAGAGCAAGGCATATTTTGCACTTTGGTTGCAAAGGGCTCTTCTAATAGACCTAAGTCCAAGCAGTCGTAGCTTAGCGCGAGTGACACGAAGGTGTCATCCAGTCTTTTAATACAATCCACCACGTCATCCTCAATGTCCTCAGGAGGTCAGCGGCTAGCGCTAAAAAGGATTTTTGTTCATAGGAAGGCGTAAGGCCGACAAGTGGTTGAGGTTTGACAGAACAAGAGCTTTTGACAACAAAGATGGGCAGTTGGGGGGGTTCGTGAGTTTGTGGTTGGGCCGCTTGGATGTTGAGTGGATTAGGAGCAGCTACGATGGACGGGCTACTACATTCAGGTTGGAGTTGGAGAGGCGGATTGACTTCGGCGGGCGATGACTCTTGTGACGGAGCCCGCGGTTTGGGCCAGTAGGCTTGTGGGACTCTCTTGGGTCTAGGTGTGGATGAGGCAGGTGGTTCTGGTTTAGGAGAGCACTGGGGCTTGTGGTTTTGAGGGTTTATGGAATGCGGTTTGATCAAGCTTGAGGGCGGTGTATGAATGGTGCCTCTGGCCGTGTGGGCCTTAGGGATCCATAGCCAGGTATTTCCCTCGTAGTAGCCTTGCACACGTAAGAGGGCTTTAGGGACCCATCGTTTCTTGATCATGTGGCACTTTCTATGACTGCGTCTTGGCCTCCTAGGGTTAGAGTTTTTGGTCCTATGAGGATAGGAGTGTCGACTCCTAGGCGGCGGCTGCAGCTGTTTGGTCTTCCATTGAAATCTAAGCTGTTGAGCCTGATGTTTTGCTATTGTGGGCTGTGATTTCTGAATTCGGGGAGGTGGCAACCATGCACTACCCCCCTCCATAGATTTGGTCATGGAGAATTCTATCGGTGGCTTTGCGGACAGTGATGAAGTCGCTCAGCCCCTGCTGAAAGCTGTGACAAACAATGTGAACATTGCCTATTGCGAGGTGGATGCACTGCGACTCATAATCAACATTGCAGTGAGTCTGCTTTTTGAAAGTGCGCCCTAGTAGCGACTCCGTGCTTGCATCTTTAGCATTTGGCAACACGTAAAAAATCATTCTGACAATCTCAGACTCGATAGAAACGGCTACTTTGCACTTGCCAAGGAGTGCGTAGGAATGGGCCCCATAGGGAGGAGTGCGTAGGAATGGGCCCCGTAGGGACTTAATTTAGCATTCATGGGCTGAAGTGGTGGGCTACCAAGTTTGGTCCAATGATCGTGAGTTAGGACATTGAAGTCTGCTCCCTCATCAATCAGAGCGTTGAAAGCGCAGGTTTGTTTTGCAGTGACCATTATATGGAGGTATGCGGGCTCTACGACTTCCTCATCCTCGTCATTAATCTCATGGATTGTGGCCACTCGTACTTTGACAAGCGGTTCTAACATCGGGGGCTCATGCAAAGGATGGGTGGGAGGGTAGTACTTCTTGACACAACTACCATTGAAGAAGCCTATTCCCTCATCGTCTAAGGTTTCAAGTTCAACATTGCCTATGCAGCTGATCGCACGAACTTTGAAGGGTCCAAGGCCTCGAAATTTCATTTTCTGTTTATGTCCCTTAACGGAGTAGAGAAGCACTAAGTCGCCCCGTTCAAAGTTGCGCTGCTTGACTTGCTTGTCAAACCAACTCTTGCGACGGGCCTTCTCACATATAAGTGCATGGGTGGCTAGAAGTCGGGTCTCTGATAGGCATTTAAGCTCGACCAGGCATTGCGTCCATGCCTCCTTCCCTTCCCATCTTTCTTGAAGGGCTATTCTCAAGCTAGGAACACATAATTATAAGGGTAGGAATGCTTCTGTTCCAGAGGTCAGCCTGAACGGGGTTTGACTGACAGCCATTTTATAAGCTATACGGTAAGCCCACAAAGCCGCCATAAGTTTGTTGTCCCAGTCGCTACATGAGGCTAAGACTACTTTGGTCAGGACATTGACGAGAATTTTATTCATGGATTCTATCTAACCTTTCGCCAGAGGGTTGTATGGCGATGATTTGTGATGGATAATGAGAAAGGTGGACAGGAGATACGCTATCACTTCGTTGATGAAGTGTGTGCCTTGGTCACTGACCAGTTCGATGGGGCAGCCGAATCGCAAGATCACTTGTTCCCATAAGAACTTGGTAGTCGTCCTAGCATCGTTTTTACATGTGGCTCTTGCCTCTGCCCATTTTGTGAGGTAATCCGTGGCCACAATGATGTATTTGGCTTGTGAGTACTGTGCTGCAAGACTGATGGGTCCTATGAAGTCGATTCCCCATTTTTCAAAGGGTTATCGAACAATAATTGGAGTCAACTCCATCTGATCCTTACGAATCGGGACTTTTGTCCGTTGGCACTCATCACAATGCTTGACGAATCGTGTGGCATCGTGGAAAAGCGTGGGCCACCATAGTTGAGACTGCAGCACCTTCCGTGTTGTCATGTCTCCGCTAAAGTGTCCTCCCACAATACCGCTGTGTGCCTCCGAGAGCACATCGTGCATCTCATGCTCACATACGCATCTATGCAGCAATCCGTCTTGCCCCAGCCTATAGAGTTGGCCTGCAATCAGCTGATAGGGCTGGATCTTAAGGATTAAGCGCCTAAGTCGGGCTTTTTCTATTGGTCGCTCAGGTAGTCCGTACTGAAACACTTGGACTATGTCGTCCGCCCAATATGGCGTTAGATCAGCCTTAAATAAATCTATCTCGCTAGACAGGTGAAATAGATGGGCATCGGGTAGTTCATCAACGATGCCTTGTCCAGTGGCTTCTCCCGTGGGAATGCATAACATATGGTCAGCCATGTAGTACTGTTTCCCTTTCCGCACAACCACGGAGAAATCAAATTCCAAGAGCAGAAGGAGCCATCGAGCTATGCGTCCTGTAGCACAAGGTTTGTTTACTAGATAGAGCAGGGCTTGATGGTCCATGAAAAAGATGAAGGGTGTGGCCAATAGGTAATGCTGGAATTTCTTCACAGCGAATACCATGGCTAATCCCTCTCTTTCTGTCGTCGAGTAGTTCATTTCTGTCTCAATGAGTTGTCTGCTAGCAAAGCTCACTGGATAATTTAAGTTGTGCTCACTAGACTGGCACAACACTACCCCCACGGCAAACTTAGAAGCATCGATGTGCACATGGAAGATAATGGTCCAATCTGAGGCTCGTAGAATTGATGCTATGGTTAGAGCCTTTTTCAATTCTTCGTACGCTCGTTGGCATGCCTAGGTCCACTCGAAGTCAATCAGCAGCTTGTACAATGGTCTGGCGATCAATGCATAGTTCAGTACAAACCGCCGATAGTACCCCGTATGGCCTAAGAAGCATTGAACTCCCTTGTAATTAATTGGGGGTGGAAGGTCAACAATAACCCTGACTTTCAAGAAGTCAGTGGCAATGCCGTTCTTTGACACTACATGCCCTAAGATGCATTTGTGCTTTACCCAAAACTGACACTTTAAGGGGTTTAAGGAGAGACGATATAAGCAACACCGTTCAAAGACTACACGGAGTTTGTCTAAGTGTTCGATCCAGGTCGAATGGACACACAAGTTGTCAACAAAGACTTCTAACTCCTTCCGAAGCATGTCCTTAAAGATGGTGCACATGAGGTGTTGGAAAGTGGCAGGGGCATTAGTCAACCGGAAGGGCCTGACTATGTAAGCAAAGACGCCCCACTCAATGGCGAAGGCGTCTCTGTCCGCAGGATGCACTTGCACCTGGTTGTACCCTGAGAAGCCGTCCAAAAAACTGTAGGCTTCCTTGCCTGCCACCCTCTCAAGCATGTGCTCCGTGTACGGCAATGGATAGTTGTCCCTCTTCGTAGCAACGTTCACCTTCTTGTAATTGACACACACTCAGATTTTTCTGTTCTTTTTCATCACGATGACTATGGGTGATACCCAGTCTATGTGCTCAATTTCGTAAATGAATCCCGCTCTCATCAGCTTGTTAATTTCCTCTTTGATAGCATGAGCATGTTTTGGATCATAGGGTACAGACGCTGCTTGACCAGCGTTGCGTCTAGCATCATGGGTATGTTGTGAGTCATGACACTCAGATCTACCCCCTTAAGCTCTTCCAAGGACCAGGCGAATACGTCTATGTACTCTCGCAAGAGAGCGACAAGACTAGTTTCTTCCTCCTCAGTCAAGTCGTCGGCAATGAAGACTGGTCGGGGTGTTTCCCCTTCCTAGGACAGATTCACCTCCTTGACCTTGGCTGGTCCCTCGATTGGTTTGTGGGTTTGTCCTTGACGTTTGGCACCTAACAGAACTACTACCCTATCCCCTTTTTTAAATTTCGTGAAACGCTTAGGGAGATCCTGCGGTTTTCGTTGTTCTTCTGACGTATCCCTGGGTTGTTTTACCTTTTCCTGCCTTATCCGTCTATGCCTCAGGTGGATGGGTAGGTCCCCCTTCGTGCGTCTAGCGCCTAGGGATTTCTGGATCACTGTCCGAGCTTACCTCCGACTCAAAGTCGAACTCCCCGTCTTCACTAGAAGAGGTAGTCTCCCCTGGTGGACGTAGTTCAAATGGTGATTCTATCCTAAGGACTGGTGTTGTCCCTAGCTAGGCTAAGCCTGCTTGTTCAAGGTCTATGGCTCCTACGTGTTCCAACCAGGCGAGGTCACATTCCTTGCGCATGACCCCTCGTTCTATCCTAAAGATATTTCTTTTCTGCGGCTTGGAGTCTGCTCGTATTTGGTCTATTTCTTGTCCTTCAGTGTTGTATTCTACGGTATCTTCTTCAACCTCAGTTCCATCACACTGAAGGATTGGCAGTCTTCATATTCGTCATTAGAATCCCCTTCATCAGACTGCTCGTCATCT
Source organism: Lygodium microphyllum (assembly GCF_053477565.2). Taxonomy (NCBI): domain Eukaryota; kingdom Viridiplantae; phylum Streptophyta; class Polypodiopsida; order Schizaeales; family Lygodiaceae; genus Lygodium; species Lygodium microphyllum. The sequence goes on from NC_141140.1 coordinate 171,286,906, forward strand.
CCTAGGGCTTGGTACACCTCTTGTCGTTGGTCAGGGAGTAGGGCCCAGTTATACATGAGGTTTAAGTCATGCACTCTGGTCCATTGCCACTTGGATTCACCTAAGATATCCTGGAGTGGTTTGAAGTTTGCAGCTGCATTGCCAGCTAGCTTGTCTGTCAAGTATTCCAGCACCTCTTGGAGTTCCCTTTTGTTAGTTGGGACTTGGAAGTTGACAGGCTTAGGCTTTCCCCAAAGGGTTCCTGCCATCATGCAGACTGGTACGGAGAGTGTGTTTCTAGGCTTGCAGATTGTTTTCATGGTTTGCTCATATGCCTCATGGTCTGAGAATGGCAAATCGATTGTAGCAAGAACGTGCATCCAATCCCGCTCATCCTCTGGGCATGGGATATACTTGGTCAAGGGTCCATAGGACTCCTTGACTTGAGTGTTACCCTTGAGCATAGCGAAAATGGCATCTAGGTCGAATGGTGAGGTCTTCCAAGTGTCCATCTCTATCCTTATGGTGTCCATTCTATTGCCAAGGAAGATCAAGCCATTACCCCAATCTACGATGACTCTAGCGTTGCGCATCTAGGGTCGGCCTAATAGGATATCATAGTCCACTCCCTTCATGACTATAAAGTCAACAGAGAACTGGACGCCTGCAATCTTCATTGGCCAATTCTTAAGTACCCCAAATGGCTTTACTCTCATACCGTTTGCTAGTGTGATGTTAAACCTAGCAGTTTCGACAGGCGGGTTTTCCCAAGTCTGAAGCACTGCATGGCTAAGCACACTAACCCCAGCTCCCATGTCTACGATTTCCTTTCTTGTTGTGTCGCCTAGGACTAGGACCGGTAAGGCTGAGTGCATCTCAGAACCTTCCCAGAAGGCATTGACGTGCAAGGATTTAGGCACAGCGTGCAGCGTCAAACTCGGTATTTGCGTTTCTGCGTCATGGTCTTGAGGATCCGCCGTGACCTGCTCTCGTGACCCTTCGACCCACTGCTTAAGATCTTGCCATAGGGTAGGATGCTTCCTAAGCAGATCTCCTAGGCTAAGTGTTATAGGGGTAGTCACTAGCGTGGTCAGGAGATCGTTGGATACTCGTCTCTCCCTTAACCTGGATTGTCCTGGCCAATGGCCGTGACTGATCTGCGGCTCTGTAGAATCAAGGCTTGGTCTTAGCGGCACTACTTGTGGCACGGTTGCTTCTGTCGACTTAGGTTGAGGCGGTGATATTGGTGTGCTTACACTGGAGAGATCATCGATCTCATCCTCTATGATGGGCTCAGCATCCTTAAGATGCTCTTGAGCCTCCTTCACCCATTCCTTTACCTTTTCTATGGCCTCTAACAGTCGCTTCGGATGCGGGTATTCCCCTACCTTAGCGCTTCACTTTTCGGCCATCTTAGGGGCTGAGGTCTTTGCCTCTGCATCTGAAACCTTCTTTCCCACAAGCAAAGTCATAGCACTCTCGGTTTTTAGTGCAACTTTCGCTTTCGATCTCTTCTTTTTCCACCTGCGGCTTTTCTTCCCTATCGAGGCTGCATCAAGATTGCTAGGTCCTGGCAGAGAGATGCTGGCCTGCTTCATTTGGGCTTGGGTCATGACCCGTAATGGGATAGGTGTGGCCTCCCCATCGAGGTTCTCGACACCAAACAGCCCCAATGGGACAGATGGTACATTGGCTGAGCTAGAAGATGGCTTTCACTTTGGGCAATCTACGAAGAGATGGGTGATTCCGCACTCTGCGCACCTTTGGTCAGCCTTGTCTCTTTTTTGCTGCTCTCTTTCAGGGCAGCATGATGAGACATGACCGGGGTGACCACAAGTCCAACAGATGACTGGATCATGTGTCTGCCCTCCTAGGCCTCTATCTCATCCTCTTCCTAACACCATCACCAGCATGGGTCGATAGTCCATGAGGACAGCGTTGCCCTCGTCGTCATGTGAGACGTAAGGGTATATGCAAGTTTCTTCCTCACTTGGATCTTCCACGTAGTGGACTGGGGCATCGCTCGGTGGATGGGTCATGTAAGGACCATGTGGTCTAGGGATGCCCATAGGATTTATTTCCATCCTAGGAACAGCTGGCTTCATATTGTTAGGCACGAGAAGGGCCAATGGGGCTCCCCTTCCAAAGAATGGCTCCGGCCTATTCGCTAGGTAAGGCTGGCCGTAGGGTTGCAAGTACAAAAGTCTTCTTGGTAATCTGCAATGCGCGACATCATGGCAAAACCTACCGCAGTTAGCACAAGGTCTTAACCTAGGGTCTTGACACTCCGTCGGTAAGTGGTTTCCGCCACAGTACACGCATTGGACGTGCGGGCGTGTTGGTCATCTCAACATGTCTTGCAACCTAGCTAATTCCATCTTGACATCAACCAAGCCTTGGTCTATCTCGGTGGCCTTCCCCTTATCCTGGGATGATGGGATTGATTGCTCACTAGAGGCTTATGCTCTCTCTGAACCTCACGATTTGGTCTCCTCTACATTCGAGCTCCTGGAGCTTCGCTCTTTCAGCTGATCATCGACTCTGATGGCTTCCTCAAACATCTAGCTACCGCATCTCGCTGCAAGCCTGAATTGCCTGCCAAAGCCTTATATAACTCCTCGTCTCGATTTCCGCTGATGAATATAGTCGAAACTGCTCTTTCAGTCGGTCGCTCGCCTAGAGGGATTCTCTTGAAGAGACTCCTCACATGGGTTACATAGTCGTGGATGTCCTCCTTCTCTTTCTGCTTGACGTTCATCAAGCATACTAGTAGGTTATCGGAGTATCCGGGCTCGGTGAATCTCTTGATGAAGAGATCCTTGAGGCCATTGAAGTTGGCTCGCTCTACAACATCTAGGATCGTATACCACGTCCTACCCTTGCCGCCTAGACAAAGCTCGAACACTTGCAAGCGTTGAGTTAGGTCGTTGAGACCGTTGGTTTCGCAGACTTGCTCAAACTACTCAACAAAGCTGTATGGGTCGTCATGGGGTTGGTACTTGTCAAGTTGTTTGGCAACGATCGGTATTTTGGACTGGCTCTTTGAGCCTCGGTTCGCCCCTAGTCCTGCGAGCAGCGATGTCGCTAGTGCCGCAGCACTTTATTCTGCGGCGGCCGTGTTATCTAGCAGTCGCTTCATGAGAAGCTCGCTCAACGTCAAGTCCCCCTTTAGGGCTCTCTCATGATCTGTTCGGTTCCTACCTGCTAAGTTCAACACTCGTTGCACCTCGCGTAACTCCGTACTTTGCCTTTGGCTTCTAGCCTGCTGATCCCTATTGTATTCGGCTATGCCTTGCAATGCTTTGCTGGCTAGCTTTCTCTCCTCTTCTAGATCTGTGATGATAGCATCTGCTGTCCTACCGTGGTGCTCATATCGGGCGTGTGTGTCGTAACTGCTTACCAACTGCCCTGCTGAATAGCATCATCTGGGAAGACGTTCAAATCGAGTTCCTCATTAGACCAGCGGTCTGAGCTTTCCTCTACCATCGTCGAGTTGTCTTGCTCCACCAAGCTATCGATCAGGTTTAATAGGCTCATTAAATCCACGTCGTCGGTGCCCCTTGCTTGGTCCTAATCTGCGCTTTGATGGTTTGTCTATGTCTTGGTTCCTCTCCTATTGGTGGGCTCCTTGAGTGGTTTATCTGAGTGAGTTCCTTTAGTTATAGAATACACACCTCAATTTATGATTACTCAGTGTGTGTGTCATTTCTCATGCACTTGTGCTCAATCAGGCTTGAGCTAAGCGTAGACTCCTGGCATCGTGTTACCCTATAGATTACTTGCTTAATGATACGGCCTATACCTTTGATTGGCTTTTAAATGATATGGCATCTTGTCATGTTACTCTGCATACAGCTTGGTTCTCTTCTTATAGGGAGGTTGATGGATGTATTTCTTTGGACCTTGAGCAGGATTGTCATGTTATTGGTATAGGGGATATACACTTGGCTTTGCCAAATGGGTCTTCCCTTATGCTCCGTGATGTCTTGCATATACCTACACTTAGTAAGAGTCTGATCTCTGTCAGTCAGTTGCATGGTGCAAGATATTGTGTCTCTCTTGGGGATACTTCATGGAAAATCTATCGTGATTGCTTGGTATTGGCCAGAGGTGCTAGATATGGCAGTGATTATGTAATGCATGTCTCTCATGTGGGAGATTCTATGGTTGTAGTTACGTAGATACCACATGCATTGTTATGGCATTGTCACCTAGGCCATGTATGACACATTGAGATGGATACTTTATGTGATATGGGCTTATTTCCTGCTCTTTCCCATGTTACTTGCCCTCATTGTACTCATGGTCCATGCATAGCCTCTTTGGCTTATGGCGATCGTGTGAGGCATGCTCCTCTAGATCTAGTCCATGCTGCAATATATGGACCTATTGTTGAGATATCGAGCTCCACTCGTGATATGCCAAGGTGACCGTTGTGCATTTATGTCACCGACTTGTTAGTTGCAGATGCAGTTGGTATACCACCCATGAATAATAGCTAGATGACAGCTATCCTTATCTACTCTAGTTTGTGGCTCAGTTAGTATGCCACCTTAGTTAGTTGAGTTTGGTTTGAGACCCATATATAGGGTTCTTCTATTTCTATGTACTAGAGTTCTTTTGGCTTACACAACTAAGAAGAGGAAAGCTGTTTTCAGCCTCCACCTGTGTGTGTATTCCCCCATTGTGCAAGCAAGAAAGCTACAAGTGAGACTCCTTCCTTCTCTCCGACAATCTTGACATGGTATCAGAGCCTTGTTCGTGGTAAGGAGCTCAAGAAAGCAAATCAAGTTCGCGGTGTTCTGGTAAGAGGACCAGTGTTGCTTTCATTTTTCTGTCTTGGGAGCAAGTCTCTGCAGGTAGCACAACCAGAAAGTGCAAGAGTACATTGTCTCAGATTGAGATGCCCTTTGCGGTGTAGCAAGAAGGCAATATATGCTGCGGAAAATGGGCTTTAGCCCTTGGTTGCCCTGTTTTTCTGATTTGAGGCCATTTTGGGGCCTGTTTTGGAGGCGGAAGTTTTCTGCACAAGCACTCAGGAAAAGGCCCTATTTTTTGCTGTGCGACCACTATTCTACAGGTCGGTGAAAAGTTACCGTAGAAATTGCGTTGTATGCCTGTGCGCAGAGACATTGGGGGGTACAGAATCATCCTTGTTGCCTGTTGATGTAAAATCATCACTAGGAAGTGACTTGTGGTCAAATACCACTTTCGTCAGTTTTGCAGATTTGCCCTTGTGAGGCTGAAGCTGTGTTTTTTGCAGTGACAGAATTTTTTGCAGTGTTCTGTAATGGTGTCTGATTCTCTTTCACAGATTGTCACTGAAAAGCTTGACAAGAACAACTTCCAAGCATGGAAGTTTAGAATGACTAATTTCCTTATGGGAAAAGGATATTGGGAATTCATTGCAGGAAATGAAGAAGAACCAGTTCTTCCTGATGTTCCCAATCAACAACAAATGCAGGCATTTAAAGGGTGGCACGAGAGAGCCATAAAAGTTATATACTGGCTATCTATCAGTATTTCAGACTCTATGATTGTGTATATTCAGGATGCAAGTATGCCAAAGGAGGTATGGGATACTTTGTCAAAAATGTATATCACAAATACGCAAGCCAGGAAAATGCAGCTCAAGCAAGAGTTGCACAATAGGCAAAGAGAAAGTATGAGCATCAATGACTACCACATGAAGGTGAAGAAGATTGCAGATGCACTTGCTTCCATTGGGTCACCAGTGGAAGATGATGACTTAGTTTCTGTGACCTTGAATGGTCTAGGAAAGAATTATGCACAGTTCCCAACATCCATTTCCATCCATGAAAGATTTCATGATCTTGAGGAGTTGATTGCTCTTCTAATTTCTGAGGAGCAGAGAAATGGTGGTGTATCTTCTTCAGGAGGAACTTCAAAAGAAACTGTCTTCTACTCAAATGTTGGAAGAGGTAGAGGCAGAGGTAGAGGAGGCCGATCTGGAGGCCGTAGTAAAAATTAGAATATGCAGCAAACTCAAGAAAACCAATCCTATGGAGGAGGACGTGGTAACTCTAGAGGCAGGGGGAGCCAAAGAGGTCATGGTGGATGGCAAAGAGGCCAAAATGCAAACAACAATGTTGAATGCTACTACTATGGTAAAATGGGTCACATGGCTAAAGACTGCTATAAAAAGCAGAATGACATCATGAATGGAAAATTGCAACAAGGGAATTATGCATCTTCTAGTAGACAGGGTGATGACTGAAATGAGCATTTGTTTATGGTGCAGCATATGAACAATTCTGTGACAAGTGCAGAAGAAAGCAACGAAGTGTGGTATATAGACTCAGGTGAGTCAAACCACATGACAGGTCATGCAGAATGGATACAGGATACAAGGAAAATGGAAAAACCAGGATCTGAAACCACATGACAGGTCATGCAGAATGGATACAGGATGCAAGGAAAATGGAAAAACCAGGATTTGTGGAGACTGGTGATGATACTGCACATCCTATTGTGCAGATTGGAAAAATTCCTTTGTCTATACAGGATGGGAAAAAGAAATACCTATTGGATGTATTTCATGTCCCGAATATCACCAAGAACCTGGTTTCTGTTGGTCAAATGGTTGAGCAAGGCTTGCAGGTTAGATTTAATCCTCATGGATGCTTTGTTGAGGATATGAAAAATAAAGGTCGCTTGATAGCAAAAGGAAAGAAGAAGGGCATAATGTTTACATTGGATGCAGACATGCCTGAATTGAGTGCAGCAATGTTTGCACATGGGACCGGCGTAGTTGCAAATATTGATATCTAGCATAAACGCATTGGTCATGTTAATGTACATCAACTTAAATCAATGCAGGCCCAAAATATTGTTGCAGGATTGCCTAATTCAAGGTTGCAGAAATCCATAAGGTATGTGAAGCCTGTCAATTTGGAAAACAGGCAAGGAAACCATTTCCTAGACATGTTCAAGAGAGTAAGAAGCCATTGGAATTAATCCACTCTGATGTATGGACTACTAAAGCTACATCTATTGGAGGCTGTCATTATTTTGTCACTTTTATTGATGACTATAGCAAAAAAGTTTGGGTGTATTTTATGAAAAAGAAAAGTGAAGTTTTTGGGCATTTCAAAACTCTTAAAGCTATGGTTGAAAAAGAAACAGGCCTGCAAATAAAATGGCTAAGGTCAGATGGAGGGGGAGAGTACCTCTCAAATGAGTTTGCAAGGTTCTTGCAGGAGCATGGCATAAAGCAGCAATATTCATGTAGTCATACCCCACAGCAAAATGGAATTGCATAAAGAAAAAACATGCATATTGGAGAGGTATCTCGTGCCATGCTCAATGAAAAAGGCCTGCCAGATTTTTACTGGGCTGAGGCAGTTGCTATAGCAGTCTACATAATGAACAGGACTCCCACTACAGCAATACATGGCATGACTCCAGAGGAGAGGTATACTGATAGGAAACCAGATATTTCTCATTTGAAAATTCTTGGTTGCATTGCCTTGTTCATGTGTCAGATGAGTTGAGATCCAAGTTGGATCCAAAAGCTGAGAAGTGCATCTTTATTGGTTACTCTCTGCAGAGAGAAAGGGTATAGATGCTATAACCCTTCTACTCGTAAGTTTATAGTGAGCAGAGATGTTGTTTTTGATGAGATGAGTAGCTGGTATAAACCAGTAAATGTGATTGATAATGTAGATGCACAAAATGGTAATGCTGCACAGAATTCACAGCGGCAGTCACAAGATATTAGTGGATCTGGAGTGTTCTCTAGCAGTGGTTCACATTCTTCACCATGGACAGGCAGATTGAGATCAAGAGAATCGTCTCAAAGCAATGCAGATAGTGGTATGCAGGTATCACGAAAAGGAAAAGAGAAGGTAGATCAGCCCATGTTTGATGTGAATGCAGGTCACTCTTATGTGGATGGTGAATCCAGTGGCTCAGAACAGAGCATTGATGATGAGTTGGGTATTCCTTCTGTTGTTACACATGGAGTAAGGAAGACCAGGGATGTTTTGAGAGCATCTGGAAGTGAGCCTACTTTGTGCAGGTCTACCACAGCTAGGTATCCTGTGGATAGGCTGAAATGTGATGGATTTACAGCCATTCACTATGCCTATATAGTCAAAGTGATACAGGAACCAGAACCCACTTCTTTTGAGCAAACCATGGGAAAAGAAAAATGGGAGAAAGCCATAGATGAAGAAATGGATGCTTTGGAAGCAAATGCTACATGGGAATTGGTACCTTCGCCTAAAGATAAGAATGCAATTGGTTGTAAGTGGGTTTATAAGGTGAAGCACAATGCAGATGGCTCTGTGAACAGATACAAGGCAAGATTAGTAGTCAAGGGGTATGCACAAACATATGGCATTGATTATGAAGAAACATTCAGTCCGGTTGCAAGGATGGCAACCGTAAGAGCAGTCATTGCTATGGATGCATCAAAGAAATGGTATTTATATCAGATGGATGTAAAGAATGCCTTCTTGCATGGTGATTTGCAAGAAGAGGTATATATGGAGCAGCCACCAGGTTATGTGCATGATGTTCATCCTGAGTTTGTTTGTAGGGGTAAGAAAGCCTTGTATGGCTTGAAGCAAGCACCTAGAGCATGGTCTGACAAGATAGGACAGTATCTTGTCACTATTGGCTTTCAGATTTCCAAGGCAGATTTCTCACTTTATGTGAGAAAAACAGAGAAAGGTATTATGCTACTTGTCATTTATGTTGATGATTTGATTATGACGAGTGATGGTGATGAAGATATCCTTCATGTGAAAATGCTATTGAAGCGAAAGTTTGAGATGAAGGATTTGGGAGAGCTGCGTTATTTCTTGGGCATTGAGGTGATTAGATCACCAAGTGGGATATGGCTCTTGCAGAGGCAGTATGGATTGGACATGCTGTCCAAATATGGATGACAGACTGTAAGCCTATTTCAGTTCCTTTGGAGCATAATGTGAAGTTGAGCGCAGATGCAGGTGAGCTTCTCGAAGACCCTACTATGTACAGACGCATAGTAGGAAGTTTGATTTATATGACTATTACCAGGCCAGATTTGAGCTATGTTGTTGGATTGGTAAGTCAGTTTATGCAGGCTCCAAGGAAACCACATTTGGATGTGGCTAGACGCATACTCAGGTATGTGAAGTCCACATTGCAATATGGGCTATTTTATGAGACTGGGGTTCAGATACAGTTGCATGGATACACTGATGCTGATTGGGCTGGTAGTATTTCTAATAGACGATCTACCAGTGGATATGTGTTCTCTTTCGGGAGTGTTGCAGTCACTTGGAGCAGCAAGAAACAGCCTACAGTTGCCTTGTTGAGCACAGAGGCTGAGTACAGGGGTGCAGCAATGGCTGCATGTGAGGTAGCTTGGTTGCATAAGCTACTTTATGATACACATCAGTCTACAGATGGGCCATTTGTCATTTATTGTGACAACATGAGCAGTATACACTTGGCAAATAACCCAGTCTATCATGCTAGAACAAAGCACATTGAGGTGCATTATCACTATGTGCGGGAGAGGTTTTACTAGGTCTTATTGATCTAGTTTATGTCAGCACAGAGGATCAGGTAGCTGACATATTCACGAAGGCATTGGGTGCAGAGAAGCTGCGCAAGTTCAGAGACCTGCTTGGTGTGCAAGAATTGGGATTGAGCTTGAGGGGGAGTGTTGAGATATCGAGCTCCACTCGTGATATGCCAGGGTGACCATTGTGCATATATGCCACCGACTTGTTAGTTGCAGATGCGATTGGTACACCACCCATGAATAATAGCTAGATGACAACTATCCTTATCTACTCTAGTTTGTGGCTCAGTTAGTATGCCACCTTAGTTAGTTGAGTTTGGTTTGAGACCCATATATAGGGTTCTTATATTTCTATGTACTAAAGTTCTTTTGGCTTACACAACTAAGAAGAGGAAAACTGTTTTTAGCCTCCACCTGTGTGTGTATTCCCCCATTGTGCAAGCAAGAAAGCTACAAGTGAGACTCCTTCCTTCTCTCCCACAATCTTGACACCTATGCCTTCCCAATCACTTGGCGGAGCGTCGTATTTTGTGACCTTCATGGATCATGCTACCCACCGTGTTTGGGCTTACCCTTTGGTATGGATTGAAGATGCTATTACTATGCTTGACAAGTTTATGGATTCTAATGGTAGCAGACCTAGATGTTTGCAGATGGATTATGAGAGTCATGCTATCTTTCCTAGCTTACGGATCTCTTATCAGTAATATAGCATTGATTTCTTATACCCACGGTATTACGGGATTGCTCATGGCATGTGCCTGACTTTACAGGCAAAGGTTGCTTCTATGCTTACCACAACTAGGTTGTCATATGGCTTTTGGGCTAAGTCCCTTATGACGACAGTCTACTTGGTTAATTGGACGTTGTGTTTCTCTTTGGATGTTATTACTCTGCATGAGGCATGGAGTGGCATGAGACCCTCCTATGATCACTTGAGGATGTTTGGCTGCCAAGCATCTGTCGTATGCCACATGAGCCTATGTCACGCAGATGCATACTCCTTGGTTATGGAGATGGTGGCTTTACGGCTTATAAGTTTTGGGATTTAGATGCCCAGCAGATTCTACACAGTCGTCATGCTGTCTTTTATGAGACGCAGACACCTCTCAGGCCTCTTGACGCGCGTTCAATGCGCTTTATGGCTGATTCTACAGTCATAAGTCAGTCTTCCGCTTTGCTGAGGCCGCACACTGTCTTCAGAACCCGTTTGGGATACTGGCCCTCTTTCGATGATTGACCTTGGAGAGTCTGTATGCTCTCCATTGTCTTTTATGCGCTGCGCTAATGCTATGCGCCACTCTAATGCTTTACAGTCATGCACTTATGAGTTGTGTTGCTTGCTTCATGGGAAGTAGTCATGGATTGCTCTATTGTCTAGAGCTATGGGATCGCTTATCTCCTGGATGTCATGGACTCAGGGATGCTTGACTCTTCTTATGAGGAGGTTCCCGCCACTTATTGCACAGCTCGCTTTCCGATTGGGCATTGGGTGAGATGTCATGATTCCTGACCCTGTCTCTTTTCTTTTCTTTTGTTTTTTCACTCCTTAGCCCATTGGCCTTTTAGTGGGAGGTTGTTGGGGTAAAAGGCCCTTGGGCCTGCGCGTGTACAATGACTGCCCATACTCTTTATTCATATATATATGAAAGTGCAATAAGGTTGTCATAACATTGTTGACAGAACCTACATTGTGTGTGCTCTTCTGTCCCGCATCTCCTACATCCCTTTCAATCACAAAGCACAAAGTACAAATAGCATTGCATTGAAAAGTGAACCAAGTACATGTCTTTATAGCTTTTTAGCTTCTCCACTCTCCTCACTATGCATATGGGATTCAAGACATCTCTTCCTAGAGCATACATCATTTTGTATTTCTCAAAAAATCGGTCAAGGTTGTATCCCAAAAAAAAGACCCTGCCAATCAACACATAGACCATAGCCCAACCGAGTAGGATGACGCAACAGAAATCCTAGTAGACCCAAGAGTGGTCAGTAATCACGCTTAGAGCCAAAACTAGGCTAGGATGACGAAGAGAGCGAAGTGAATGGGATAACTATTTCTTTGCATTCTCACACCACTCTGATATGAACACTTGAAGTGCACTTAAGAAAGGCTGAAAGCTTGATTTCACACGGTGTACATAAAAAAGCACGTGCACATACACCGAGTGAATGCAAGTTGAGGTTTGTTTGTAAATAATAAAGAGCTCACTCAGACCTAACAACTTGAATGAACCCACTAGTAGAAGGAGACCCTGAAACATAGTCAGATGATCGGGAACCCAAAGCGTAGAACTAAGAAAGGACTGACACCATTGGAGGAGTGGATATGCCCGACTTGATCAATCTCATCAACAACCTAATGGAGCACGAGACCGCAAATATGGCAGAGTCAAGCACTAACTATAGACATGGCAAAGAGCTTGACCTAGGCGGTTTTCTGACAGAAATCCAGCGGCTAGTCACTAATTACGACCTACAAATCCGAACAGACCACCATGGTAGGACATGTGAGGATATCATAGCAGACCTCAAAGAGGAGAGGAGACTAGCACGGGAAGCATTGCAGGGCATAGTGACCTAGAAATAGGAACATAAAGCCAAAAACTTGCGGCACAAGATAGAAATGCACGAGATTCTAGCCCTAGCAAGCAAAAATAGGACAGACACTAACACAAAAAGAGAAAGAGATCTATAAGGTGATCTCATGTTGAGCAAGCTTCTTATGAAGTGATTGCTAGACAACTCATCAGTAAAGCAGAGCGCCACTGCAATGGCAACCTCATTGCTTGCAGGTTTAGGAGTTAGTCAGGGCTCTATGAGCCAATCAAGAATGCCTATCATGGCTAAGCAGTTAGACAAGTACCAGTCAAACGATGACCCACATAGTTTCATAAGAGCAATTCGAGCAGGTCTGCAAAGCCAAGAGCCTCACCGATCTTAATCTGCACTGACAAGTTTTCGGTCTATGCTTAGGAGATAAGGATACCTGGTACACGAGTCTGGACGTTGTTGAGCAGACTGACTTTAACAACCTGAAGAGTCTTTTCATCAAGAGATTCTTTGAGCTTGGGTACTCCGATAACCTTCTAGTGCGGTTGATGAATGTCAAGCATAAAGACAAGGAGGACATAAGAGACTACATCACCCATGTGCGGAGTCTTTTCAAGAGGATCCCAACCAATTGTGAGCAACCCACCGAAAGAGCAATCTCCACAGTCTTCATCAACGGGATACACAGTGAAGAACTCTACAAGGCCTTGACAGGCAATTCAAGATTGCAGAGCAAGATGTGCTAGCTAGGGTCTTTGATGAGGCAATTAGAGTGGACGACCAGTTCAAAGAGAGAAGCTCCAAGATCTCGATCCGAGATGAGACAAATGCTAAAAACTCTGGGTAATCACCAATCATTAGGAGAATAAGCCTTAGGATACTGCTCTTGTAGTAGCTTGGTAAAAGAGCGATGACAAAGCTCAAGCCATCATAAATCTTGAGTTGGATGATAGCTATACCCATCATGTGAATACTTGTGAAACCTCTCATGACACAATGGGTCCAACTAGAAACCTTCTTTGGAGCTCAATCCAAATCCTCTAAATATGGGCCTTAATTAAATTCTTCAATCTTGATATGAAGAGCACTACCTCTCTGGCAACTCACTTGCATTACATGGAAAGTCTTTTAACTTAGCTTGTAGGAATTAAAATAAAGATGGATGAGGATGGTGTTTTGTTGAAAGTCTTCCTCCTGAATATGGTAATGTTTCTACTACATTAATTAACATGTCAAACCCTAAATTGGTTGACATTAAGGCATCTATATTAGAAGAAGAAAAGAATATCAAAAGAAAGAAGAGCAAAGTACTTCAAAAGATGAACATGTGATATATGTAAACAACAAGTACAAGGGAAAGAAAGACCACTTGGTTTGTGCCTTCTACAAAAGAACTGGACACGTTGAGAGGTTCTATCATGCCCAAAAAAGGTCTCAGAAGGCCTACCTTGTAGCTATGAAGGAAGAAGAAGACCATCAAGAGAAGGACAAGTCTCACCAATCCTTCTGCTCCCACTACTCTTATGGACTCTTTTAACTCTTGTATGAACTTGCCTTAGTGCTCCATTCATAAGCTTTGTAAAACTCTTCATGTAACTTTTGGCACTATAGTCTTTGTACACTTTGTTAAGCCCTTGTTATAGCCTCTAGATGTCCACCATGTTTTTGGTGCCCACATTTAGCATTATTTACAACATCCTCTGGTTGATCACCATGTTTCTGGTGTGCCCACACTTTGCAGGTGGTTATTCACTAAAGTCTCTACACATTTTGTGCCCTCTTGGTTGTGATTGAGGAGGGGTGTTGAGAGTTGGGCAATCACACCCATTTGTATGCCTCTCTATATGTAACATCTAGGCAAGGGAAATGCAAGCAACTAGGAAAAGGTGCCTAAATCCCATAGGCACAGTGAGAAAGAGAGATACCATCATGGAACTATAAAGCTATGTACTTGACCATCATTTTCAAGGCAATGCTATTGTACCTTATCCTCTCACTCTTGTCTCTTTGTCATCTCAAGAGTGTGGTTAGTCTCAGCTCTCATGCTTCTTGTCTAATCTGTATCCATCATGCTTCTTGTCCATGAGCTTAAACCTTCATAGCATAGCCATGCTCTAGATCCATGTTTATCAACAACCCTTAATACATGTCGCAATGAAATTGTCGAAGAAAGCCCAAAGGACTCTTAGAAAGGATGTCGTTCATAGCAAAGGTCCTTAGAAAGTAATAGCTTTTGTGAATTGCCTTGTAACTACTCTTGTATATAATTATGATGAGACCAAAAAATATATATTCAATGCCAATTATTGTAACTATATTCAAAAAATTAAAAGAGATATTTGCTTTAATATATTTTCATTGTATCATTTTCTCTCTTCTCTTTCATATTTGCAATATTTCTAATGCAAATGTCTATTCATTAAAGAAGTTAAATCAAATTTACACATAAGGTTGTATAATGTGATATAGAAACTTACATTTTTATTATTAAGTTCAAACACAAATAAGCTTGTAATTCAATATCTTCATTCTATAAGTCCATCCTTATTTGATGGAGTGTACATGTTGATCTAGCTTTAGAATTGTAATAACTTCCTCATTGAACCATATATCAAGATCTAATATAGGGCCTTGACTAAAGTCATTGACATTTTGTTGTAAAGCAATAAAATTGCCACCAACATAATGGCATCTACTATAACAAAAGGCTTACAATGAAATTTTGAGTAGCCATCATATATTTACAAGCAACAAATTCATGATCTATCTTGCATTCTATTCTAGTATCCCATCTTTTATCAACTAATTGCAAGATATGATCATATGTTTGGCTTTTCACTGAGAGCATGGCCTTTGATCTTATTATCTTAGCATTGGAAAAAAACTCCACAGCTACATCAATAGGCATAAACAAAGTGATTGTGGTTAGCCTACTTGAGATACTAGGCCTCAATGCTCTTTGTAACTTAGAAAACATTTTGCACCTATAGGCTCTCATTAGTGGTTGGACTTGGCAAAGGTTATTCAAATCTTGAAAACCCAAGCAAAGGATGGGGGGATATTTTATCTCAATGAAAAATTTATGTAGGGGCAACATAAGAATGGTTGCAAAAGAATACCCCATTCTATGCAAGTTGTGTTTTTTTCATTTCTTTATATCTTTCTTCTTGAACACAACCATGAAGAACATCAATAACATCAATGATACACTCAACTACATGTTTTCATTCCTCAAGATTAGATGGATAGGCATCTACAAGACAAATGAATTTTATCATAATTAAACTCAATAGAAAATTTGAGAAAAAACAAACATTAAGGATCAAATACTTACAATTAGGTATGTGCATTAGAAGTTTTGAGGTTCTAGGTTCTAAATGTAAACTCTATGCATAATAAACACATATAATATCTCGTTTACAATATTCTTGCTTGCTCCAAGCCTAAATTCCTTGATTTTACTATTCCAAGCAAAGATGAATAAGCTCTCACATCTTTTTCTTTTCCTATGTTGTCTTACCTGCTACATCGTGATCCAACTACCTTTACTAATGGTAGGAATCCAGTTTTCATCATTTTGAGTATCAACATAGAAGGCTTCTTCTTGCTAATCCTAAAGGTTGCTACTCTTAGAGATTGTATCTAATCAGAGGGAGAAAGAAAAACCTAAATTGGAATGTTGGGTATCAACATCTTTAGCCCAATCATAGTTACTCTTACCTATAAGAGTATCTCCCTCTCTATGCACGATCTCATAGGATTGGGTCCCTTGTAAGTGTCGCAAAACATGGAGTGTGTCTCTCCAATGAGCCTAAAGTGAAGTCTTAATGAAAGAAGAAAAATAAGCCACCATATAAAAAATGTCTAGCTTTGTATGAATGAGCCAGATAAGGTTTCCAATGGCATTTGAGAGGGAATCACTTGCTAAAGTAATTTTGGACTCAAGGTCAATGGGCCATGAGATAAGCTTGAAAGGATCCATACAAGAGTCCAATAGAAGCTCAAAGTGTTAAGTGCTGAAATGATATGGTTTTTGGGCTGATTTTTTGTTGTTTTTGTTGTTGAATAGTTGTTTTTGGTGATGGATTGTTTGAATTTGAAGATGTTTTGAAGTGTTTGGAATGGTTTGAGTATGTTTAAAGGGTTTATGATGGTTTTTGATGAGGATATGTTGTTCTATAGGGTTCTATAAATTTTTCTATTTGGTTCTGTAAGGTCTGATTTTCTTCTGTTTTGTTTCTGTTTTGGTAGTTGAGATGGTTGAATGAATGTTTTGAGAGATGGTTGAGGTTGTGTTGAAAGGTTTATGAAAGATTGAATTGGTTTTTGTTTGGTTTTTATGGTCTCTATTGATCTTCTATAAGGTTCTATGGTTCTATTGTTCTGTATTTCTGTTGCTCTGTGGTCTGTTTTGTTCATTTCTGTTGAGTATAATGTTAGATGTATGGATGTTTTGGGAAGTGTTTTTGTTTAAGTAAAGGATGAATGGAAGCTCTATTCAAGCTAATTGAAGTGAAGAAGTAGCTCTGCTGAAGATTCACAGAAGGTTACATAAGAACAATGACAAAAGCCAGATCTCACAGGACACTATGATGTCTCTGGTGCCCTTTCATATCACATATACCTTTTGGGAGGTGTATCCACGACCAAGACAGGAGGATTGAGTGCCATTCTTGAGTATTTTAGTGATGCTATGATGTATTATTGAGAGAGCAAGAGTATGTGAGAGAGAGAAGTGAGAGAAACTCAGTTCTATGCCTAAAAACAATGTATCTACTATGAGAGATAGAGAGAGAACTATGAAGACAATGAAGATGAATACTATGTGATTATTTCCATTCAAAAATGGTGTATTCCTTTGTGTTCATTGTTCTATTGATGGGTTCTATGAAGAAATTGAAGATTATGGTTGATTCTATCAAATCTGTGGGAGATATCTACTATGATACTGCATGAAGATTTATTCTTTTCCTTGTTTTGGTTCTCTAAAGAATGAAAAAAAAGCTTGTTGATGTTACAAGATAGATTTTCTTGCAGTAGAAACCCATTTTCCTTGGTGTTCCTCTTGGGGCTCCACAAATATATACATATGTTAGGAGGTAATGTCCTCAACAAGCTGATAAATCATGAAATCAATGAGAAATGGAAGAATCTCTAATTTTCCATATCAAATTCTTAGCAAAGGATCTCTCACATATGCTCCACCTCCTTTGGTAAAGTGATTAATATATGGGTACAAAGCCCTAGGAGCTTGATCTATGCCATAGAGAGCCTTCCATAAGCAATACACATGGTCCTCCTTATTGGGCATACTGAAAACTAGTAGGTAGGCCTCCTCATGAAGGACATTGTTTACAAATGTAGACTTTATCTATCTAGTACATGGGCCAGTAGTGGTAGGCTAAAAAAAGCCAAAAAAAAAACAAATGGTAGACATATGCATGGATAGAGCAAAGGTCTCTAATTAGTTTAAACATGTCTCACATTCAAAACCCTTGGCAGAAAAGCCTTGTCCAAGATTCTAGGAGCTAAATCCTTTTACATTCATTTCACACTTTTACTTTATTGGACCTAGTACCAACTCCCAAGTTCCACTACGCTTGATAGAATCAAGCTCATCCTACATACCACAATACCAAGTAACTTGAGAGAAAGCCTCCCCAAGAGTGGTAAGCTCTCTGTCTTCCAAGATTTGAGTCATAAGAGCATAATTTGCACAAAGTGAATACCCTTACTTCTACTGCAATTTCATTTAATGACATGGACCCTCTAATGTCTCAAGAAAGGAAGTAACTTACTAAATCTTGCATCAATATTTGAAATAGTAGAAATTGCATAGGGTTTCTTATCCTTTAAGGGAGACTAAGGGGTTAATGAACTTGTGGAAAACCTATATGTAAAAAAGGCTTTCCCTCATTAACTAGAGAAGGCTCCCCCTCTAGTGGCTCAAAATCCCTCAAAAAAGAATGAGGGGTAGGGGTAGAAGCAAAAGCCACTAGAGGATGGGGAGGAAGG
This sequence comes from Lygodium microphyllum, assembly GCF_053477565.2. Taxonomy (NCBI): domain Eukaryota; kingdom Viridiplantae; phylum Streptophyta; class Polypodiopsida; order Schizaeales; family Lygodiaceae; genus Lygodium; species Lygodium microphyllum. The sequence goes on from NC_141140.1 coordinate 171,304,994, forward strand.
GCATAGGAAGGTGGGGATATTGAAGGAGGAGGAGGAGGAGGAGGAGGGGGGGGGGGGGGGGTGCTAAGGGGTAACTTGGAAGGGAGAGATGGTGTGGAAGGTGGAAGAGGTGGTGGATTCAAACAAAGTTCACATAAATCCCTCAAAAAAGAATGGGGGGTAGGGGTAGAAGCAAAAGCCACTAGAGGATGGGGAGGAAGGGCATAGGAAGGTGGGGATATTGAAGGAGGAGGAGGAGGAGGAGGAGGAGGAGGAGGAGGAGGAGGAGGAGGAGGAGGAGGAGGAGGAGGAGGAGGGGGGGGGGGTGTGCTAAGGGGTAACTTGGAAGGGAGAGATGGTGTGGAAGGTGGAAGAGGTGGTGGATTCAAACAATGTCCACATAAAGAAGTAACACCATCAAGGGAGGAGTCAAAGGTAACACCCTCATCAAAAAAAAATCCTGGCTCACCACCACTTGAGATCATAGAGTTTGTATCCTTTGTTAGATATGATCAATGCCCCACCCTCATTAGGTGCTACCAATGATCCATGGTGCTCAAAGTTGTAAGGCCTCCATTATGAGGAGAAGCCAAATGTGAGCCCGGACATTGGTTGAGTCCTGACTTGTATATCAGATGAGGTCTATGTGACCAGATGGCAAAAAGGTGATCGTTGTGGGTCTAAACTTTGGGTTAGATGGAGTGGTTAAGCTGGTAGCAACTTGAGGCGCATTGCATCGAGTTGCGGTGTAAGACCCTGGCTGGGGGGTCCCAGGGGGGCCAGCAGCCCCCCTGGCGGGGGTCCGGGGCAGCGCCCCCGGCCCGATGGTAAAGGGAATATTCCCTAGCCGACTAGTGGACGCTCATATGGTAGGTCGGTCAGCAACCCCTTCACAGCCATCTCTCACTCATCTTTCACCCAGTCAGAGTTGTTCCAGCTAGCCTTAAGCTCTTCACCTATCTTCTGTCTAGATCGCCATCTAAGCTTCACACAGTGGAAGCGCACGGGTGGACAGAGCCATCTTTGTATCAGTTGTTTGGAATTAAAGAATTTATTGATTCTCCTCTTATCTGTTGTGTACTCTCTATCTCTTTCTCAGATTCTGTTCACTGCACCGTGTAATATTTTACATCCTTTGATTATATATGAACATAACCAATAAAAATGTGCTACTTGTAATTGATAACAAAGTTTCCCCAATGTTTCTTATGGATATGTACATAGAGATCACATCCAAAGATGTGGAAGTGGCCAACCAAAGAAGTCTCATATGGAGTCGTATCATGCAATGCAATAGTTAATGACCTATTGGGGATATGAAATGCCATAGAAATTACCTCATACTAGAAAGTGTGAGAAATCCCTTGGTGCTCAAGTATCCAATGGGCCATATCCAATAAGGTCCAATTTTGATACTCCATAACATCATTTTTTGAGTGTCTATTCATATCTTGATCTCATGCTACATACAAAACTTTTCAAACTCCTTTAAGGTAAACTTGCCTCCAAGATTAGCTCAAACCCTTAGAATCCAAAGGTTGTGTGTTTGTCCACAAACACCTTCCTCTCACAAAATTTAGAAGGCTATGTTTTTCTCCACAAACACCTTCCTCTCATAAGAGCTAGAAAATACATTTTATTTCAACTCTAAAAAATGAGGCTATATAGATCTAGAGAAGTCATCAACCAAGAGCATGAGGTACTTGGCTTTTCCTAACAAGAAAGTCATTCTCATAGGATCACAAAAGACAATATAAAATAGCTTTAAGGGTGGGGATCCCCATTTAGTGGCCACCTTAGGAATAGTATGTGATGTTGTTTACTTCTCAAACAACTAGGATATAAGGATAGAATTTTGGAAGGGAAGCCCAATAAGCTCTTAACAAGACACTTTATTGATGCTTGATGTATGGAGTCAAAAGTTTAAATGTCCATAATGGGGATGCTAAAGTAGCCCAAGTTCCAAAGAAAAAAGAGTAGATAGGGTTATGAGCTTACACATCCTACCCTCATTTGCCTATCCATAGCACATGTCCAATGGTTCTATCCTCCACAATCATTATTGCTTGGGTGAATACTACACAGCTCCCCATCTGTGTGAGTCCATGAATGAGATAGGTTGAAACCTAAATTTGGAACATAGAGAACTTTGGTTACATGATTCTATTTGCCTAGACTAAGTGGTATTGTGCCCACTTCTTGAACAAGAACCAATGTATTATCATGAACAGTGATGTTATTCCCTCTATCACATGTAGGTACACAAGACAAAGCTTCTCTAAAGAAGAAGAAGAAGCTAACACAACATCTTTTACCTTATAAAGATGAACACATATTGGCTTCATAGTCATGTCCGATGTAGCTTTATTTTCTTTTACGCCATCCATCACACAACTTGAAGATGGGTTACTTCTTCCAACATTTCTCTTTAGGGTGTGTAATCTACCCACAGTTGGGATGTGCTGTGTACTTCTCATCCTTCTCCTTCTCTTGCTCTTTCTTTTATTTATTGCCTTCCTTTCTTCTACTTCTAATTTCCACCCCCTTGAGATATCCTAGCCATAAAAGTATGCCTAGTAGTTTTAGCACCACTGCTCCACATGTTCTTACGGTGTGATGTTACTCCAAGGTCATAGGCACAAGATCCCAATGATGGTGTCTTGAACTCTAAAGGTGAGGAAGCTAGTATGGAAAACAACATATTTTGGAGGTAGTATATGCCAAAGAAGTGTCACAACCATATCTTTGCAAGATGCCTTCTTGCCAAGGGATGTTAAATCATCCCAAATCTTGTAATGTGCAAAGGTATAGACTTGGTAAACCTATGCCAGCCAAGTCCACACCTCCACTACAAAGCATACTTGGCATACATGCACAAGGATGTCCCATCAAGAGAAAGGGACAAGCTCAAGAATTGAGCTGATCCCAAAGAGTTGCTTCTTCAGCTATCAATCCAATATGGGGGGTCCTACTAGACATTGGACGCACGTGGTGAGAAAAGTCCATAGATCAAACATATTTAGGATGCACTTCACTTTATAGGATCAAAGGGAGTTGTTGGACCCATCGAGATGGCTTCTCTTGGTTGGGAGAATAGGAAGCACAAGCACTTGCACAAAAAGGATCGTCGTGGCTAAACAAGGTCCCTTGGTAGAGACTCTTGTAGAAATAAGAAGTGATGGGGTTTGTCTAAAACATGCTTTAATCTTCAATCCCTACTATCAAATCCCTCAGGGTGTTGGACAGGCAGTTGGGCAGGCAACAGAGCCTGCCGTGAGATGTTCTACTAGAGACAGACGTCCACCTGATAGATTTCAGCCCTCGATGCATTATGTCTTGGTTACAGATGCAGGAGAGCCTTTCACCTATGATGAGGCTATGCGCAGGGGTGGCAGTCACTCCTGGGAGAAGGCTATGCAGTCTGAGATAGACTCCCTGCATAAGAATGACACTTGGGATTTGGTTTCCTTGCCTACGGGCAAGAAGGCTTTGCCATGCAAGTGGATGTACAAGCTAAAAAGTACCCCTGGACACCCCAAGCTGGCATACAAGGCTAGATTGGTAGCAAAGGGCTTTAACCAAGAGCATGGTGTGGACTTTGACGAGGTCTTTTCTCCTGTGGTTAAGATGACCACCTTGCGCTTAGTCTTGGCTTTGGTTGCTCAACTTGACTTGGATTTATACCAGATGGATGTCAAGAGGGCTTTCTTACATGGGAACTTGCATGATGAGATTTATATGGAGCAACCTAAGGGCTTTGTAGAACCTGGCAGGCAGCACCTAGTGTGCAAATTGAAGAAAAGTCTTTATGGCTTGAAACAGGCACCTAGGGTGTGGTATCATAAGTTTGATGCCTTTATGCAGTCACAGGGCTACAGTCAGAGTGCTATGGATCTGTGTCTTTACACGAAGAAAGCCCGTGATGGTTCTTTATTGATTTTGGTACTCTATGTGGATGATATGCTGATAGCAGGGAAAGCTCATGATGAGCTAGATGCTCTTAAGGCTCAGCTCAAGAAGAGCTTTGAGATGAAATATTTGGGACATGCCGCTCACATACTTGGTATGCGCATTAGACGCGACAAGCATCAGGGACTCCTCTACTTGTCATAGAGGGAGTACATTCATAAAGTCCTTGAGTGCTTCCACATACAGGACATAAAGCCTATTGGATGTCCATTGCCTTCTTATGTGAAGGTATCACAGGCTGATTGTCTGCAGACAAATGAGCAAAGGGCCGAGATGGCTAAGATTCCCTATGCATCCACAATGGGCAGTCTTATGTATGCCATGATAGCCACTCGTCCAGATATTGCCTTTGCAGTTGGTGTTGTGGCACGCTATATGGCTACACCTAGCAAGAAGCATTGGGATGCCGTGAAGGGTATCATGAGGTACCTGAAGGGCACTGTAGATATGTGCATATGCTATGGCAGCCAAGATACAAGAGTCATGGGATACACTAACTCTGATTATGTAGGACATGTAGATAGTAGGAAGTCCACTTTCGACTATGTATTCACCTATGCTGGAGGTGCTGTTTCTTGGATGTCCAAGGTGCAGAAATGCACGGCCCTTTCTACTACAGAGGCCGAGTATGTTGCAACCACTAAGGCTTGCAAGGAGGCCATTTGGTTGGGTCGTTTAGTTGCTAACCTTGGTATTGATGCTATCCCTACACTGCATTCGGATTCTATGAGTGCTATTCAGTTAGCCAAAAATCCGACCTTCCATGCGAAGACGAAACACATTGAGGTGAGGTATCACTTCATACGTGGGGTCGTTGAGGACAAGTCTGTTGATCTTGTCAAGATCTCGACTAACCAGAATCCTGCAGATCTGCTCATGAAAAGCCTCTCTACAGAGCTCTTTGCCTTCCTCAGGAGGTTGATGGGTGTGGGATGAGATGACGTCTTTCCTCATCCTGTTGTACATGTGTACATGTTATACTATCTTTTTTCTTTTTCTTTTCACTCCTTACTGGGGCAGATTCGCCTTTAAGTGGGAGGTTGTTGGGGGTAAAGGCGCCTTTGCCTAGCCGCCCGTGTATTACTACACTAATAGTCACCCCACTGCACATTGCAGGTGGCAGGCGCCCGTCACCATCACTTTATTCTTTATTCTTTTAGTGACAATTTGAATAAAGGAAGGCCCGGTCACACATTGTGACTGTTGGAGTTCCCATTTCTAGTCTCTCCCTTTCTTACTCTTGCTCTCCCGCCATAGCTCTCAAGTCCAACCTTCGATCCATCGCTCCCTTTCAACATGTACTTGATTGGCGCACTGCCACTGCACATTGCAGGTGGCGGGCACCCGTCACCGTCACTTTATTATTTATTCTTTTAGTGACTCTTTGAATAAAGGAAGGCATGGTCACACATTGTGACTGTTGGAATTCCCATTTCTAGTCTCTCCCTTTCTTGCTCTTGCTCTCCCGCCATAGCTCTCGAGTCCAACCTTCGATCCGTCGCTCCCTTTCATCATGTACTTGATTGACACTCATAACAAGGCAATGGAACTATTAGTTTGAGTTACTCAAGACTGTCTTTATGAGTCCAAGCTAATCTATCTTGGAATGTGATTTACTTGAGTTACAATCTCTCATTCTGATAATGTATAGTGTGTTTGATTTGCATCCACCATAGCTAACTAGCTCTAGATCCATGTTTCTCAACATGGTATCAGAACCATGGCTAAGCTAGGTAGCTAGTAGGCGGAGTTTCTCCTTCTTTTCATGCTCTACAATCCTTCCTCTCTCATTCTCTCCCTTGTACAAGCCTATTTTCATTCCAGTATCTCAAGCTATCCAACATCCATTGTGCATACGAGATGAAGAAGCTCAAGGAAGGAGGTGCTATTCAAGGTGATATTCAAGAAGCTTGATTTGGAGTCTACATTGAAGGTATCAAGGATCATTGTCATTTCCATTTCCATCTTTTCAAGTTTTCATTTGGGAGAAAAGAGAGAAGAGGTAGACTTTCCTTTGAGGCTTATGAGAGAGAGCTTGAAGCTCTAATCCAAAACATCTTTTGCAAAAGGGCTTTTGTAGTTCACCCTAAGATACATTGCATTTGCAAGCACTAGTTTATTTTGGTCTATCAATGACCCAAAATCTACCGAGTGGGCAATGTCACCATATTTGGTCTCGCTTCTGCATTAGCAAAGGAAAAGTCATTGTTGAGATGCTTGGGATTTCTGCCACAGAGTCTTTGTGATTCTTCATGAGCAAGTGAAGCATCCATATTGATTTTTGATTATCAATCTTTATAGCAATGACGAGGTGCAAGCTAAGGTCAAGAAGTAGAGTCTTGGCAACATAAGGCAAAAAATTTGAACCATTCTGAAAAAGGACAAATAAGCAACAAAAGGATCATAGGCCTTTGCATTTAATCTCGGCGATAGAAGTAGCATTACATCAGGAGCGCAATCATTGATGACATCTCCCAGGATCATTGGCGACTGGATTGACGCTGACAAACACCACCACCGAATGCAGAAGATGATGCCATTTTGATTCATTGCCTATTGCTGATCAAAATACTATATTAAACCTTATCATTAAAGGTTTCGAAGTCTCCCCTATTAAAGCCCTATTCACACCTTGTTTTATTCATTAAGTTTTCATTCACACTAGCCCTTTCTCGAAAACCTCATTCACACACACCTCTGGCTACATTCAAACCTTCACTTAAATTCAAGCTTGGTTCATATTGTCATTTGCAAAACCTGGTTCAAATTAGTTCTTGAAATTGTAGTTGGGATAAGACGCTGTCATTGAGTGGAAAGCCAATCGATAAGACCTTCTCACACTTGAAATGATTTGCCTACACCATGCTCAAATTCCAATGCCATGTCAAGCCATGTACTCCAAAACTGAGAGCTATATAAAGGAGAAATGTGTTCATCGTGCATGACCAAAATGTTGCAATGACTCAAAAGCCACCAGAATCCTAAATCTTATGTATTCCAAGATCTATGTAATGACAAACTACAGCAATGTATCTATTTGTATCCATCTCAAACTCAATAAGAAAAAGGACCTCACAAAGAAGACTAGAGCACAAGTCAAAAAGCATTATGAAGGCCAAGAAGATCGAGGACATCACCAAAGGATGCTAAAGAAGCAAAAGGAAGATGAAGAAGATACTTTCCGCTGCTACTGACAACAAAAATTAGACCTATGATCACTATTTTTCTTGGGATATGAGGTTGATCGGGATTAAGACCACTATGAGATCCATTAATTAATTGTCTTAGTTGCCAGTTGGTTTTAAACACTACAAAGTCCTTTAAACAAGAACGATTCGGCATGTTGCTGCTTTACTTTGGCTAGGTTAGAGCCTGGGGGGTCCACTAGGGTTTATTGTATGGTACCACGTGAGTATAAGGGAGGGGGTTTATTTAAGGGAAGGAAGGTACATCTTATAAGGTAAGGTCCCATAAATAGGGGGTAGATAAGGGGTATTTTCATATATTTCTTGCATGCAGGTGACGTCTCCTTATTACTACTAGTGAATCCCCCGTGGGTTAGAGACTTGCACTTGTAGCTGGTCCCTCTTTCTTTGCATGTCGAGAAAGAGGGTCAAGGGGATAGGTTCTTCATATTCCCTCTCCTTACGCTTATTAGAGTTGGATTCTCCCTTTTTGAGGGCCATCATAGTCATGACTCGTTCCCAGATGGAGGTCTCTAGTGATGCTTGGATAACCTTACTTAGACCCTCCCTCTCTTGCTATGCGCGGCCAACTTCTTGTTTGTCAAATTTTGACTGGGAGATTCTAGCTACCATCTCAATTTGTCTTTGTTCCTCCTCATTGGCCATGTCTTCTGAAGATCTTTAACCACCATTGAATCCATGATACCATATCTATGGAAATTCTTTGATCATTGGACTATGACAACTCTTTCAATCTTAATTTGAGAAAAATCCATTGTCGAAACGATGTAGCATTGGAGGATCTATTTTTTAAACCATATGATTTGAAATTCTTTTGTTAAATTTTTGGTTGGAGTTTAGCCGAATGAAGGCAATTGGTGGAACTGCTAAAGAGGATTTAGCCTAGTTAAAACTATTTTTGCTTATAGATGAAATATGGTTGATTTTGGATGTGTTTGAAACACTATATCCTAAAAAATGAAGTAGATAGGATGTGAAGATGTATTGAAAATTCGCCGCAAGAGGTAGCATTATGGTAGTGTAGATTCATTGCAAGAGTAACACTATGGATGGTGTAGATTCACCACATGAGGCAACACCATGGTCGGCATGTACTCACCCTAACGTCTTGCCATCATGGCTTATACCCAGCCAATTTATAACTATATAGAGTGTAGATTGCCACTTAGATGAGAGATCAAATGTGTGATGGAGGTTCATCCCTTGTGGTGGTTTGAGAACCAATGGGGCTTTGGTAGTAACACTCAAACTTGTCCTAGTATACGAAAAGAATCGTCAGCCACCCTAGAGAGCTAGTAAGGAGGAGATGGATGAGAAGGAGAGAGAGAGAGAGAGAGAGAGAGAGAGAGAGAGAGAGAGAGAGAGAGAAGGAGAGAGAGAGAGAGAGAGAGAGAGAGAGAGAGAGAGAGAGAGAGAGAGAGAGAGAGAGAGAGAGAGAGAGAGAGAAGTACGATGAGGGAAAAAAAGAGGAGGGATAGAACAATATGATGGTGGTTATGGCAATAACAATGGTGGAGGCAAAGGGTAGAATGAGCAGACTATGTGGAACAAAACTAACAAGTTGCCAAAAAAAGCTCACTCCTTGCACACACTCTTTCTGCTTAATCAAGTATATGCATGCCTATTGCTTCTTCTTTGCAGTAAGGCTCCTAATGTTTTAGTTGACCACCATTAATTTCTTAGAGGCCTTTGTCCATCACAATCACAATAGGGGGCTTGCACATTATGGTAAAATCACTTGAAAGTAAAAGCTTGAGATGTCCTTGCCAAATTCTTGAGGTGTGTCTTCTTTTTCCCAACTCTAGGATCTTTGTTTTGAAAGATTATTTCATGTAATGGAATATAACTCTCTACACAAGTATAAAAGGATAAAAGAGAACAAACTATCTTCTCTATTACCAAATTGATACAATTGATAATTGAAGGCTCTATCCCTACATGTATTGCTATGAGCTTTGATGGTGATCTAGATAGATATTGGATGGAGGACAATAACTGTAGAAGGTACAAGGACTCAATGGCTATGTTTTACAAGAGGGTAACATTACCCTTGTAAATATAGTGCTGGAGGTCGACTAGTCATAAATGCATGTGGGTAGTTCACCTTGTTTCATCCCTTGCTCAATCCAATCAATCATGAGTCACTACCCACATATATGGCATATAATAGTCTATGTAATATGTAAGCAATATTCCCTATATTGTTGGGCCACTTGCTTTTGTCCCTAAACCCTTGCCATAGGGGTTCTTGGCCCCCTAGCAATCTTATATCCCATAGACAAGGTGCATTGATAACTCATCGCCTAATGTATACCACTACCTTCATTAGCTCTTTTCCACTTGATCCTATGGTCAAGTCCACATAGACTATCCCATGACCATCTAGTCTTCAAGGTTAAAACCCTTCTAGTATCTCAACTAGGAAGCTTACCAATGCCCAATGTCCATTATGACTTCTTCTCATTTGGCAACCTTATAACATTTGGTACTTGCAGCATAGGCAAGTAACCAAGAGGTGGGCATTTGAGTGATGTCCAATATGTTCTCTGTATCAACATATCTTTTGCCATTAGCATGCCTTTGCCAATTCCTCCTTTCTTCTTCCTTGACCAGCGGCTCATGTTGCTTCAAGCTACTCTCAATGTTTTCCTTATTGGGCTTCTACATTGTTGGGTTGTCTCCCTTCTAAGTATTTTCCTATACCCTAGCCTCCTCTTGCTAATCATTTTACTACTTTTTTTGGGGGCAAGCTCTTAGCAATTGACTAGATTCATGGCAATGATAAAAACCATTTGTAGATTGTGAAAACCTAACTTCACATACAATTTCAAACCCACTCCTATCTTGAAGCTCCAAAGAGTCAAGAGGTTTGACATGTCACTCCTATAGGATGCAAGTTCTCTACTCGTCCCTAGTGTTAGATGGTACTCGGGGCACATAGAAAACCTACATAGTATTGCAACAATGTTGCTACTCTCAGTTTCTAGAACTACATGTAGATTTGGGAATGAAACCCATGAAGCACTCCATTGGGGGAGAATGTTGCCAATGATAGTAGATAGTAGATTAAGTTTCCCTTGAATCCCATAGAACATGATAGTACCCAATCTCTTTCTTATTGAGTCCTAGCAATACTGGATGGTTCCAATGAACTTGTAATAACAAAGAGAAACATGTGATTGATAGCTTCCATTAAACTATTGCTGAATTTCTATTTTTTGGATACCCTTCCCATGAAATTAAAAAAACAACAAGAGTAGTAGCAAAATCAAAGTATTGAGCATAGATTGCATCCATTGGTAGCATGATGCATGCCTTGTGGAATTTTTTCTTTGTAGTTGCAAATTGTTTATTCTTCTCTACATTAAGCTTTTGCATGTTTGTGACAACCAAGGCAATATCCATGGCCTCTAGACCTATCAACTTATCTTTGAGATCTGAAGCATAGGATTCTACTTCCATTTACATGCCTTAATTTGTTTTTTGTTGCAACAAGATGATCTTTTTGGTATCCTCTCCTCTTTTCCCATGTATGCATGTAGGGTGAGGATGGTCCCTATGTGCCATTGCCCTTCTTGCACAAGTGCTGTCTATGCTCTCTATTTAGGAGCTCTCCTATTATGTACGTTGTTTTATTTCTTGAAAGCCCCTTATTCTTAATTGATTTTTATGATGCATAGGAAGCATCAATCTTCCTTTAGAGAGAAACATAGAGATAAGACAAATTTAATCAAAGTTTTCATATGATTAGTACAATCATCAACATGAGCAAACTTGCAACATGCAACAATTGCAAAGCTCATCATTTGTGAATAAATTCCCCATTATGTGTGCATCTAGTGTGGCATTTACAGGTTATTAGATTCTAAATTGCCTTCTTTGTTCAAATTCCCCCCTTCGATAAGGGTATGGGCTTTGTAGCTATACCATGGTGTTGGAGCTAGAAACACCTATATGGTGAGTAGTAGTCACTTAAGCCCTACTTGGGATGTGCTTTTATATATGATTCCCTATGCTCAGTGGTGGTGAATCCTCACATGTGCAACATCACGAGGGTGTAGTCCTGAGATGTGTCTCAATGTTGTATCTTTCTATATGATGAATACAAAGGATTCCTTATTGATATATCTTGTGTGGCTTTTCGATGTGCCATTTCCATGTCTCATTGATAGGTTATTATTCAAAGTCCTGTGAAGATTCGTAACACTTGGTTATGAAAAAGAATAAAAAGAACAGAGTCTCGATGGGGTAGACCTTGGCCAGCTTGATAGAAAAAGGTGTGTTAAGACTCCCAAGTCATAGTGCGGTAGACACTAACTAACTTGATAGAAAAGGTTGTGTTAAGGCTCTGCTTATGACTCTAGTAGACATTGACCGACTTGATAGAATGAGTTGTGTTAAGACCATGGAATGAAACAAGGAAACACCCCTTAGATTGCTAAGGACAATAGTCCACTAACTAGGGGGGTGACTATAAGGGTATGGGCTTTGTAGTTATACCATGGTGTTGGAGCTAGAAACACCGAGATAGGGAGTAGTAGTCACTCAAGCCCTACTTGGGATATGCTTTTAGTGGTGAACCCTCACATGTGCGCCATCACAAGTGTGTAGTCCTGAGATGTGCCTCAATGTTGTATCTTTCTATATCATGAGTACAAATGATTCCTTATTGATATATCTTATGTGGCTTTCCACTGTGCCATTTCTGTACCTCATGACAAGCTATGATTCGAAGACTTGTGAAGGTTTGTAAGCCTCTCCCCCCCTCCCCCATCTTCATACACCCCCAAACTAATGATTAACGAAGAGCTGCATTTGACCATATCCTCAAAAGGAGGAGGAAAGTCAAAATTTTCAACCTATGTGTAGTATTTCCCATACATAACTTGTAATTTCATGCAACAATGCACCCTAAAAGAGGATCCCCCTTGAGAAGAGCACCCAAAGGTAACCAAATTTTGGGTCATGTTTTTAGTCTACTTATGAACACAAAGCATTTTTTGTAGCATGCAACAATTGCTCCCCAAACCGACAAGGTTGAAGGTCCTTGTATCGATCGCTATATAGGAAAGTTCTCTGCTAACACACAACTTCAGAAAATTGCCGATAGAAAAGACATTAACGCAAACACACACACACACACACACACACAGAGGAATGCAGGAAGGCAGGGAAGGGTGCTGGGGTGAGCGATGAGCGATGCTGCGTGTGATCTGGTTCGAGTCGCCGCACGCTCAACTCAGTGTCAGCTCTTGCCAGAACGACTCAAGCTGCCCATCTTCGATTGCAAGGTTGGTTCACGGATCGTTGCTGCGTTTGCTTGCTTGCTTCCTTTACTGTTTCAAACTCGAGCCCAGCTCATGTTTGTGGCCCCCCTGCCGCTTTCGAGTGGCTGTGATCCTTCGTTTTTGTATGGAAGATGCTGCGAGAGCGCATCGTTTCAGTCCCGTTGAACGGAGTGTTCTCCTGCATTTCCAGGTTATCGTGTTTTTTGATGCTACAGGATTCTTTCTAGGGTATCAGGTTTTAATACAGTGTTCTCTGTCTTATGATAGTTTGATTGTTACAGCTTGCTTTCTAGGGTACCGCATTTACTGTTTCGCTGTCTTATCATTTTTGATTGCTGCAGCGTTGCTTTTTATGGTATCAGATTTACTGTGTTGCTGTCTTATAATTTCCATATGCTTTCATTCAGATCTGGCTGCTTGGGCAGCTTGTGATGTTCTTCTTCACTTCTGGCTAGTCACTTTTCCCAAAGATCCGTAGTACGAATCAGTAGATCAGATCTTCGACTCCTTGTTCGCCATCTCAGAACTTGCGTCAAACTCTGTAGGGATTTGAGCTCTCGGTTCCTGGATCTCAAGCTTTATCTTTGCCCTGCACAATGAACGGACAGAGGGGCCTGCCAGGGCCTTTTGAACCACATGTGGGGATTGGTGTTCCTCAGCAGGGAAAGCCCTCCTTTCAGCCAGTCCAGAGACCCTTTTCCATGCCGGCTGGCACAGCAGGAACTGGTGGCCCAAATCTGCCATTTCTATCATTTGATTTAAGCTCAGCTTCATCTTCATTTACCACACCACCTGGAGGTGTGATCAGAAACTCAGGTTTGTTCGAGGACGAGCCTCCCCTTCTGGAAGAATTAGGCATCAACACATCAGAGGTTCTGAAAAAGACAAGATCTGTACTAAATCCCATCCGACTAAATGCTGAACTTCACGAGGATGCAGACCTGTCGGGACCTGTACTCTTCTTTCTGCTGTTTGGGCTTTTCCAGTTGCTTGCTGGAAAGGTGCAGTTTGGTGTTATTTTGGGATGGCTCGCAGTTTCATCACTGTTTCTGTACACAGTTTTCAATCTATTGGTGGGACAAAATGGCAATGTGGACTTGTATCGGTGCCTAAGCTTGGTGGGATATTGTCTTCTACCAATGGTGGTTTTTTCTGCATTTTCTATCTTTGTCCCACGCAAGGGACCCACACTTTTTGCCATTGCAAGTCTTGCAATAATTTGGAGCACAAGGGCTTGCACTAACTTACTGGTTTCAGCAGCACCACATGCAGAAGAACATAGGAGCCTTGTTGCATATGCAACTGGATTGATATACACAGCATTCTCTCTGTTAGTACTCTTTTAGTGTTAGATTCACAATGGGATTTGATCAAAGCTTTGTTCATAGCTGCCTCAAGATGGCTGCATATGGTTTGTACATGTTTGGTGTTCACCCAACCAACCTGCATTTTGAAGTCCTGAGCATGTACCCTAAGGAGGCTTTTGGAAGAAGTGGCAGCTCAAGGAAAGTATATAAAATGTTATGCAAAACATGCTGTCATTGTTACATTCATGGACCTTACTCAAGGTCACTGGAAAACAATATTCTCAACACTACGACTTGTATGTTGTTTCAGTATGGGCAGGCATGTCTCTGAAGGGATTGCTTTTCCTACTTTATCTGTTTCTAATATCTAATGCCTTATTGGTTCTCGCTTATCATTGGGTTAAAGATTCTTGAGCATATTTAACCATGTTCTACTAGACTGAATTAAAGGTGCTTCTTGATGCTTTATATGTTGTGGAAATACTATTTCTGGCTCATCTTTTGGCTCAAAATTAACACATGCTTTCCCCAATCTCTTTTCAGCTCTCCTTACAGATGGGACAGTGGGTGAAATACTCACTAAATTAGTGTTTATCGGTTGAAGGTTGATTAAATGTGCTATGTTACCAAGTGGTTCACTGATAAAACCCATAATCCTATTGCCATACCTTTGTAGCTTCTCCATGCTTTTGTAGTTGCTCAGTTCTTTAGATGCTGCTGAGGCATCTATGGCAAGTACACACAGACATTTAGAAGGGAATTGATGCTTCAGGCACTCCAGCCCAACTGAGACTAATGCTATATAACTTCCCATGAGGCCAATGAATGCCAGAAAGTGCACAAAGATGGTTTTTCTTTCCTTTCTTCTTTGTGGAGAGAGAGAGAGAGAGGAAGGTAAATAATAGACACACAAAATGAGATGTTGTCATGTTTGTGTAGTGGATATCTCAAAACTTTTCTTATGGGATGTTGCAATTGTAGCTTTAGCATAGGAGGGTTCGAAGTATCTTCATGGATGTGTCTTGTGGTAGACAATAGTGGCTCAAATTTGTTGATGGTGAGGACGGTTGAGGTGTTGCTTAGGGGGCCAAGGATGCCTCATCCAACATAATGAGGAAACATTGTAAGCAATCATTTGTCTTGGTGGGTTTAGATGTGCTATTCTCATCTTTGAAGAGGGGTCTTCTTGTGGCATCATTGGTTGAGGTTAGGTATCTTTGGTCCTCATACTTGATGTGATGCAATGGTTCAAAGCTTGCAATGGTATTGTGCTTTGATGTTATGTGTTTTGAACTTATAGTAGTATCCTCATCATGCCATGGGTTGGTTTGATGTACATTTTGTACCATCGTTGAGCACTAGCATGGCATGAGGCTTGCTTCAGCTATATGTAGTAAATTTTAGTTGCATGTGCACTTAAGAAAGCATAATTTATTGTGCACACACTATTTCTTGCGAGCACGAGAGATTGGGATACTTATTAGTGAGTTAGAAATCTTTGGTTGAGTGGAAAAAGTAGTTGGGTGAGTTTGGGGGCCGTGAAGGACGCCGTCAGTTGTGAGATGGGTTGTTTAACTTGGTCGAAATCACAAGGACCATTATTTTCTTGAGTGATTGTGAGATTTTGGGTGGGTGAAGCGGAGTAAAATATTTCTTGTAGTTGAGTGATGAGAGGTGAGGTTAAGGATCTAAAAATAATCAAGGAATTGTATTTGCATTTTGCATGGCGCATGGGCACATGTAGATAGGCAAGGCACTTTTTTTCTAGTGCATCCATATATTCGTGTGGAGCATCACTCGTTTGATTGCATTGCATGGATTCAATTTTGTATTTTTTTCTCGATGACATGCATGATTGAGTATGATGTTCATTATAACATGTTTATACTAGGTCACATTGCATAAATCAAAAGCAAGAAGTGATGACAATGCAAGGATAGCTGAATCTCAAAACTAGAGCAATCATCCAAGAAGTGGAAAAAAAGGAGAATAGTTGTAGAGAACTTTGGTTTTTGGGATTGAACTTTCACTTTGAAAGAAGGAAATGGAAAAGTTCTTGGTGAAATTGGTTGACATTTTCACGGCTTTGATTATGAGGCAAAAATTGCACCTTTACTTGTAAGAAGTGATAGTTACACAAAATATTGAGTGGGCCAATCTTTTGGTTAGTGTTGAACAAGCAAATCGATATGTTATCATGGACCTTCAAGAAGGATTAATGGTGATTGGGTATATAATTAAATCAAGCCATTGGTTGCTTCATCAATTTCTACATTGAAGGTGGCCATTCACTTTTTCTATCATGGATGCATCAAGCAATGTTCTATTTATTGTGAGAAGATCGCCTTGGTTTATTAATATCACGATTAATGCTAAGATAGATAAAGGAGTTGAGGGCTATGCCAAAAGGAGATGGAATCTCTGGAAATGTATATTTGACCTTTACTTGGGCAAGATGCAAATGGAACTTGAGAGAATGGAAGAGGAAAAGAAAAGTCAAAATAGCTTTGACAAAAAATAGCTGAGGCATACACAAGAAAGCAAACAAAGGATGACTTTGTTGTGCTAAAGATGGATGTGGAAGGTACTGAGTTCGAATTTCTACCAAGGATGCTTGAAACAGGAGCTAGCAAGAATGTCAAGCTGCTGCTTTATGTGGCATGGTTCAGGAATGAAACCATTTTCTAAAGATATAGGAGGCACAATGACAGAACCAAAAATTTTTACTGTTTATCCTATTTGGCATCTCTGATAGTAGAAAGGTCATTTTGAAATCAGAGCAAGTAGAAGATATAAAAATTATTGATAATGAGGATGGTGATAATGGGGAAGATGAAGAAAACAAAGATGGAGAGGATGAAAATTCCATGAGTCAATGTTGCATGGTGTCGACGAAAGGATGGTGAATTTGTGCGTTCAGAACGATAAAGCTTAAGAAAAGCTTTATATCTAAAGCAATGAGAGGGTTTTTGAGTTTGGAATGATTAAAGCCTTAGGCTTTTCAAAAAGCCTAGCTCAATGTGTATTAAGAAATCCTATATAAGGAGTGAGACAAGCATTAAGGGCCATCCCCCTTGAATGCAATTTTTTTTTCTTGTGTGAGGAGAATGGAAGGCCACACCGAATAAGTGACTCAACCTTGAAACTCCAAATTCTGAAATTTCAGTTGTTGGATAAAGGTCGTAATTGATTTGAGGATTATGAAAAAGACCTCAGAATGACAAATCCTCCTGTTCCTATGGAATATGAAACTACCAAGTAGGTGTTTATTGACCCTGAAACTTCCCAGGATCTTTGGAGAAAAATAGAAATTTGTCATAAAAAAGAAAACGAGACCACCTTAGAATTTTTTGTCTTAGAGTATATCAGACTTTGGGATTGTTGGAATTCATCCCTAGCCTCATGAGAGAGAGCACTCAAGATGTTGAAAATAAAACATTTTGTTGAAAAATTGCAGGGAGAGGTGAGAATAAAATTGGTAATTAAAGAACTAAGTACTTTTGAGGAAGCTGTAATGATAGCAATAGAAAATGAGAGAAAATTTGAGAAAATTAGAAAGAGAGAACCATTTAGAACAATAACGTTGAAAATAGAGATCAAAATTGGCAAGGGGATGGACAAAATTTTCAGATTTCTAATGAGACAAAATGGTCAATTAGCACTGAAAGTTGAGGATTAGTTGTTTGGTCAAATGCAAAATGTGAGATTAGGAGCCTTGAGAGGAAGACCTTGGGGAAGAGGAAGTGAAGGACATGTAGGACAAACCAGTCAAGAAAATTTAGGAGGTGGAAGAGGAGGAAATGGGAAAGGATATTTTCGAAGACCAATCGTGACTTGTTTTTCTTGTGGAGAGATAGGTCATGTAAGCACAAATTGTCCTTATCCACCTAGAGCAAGAGGGGATATGTATTCTTTACCTCAAAATTTACTGAATAGACAAAATGATTTTGGGATAGAAATAAAAAATCATTATACATCTGAAGTTTCTATGTTAATTGGAGAAGAGAAATGGAAAAGTGCCATTAATTGTATTCTTCTAGAAAATCAAAAAGAGGAAAAGAAAACTGTTACTGTTATACCTACAATAAAAAGAAGAAGAGATGTTGAGAGAGATGAACCTGAATCTAGTAAAGCTAGCGAGGAAAGAGATTTGACTCGGGTATTGATGAAATTCATGTTGCCTTGCCAATAGACTATCATTTACTCTCTTGATTTTGCAAGCATTACAACATATCATTGCTAGAACTCTTATTCTGATTGTTTCCACAATTTTGATATTTGTTGTTATTTGTTCTCTCTACATGTGCCAACCAATTTTGCCCAACCTTGATCACAAGTCCTTTCTACCTCAGAGAAAGTGCTAGTAAGCCTTCGATAGCAATGAAAAAATGCTATAAAACACATGTGCTAACTAGTAGTGTCCAAGACATGCTTTTTTGGTCACATTAACTTGCTTACACCCCACACTCGGTGCACTCCAACAAAAGATCATGACTCTCAAAAAGGTCATCCTTTATCGACTCTGGAACCATGGAACTTTTGCTACACATTACCTTATCATGGGTTTAGTCCCTCAAAGAAAGGATATATAAGTAACTTTGATATTCTTTTAATTCTACCAAGCCTAGGTGATACCCACACCTAGTGTTGGTCATAAAGGGGCACTAATTTAAGTAATTGTAATGGTCATTGTCTACTTTTGGTTCATCCAGCCACTTCTTCACTTGGGTGGCAGTCTAAGTAAAGCTATATTTGCCTACTTATGTCAACCTATCAGTATGGCGATAAACTGAGCCACACGGATTCTTACATTTGAGCAAGTCGTCCTGCAACTATGTGACTCCTTAGCACCCATCGTTGTGGGTAAACATTGTGCCTCACGCAAGGGTTTTGCAGGTGTCATCGTCAGTTCATTCTCAGGGCTTGTACTGTTCTCTCCACGGAGGGCAGCACAGTCCGCCTCTCTTGGCAGCAGTCTTCGCAGTCCTGTTTTCTCTCGCAACAGCACAGTCCTTATCATCAGCCCCAGCACAGTTTGACCCGCCTTAAGCCTCTCTTCCCTCTTGCACTCTCTCTTTTGAACATCAAAGTTTGGTATAATATAGTCAGTTGGAGAGTTTTTCCTATCTTTCATCACCTCCCCCTATGGTGCCAGGGCGACTCCCTAGGGGAGGGGGGCTAGACTTGAATTATTGCCCTATTAGCAAGATGCCCAAAGTCTTTCTCAACCATCTTGGGAGCATCACCTTACCCAATTCGAGAATCAAGCATGTGGGAGGAATTCCTATGTCAACAATGTACAACTTTGAAGCAGAGAAAGTATGGCATTGAAGGAATCATTTTTCCAAGGTGCACAAGCGTTTGGCTCAATTAGAGGAGAAGTAGGCTATGGAGGTGACAACTATTAAGAATAAGATTGAAGATGAAGTCAAGGACATTACAACAAGAGTGCAAAGCAAGGTAGTAGGAAGATGCACGAGGTTTGATAGATACTATTTTTAATATAGGTAATGATGCTATATTGCAAAATAAGATGGAATCTCATGCATGACTAGGAGGGCTTCTTAATGGATGGCATGGAAAAACTCAAGGAACTAGAGAATGAAGATTGCCAAGATTGTTTGGAGTTATATAGGTTGTAACCCAAACTAAAGCCAATATTGGAAAATGAAGGGTTCAAATGGGGACACCATGTCATATCACCAAAAACGGGAATAACCAAGCAACTTTGGAGTTTGGAGACACACAAGATAAAGTCGAAGCACTAAAGCAATCATAATCATTCACAAAAACCAAAATGTGGATCACAGGTGAGCTCACACCAATACAATGCAAATCACAACTAGGTGACATGCCAATATGAAAGCAACTAGAAAATAGGGTAAATGGGCAATTTATTGAGGTGGCAAAGCCATCATAGAAGTGTTCAAAAAGCCTAATCATTATACTATTTAAAGTCCATTGATTTACACAGTAACTCTTGTAATCTTAGTAGTTCATTTTTATTCATGCCCATAGCACTCTCAAGTGGATTGTATATGAAACCTTGCGCTATGGTCATTTTGCCTTATGCTTATGCACCTTTGAGGTGTCTTAGAGGATGTTAATATCACTTCCTTCCTTCCTTTCCCTCTTTCTCAAGTCACCTATGCTTGCACAGCCTTCGTTTTTTCATCTGCAACATCTATTGAAGTGCTAGTTTGGAATTCTAGTTGTGGTCACACACACACACACACACACATACGCACACATGCATGTATACACATATATATTGAGGTAGGAAAATGGGTAGTCTATTGATGTGTCAATGCCATCATACTAAGAGTTCAAAAAAAGCCTTTGTGCTAGTGGCACCCCAAAGTGGATTGTATCTAGAATCTTGAGGTATGCCATTTTTTCCTATGCGCCTTTGAGACGTCTTAGAGGACCTCTCTCTCTCTCTCTCTCTCTCTCTCTCTCTCTCTCTCTCTCTCTCTCTCTCTCTCTCTCTCTCTCTCTCTCTCTCTCTCTCTCTCTCTCTCTCTCTCTCTCTCTCTCTCTATCATGAAATCTAGCATGGTATCCATATGTCATGAAGATGAAAGGAATAGCGCACAAGGAGATTGCTAAATGAGAGTGGTTGTGGTTTGTATTCCTTTCTATCCCAAGGAACCCCAACTTTCCCTTGTTAAGAGCTCCTCAATAGAGCCCATGCTTTGACAAACGTTCTAATGGAGAAGTTCAAGTTACAACATATGTAGATTCATGGTAAATCATTGGAGAGTACGAAGCCACAAAAAAAGGGATTAGCAAATATGACATCAGTGTAAGCTTAAGAAAGGTGATTTGACCCTCGATGAAGATGCCAAATGGAGAATATCATAAACGTAGTGAAATATTTCAATGTGTGAATAGAATACATGGGGAAAGAGGTCAAGCAAGAGTTTTTTAGTTTAGTACTTCAACATCCTCTTGTGTAAGGACTAGAGTGAGTGTTCAAAATAGTTTTAGAGAGGTGATTGAGGTTCAAAGCACATTGCTATCCAATGTTTGTAATACTCTTACTCTCATCAAGCAACCAAACTCGAAGGAGGTGTTCTTTAAGAAGAGTGCACTCAATATATAGGTGAGTGTAGAAGACTATCTAAATATCTCTAAGGTCTCTAGGGGAGAAAGTTTCTAGGTGCACTTTGTACTTGGCCAAGCCATGACTTAACACTTGTATATAACTCTAATGGAATATTCATTAGTTGCATGTTGGATACAATGATGCATCAATTCAATAAAAAACTAAATTAAAGAGAATTAGATAATACTTAATTTTGAAAAATAGAGACACAAGTTTCACCCAACAAAACCTTTAGGAAAATGGTACAAAAATTCAAGTCCTATCATAGATAGCTAAGAATAGTTATTGTCTTGAATATTCTAATGCAAAAGGCATGATCCATGACTTTTACATCAAGAAAACTACATTTTTATTGAATTCTGCAAGCTGTTTTACATTAGACCACACATAAGCATAAAGACTAAGGTTCTAAAGTAGTAATTTGAGCCCTAACACCTGACATAGCATGATGGATGGCTGCATGGTAGCCATGACTTGAACCCACATATTCCTTGACACAAAGCGAAATTTAGTGCACCCATTTCAAAGCAGTATGCCATGGTTGGGAATCCATCAAATATAATGAGATCCATACAATATCATTTAAGAAAAACATATAGAACCATGATTGAATAAGTAGATTACTACTCCAATGACAAAGAGTAGTTGCATCGCTTAAGAAATATACTGATAACGCTTCACCATTTGCATCATAAGGGATGTATGGCAATGTACCACTTAACTTAAATCTTAAACAAGAAATATCATCACCAAAGAAATATGCAAGATGATCTAAGAGAACTTGCAAAAGAACAAAATATAGAATTGCATTTGCATCATAGCCTTCCACAATTTCAATTTGCATCATGTCATCTGCAAAGTATTGCTTGGTATTAATCCAAATCGATAGAACTTGACTTTTAGGCCTATTTTTAGATTCCTAAAACTTTTGAACTTTAGTTTGTTGCTGTAATTGTCGTTTTCCATGTTGTTGTAGCACTTCTTGCTTTATATCTTACATTTTAAGCTATTGCCACACTTCCCATTGCTGCAAGAATTCAAATTGCGGTTGTGTGAATTCAAGTTGTAGGAATTTACATTTTTGTACTCCATCCTCTAATTTTGACACTACCTGCAAACCTAAACACTCTTGAATTGCTGAAATCTGTTGCAAAGCTAAAAATTATACCAAACTTGAAAAATAATCTTGCAGGTAAAGGACTTGAGTAGTTCCAAATAGAGAATCTACAATATACTTCTAGTACTATCATCCAACTCATCAAGAATCACCATTGTCATACTCAACAATTGATCAACATGAACAATATGAACCATTCTTGCTTTAGCATAAACTACATAGGCATCCACTTTAGGTAGTTGCGTAATTCCATTTTCTTTAACTTCACACCCAAACTTATTAGAGTTTTTTAAAACAGGTTCGATGAGTCAAAGATTCCCAATTCAAGGAATTGCTCACGTAACAATATGGTCTTGAACCAATCCTCCAATAAATGTCCAAGACATGCCAGATAAGAGTAGAACGATGCAAATTTAACACAAAATTTAAAGGCTGAAGAAAGCGAAAGATGCGAATCCACGACAATTTGAAGTGATTGTGGAAGACAGTGTCGTGGCGCTGTGCGTTCACCACTGTGAACTTGAGGGCGGAGTTTTTCGCTAGGAGTTTGATCTCATTAGTCAGTGTCATTAGGAATTTTTTTTCCATTGTGTGTGCCTTTTTGTTTATCGTTCAGTTTGAATTGTCAGTTGAAAATTTGATTGCTTGGTTCCATCCTAATTTTTTTTTGTATTTGCTGAGTAGTACTCGGGCGTAAATAAACTGCATATCTGTCGGTGTGTGTGGTAGCTCATATGATTGCTTGTTCTAGTGTTGAAGATCTTGCAACTGAGCTTGGGTCAATTGGAAGGAGAGTTCATATCTTGATAAAGTCAACTCGTGATCTTGCTAAGTACCTCAATGCTTCCTTTTGAAAGCAAGATAAAAGGTATTTCTTGGAGGTTTCAAGGATGGAGGGGGGGAATAGTGAAGGCTGAAAGTGATAGAGCTAGAGCCAGAGCTAAAAATAGTACGCCCTTCATTGACTTGGGGCATGCTTTTCACTCAAGAGCAGTGCCATAAATCTCATAAAAGTATGATAGAATATTTGAAGGGTGAAGGTCTTAATACCTCAGAGTTAATGGACATTGAGCTACCAATCACTGTGGAAGTCACGGAAGAAGGAGTAAAGTTTTATTGCCATTAATCAGTATCCTCTTATCCTTGGTTATAGTGTTTGTAAGAATATGGTTTGTGTGCTGAAGTATTGAACAAATTGGGATTGCCTCGACATTGTGTGGCATGATTCTTCATCTATGAGGGGAGCCACAATGAACTCGTAGATTTTCTCTGGCGGCTGCCGAGTGCAAAAGCTTCAATGCCTGTCAAAGGCTACGTTAAACAGTGCACGGACTGAGGTGGGGTGGTGAAGCGGGAGAGAGGAGTCAGGGTGCAGACGTCGTTGCAGGCTGACGACCGGGCACTTATCATACGAGAGCTTTTGCAATATACCGCCGTGAAGAGAAGGATCACATCTGTCTTGAGGACCTGAGAGTCTCGTCTCGTAGCAGGCATTGCCAAGCATCCACAAGACCAGACCTGACCTGCGCGTACTCCTGGTTGTCTTCTTTGAACACGAGCTTCCGCTTCTCGTCATCAACCTCCAGAGTACTCCGTCGATGACGTTAGCATGATCTGAAGTGCAGCTACGTCGATAAGGAGGAGGTAGAGAAGCGACTGCAGGTTGCAAACTTTACAAGTGGTGAATCAGTTTCGATGGTAGTGCATTGTTATTTGCATCAAATCCATGTCGTCTCAAAAGCCTCCAAAAAAGCTTATATGATTACTTTTGGGAATTTCACTTCTCTTGATTTATATTCTTCTACCTTTGATCCACTCCATGGGGTGAACCACTTCTCCTTTTTCAACCTTTGGTGACTTAAATACTTTTTTTTAACACACATATTTAGCACCTCTAACAATCATTGAGATGACTGAAATACCATAACAACATTGCCAAATACACTTTTAATTTGCCTCTCTTTTCCACAATTGGACTTGGTTTTGGGGGGGAGGGGGGGGCGCGGGGGACCCAAATTTAAAAATTGGTCAATTAAGGGGGGGTGTGGGGGTGTTTAAAAATGCTATCGATCAATATGACCACATCCTCCTTCATCACGACGATTTGGAGAGAGGGAAGATGTGGGGCAACAAACAAGTAATCAACCTGATCAATACCATGGATTTCTCTATTTTTTTGCTTTCAATCGCCACCTTCCACACATAAAATGGCTGCCTAAATGATAAGATCATAACTAAGGTTTTCTCTCTGCTTTCTCTCTCCCTCTCCTTTTGATGCATGTTTCCATGGTTCAATCTATGAGAGAAGGGGGTGAACTGATTTGAGAGATTTCGATTGGGAGATGATGTTGAGACACGATGGAGTGTAGATCAATGTTTGCAGGAGTGTTAGCGATTTTTAGTGAGTATCAACGGCCTTCCAAATATGAGATACATGTGAGATAAATCACGGCTTTATGAGTAAGTGATTAGTTTTATCGCTTTATAATAGATCTTGATTGCAAATATTTGAAAATGATTGCTCTTGATAGTCAATGATCTGTTTTATGAGAAATATTAAGAAAATCAGAATCAACAAATACTACAAGATATAGGCCTTATACTGATGTTAAAAGCGACGAAAATGTAAATACAAAAATTTGCCCCTGTCATCGCAAAAAGCATCGTTATTGGCAACACCATAGAACAGTCAGTATTAGCATCGTTATCAGCGTCGCTATTTGCATCGGTATCAGCATCGCATTGTTGGTATCATCATCGCAAAATGCGATGCTGATACCGACGCAAATAGCGACGCTGATAACGACGCTTTGCGAAACTAATAAAAATGCTAATAACGACACGTGCAGTAAATTTACGACGCTAATAGCAATGGTAATAGAAAAAAAAAATTGTGGCAGGGCAACATGCTGCCCTGCCATATATAGCACTATGTGCTTTATTTGGGCCATACAAAATAGTTTTTGCACTGTGTACAATGCTCGTGTAAATAAAGACAGTGTATTTAAATCATAACACTGATACATGAAATAAATACATGATCGCATAATAAAAGCAACTGGTACAATCATGGCAAGATATCACTACTACATAGAAAATATCTATACATATTACATGATAAAAAATGAAAGGTGTGTGAGCTCTAGGGATCCAAGGGCGAGCTATAGATCATTGCCATCCGAAATTTCGTCCCGCCTACAAAGGAGCATCGAACGAACTCTGCAAAAAAAGAAACAACTACACATCAGTCTGCCATACAACAATGCATTCTAATTAAACATGGTAACTACGGACAAGAAAGATGAGTGACTTATAGGGCCGCCGTGTCCATACAATTGGTCGATCAATGCAGTGAGACAATGCCTCTCTGCATATTGAGTCTCAAGGCCGGTCGGATCGCAATTTGTAATGGAGTGCTGCAAAGGAAACATAATACTAACTATTAGAAACAACATTGTCAGTACAAAGGATATTGCAAAAAAATAAGCAAGAAAAACAAAAGAAAAACTTACAAAGTCCTCTAGATATGTCCTGTGGCCACCACTCCCAAGATGATGGACCACTCCGGCCTCTAGTCATCGTCTACGTCTAGCCACTTGAGCTTTACAACCCCACTCTTAAGTGCTTTGCGTGCGTCCGATCGTCTGTGTGACATATACGCATGCATGCACTCCATCATCTAGCCCATAGAAAACCTATCTGCTATGGCTAGTATCAAAAACTCCTCATGCAAGGCTGCTACTATGTAGTTCTTGCTCCCCTTCGGTATGTTTTTCCAATGATCCAAGAGGTTGTGTCGAAAAACTTGTTGGCACAACTCTCTCATGCGAGCTATCATCCTCCTCCCCTCATCATTCATGATGATGACTCCTGACCTATCATCTACAAGGTAGGCATACCCCTCTGCGGTATGCCTTAGAAGGGTCATCTCCCACCTGCGACCATGCTCCTGGGCATATCCAAGAGACCCCTGTACATCTGGTGTACCGACCGGGGTAGTATCTATCGAAGTAGCACCCATAGGGGTGCCACCTACTACGAACGGCTGAGAAAAATTCGGAGTGACTGGAGTAGACATCTCCACAAGTGTGACAAATCCCGGAGGTGACGCAACTCCAACAAAATGACAAGACGGAGACATCGCGTTCGTGCCTCCATAAAGCAACCACCTGAGCCACGCTCTTTGGAACCGCCACGAGAGCGAGGAGTAGCACCAATATCCCAAACCGACCATGGGCTCACTGCATCCGAATCTCTGCAGCATCCTCCTGACCCTGAAGCACTCCCTCTGTCTGGCCCAAGTCTAGAGCATCAACCTCGTCTACTCGAAACTGAAGCATCTGATTGCATTGAAGTAGATCTAATAGAGCGGCCTGCGAGACAGCTCCTGGTCTGCTACCATGTCTCTGAATCTCGCCATCTGATCTGGAGACATGCGCATGAAGATATCTTGCAGCTCCTCATTGCTCATCCCTCAACTCATCCTGATGATCTAAGTATCCACAAAGGTCACCTACACAGACAAAAAATGATGTTAGCATAATCAATTTAAATCATACAAAGCACGATAATATAAATCTTAAAAAAATAATCTTACTTAAAATGCATATCTTATGTACCCTTATAAGCGATTAGTCAACGAATTGAGTAAGTGGATGCTCCAAGTATGAAGTATCCTATGGTCCCATGTCAATCTCCTGACACAATTCGGCATAAACTAGAAGGTCAATAGACATGTCACCACAAAAGGATGAGTCCACCTCGTTCTCAAAGAATTCTTGGACTCTTGTATTTCCATCATTATTACTCGATGCTGGCTCCTTTATATGCTCCAAGCTTTTGGTGGCCTCCACTCCTTACAATATCGACCCCTCTATTTGTATATTGTCCTCATCTATGCTCGGAATATCGTTTTGATCATATACTCTTGCACTTCGAGGAGCTGAAGGTATAACATACCACCATCGAGGTTATTGGGGGTTTGGATAGAATATTACATGTTCACAAATACGTACAGGAGAGATTTAACTATTGTGACATGTACCATGTCGTAATATAATTAACAAACAAATGAGTTCATGCACATGTTCACAATGGGCTGACAATACAAAGGTGTCGCGCAAATCCGTCCATTTTTTTTCGGAATCTATTTCGAGAAATCCAAATGGACCTCATCGAACTGTTGCTCCAGCTCCTTCAAGTACCACTTTGAACCACTGCACATCGAATAGTATCATAGAGAAGCTACGGTAATCTACCGTAACAATACTTTGCAAGTTTCCAAAATACTTCATCTCATCTGTAACAGTGTTTGGATCCGTTGGTCGTCATCGGCTCTCTTGCTCGAACCTTGCCATGATACCATAGTCTGTTGTGGAGCATATTTTGTCAATACACTCCACGCGAAAATGTCGTCCATGTGACCACGCTGCACTATATATTTTGTACTGTACATTGAAACACTCAATTAGTTGTCGTATATAAAATATAGATACAACAAACCCTAAACACGTCATCACCTTTGGACTACATCTCCTTGAGAATTTTCACTCCTCGGTTGAGACCTCAGCCCCTTCGCGAGACGTTGCGGTCAAAGCTCCATGCAACCATCACATCGACATAAACCGCGGCATCTCCCCCATGCCCTCGATATATCAAATCGGTCAATGGCGTGTACTATGTCGAAATTCAGATCACGTTTCCTCTCGATCTTGCCTAACTTGCCAGTACCTGGCGAGTCACGTCTCCATAGCGGCATGGTGCAACATACAAAAGCGATTCACTTTCTCCTCCAGTGCAGCATCCATTCTTTTTTCTACCCCATTTCTAACCACCACATCTCTAGTCAGTCTATCATCGTCCTTTAGCGACCATAGCATATTGTTGTCTAGATCCACCGTTGGTAGCCATTGTGAGATATGCACTAGCACCTCAGACACCAACTAACCTTCAACCATGCTATCTTTTGGCCGAGCTCGTTGTCGCAGAAAGCCTTTCAGGGTTTTCATGAAGCGCACCAAGAAGAACATCCATCGCGTATGGACAGGTCCAACAATCTCCACTTCATCTACAAGATGCACAAGAAGGTGGATTTGTATCGTGAGCATGCTGGTAGTCAGGTTTTCTCAAAGAGACAGATCGTCTCCACTGCTCCCCGCCTCGCGAATTCAATAGAGAATGTCTTAATCTCCTTCAGTGAAATCCATTGTACTAAAGTCAACAACCTGTAAATGGCCCCGCATATTTCTGGAGTAACGCATCCTGCGATCGTGATCGGTAGTACAAACTGTCACAAATGAGAAAGCATTATGAACAATGACTACACTTCAAATAGCAAAATATATATGCCACTTACAATTCATTCGTAGTACAAACCTGACATATCTTATGCCAATCATGGGATTTTAGCCTTGATAATTGGTTGTCTTTAGAAAAAGCAGACCTGAGAGAATGCATCATACCCGTCGAAGTGCGGATAGACTTGACTATTTGCTTCACAATGCGCTCTTCTTTAGTGGACAAAACCCAAGGAGTGCGAGGTAGCTGCACACAACCATCAACACTCGACTGTGGCCAAAGCGCCTCCATCTTGCCTATCTCCTTCAAATCCATTCGTGCCCCTATAGTGTCTCTCTTTCCTGTGATGTGGTTCCATAGCAAGCTACCCACGTTCTTGAAAATATGCATGGGATCCAACAAGTGGTTGATCTATAAGTGGGTCCAATATGGCAACTCGTAGAAAAATAAGAACCGTCACATTACGTTTGGATGTGACTCCACATGGACCATTTTCAACTCGTACCGGCTTTGGGCATTCATATGTGTTGGAGGTCGTCCAAGAAAACCTTCCCTGAGTTCATGACCCTCTAGCAAGAAAGTGGCATGTCCTTGATATACCATCTTCTTCATGGTTCATGACCTTCGGGAGTCTAACTGTGGCCTGCACAATGGACATGCATGATAACCTGAGGTAACCAGACCTGTCCCAACACCTCTATCCAGTGAATACAAACTTAAACGAGCTATGATAGATATTACCAACGAGAATGGAAGCCTATTTACCTGAGCACTCTCCGAATCCCGGAAAGTCATGCATCATCCACATGAGAATGGCTCGAATACTGGCGGACCGTCGACCATCGTGCTTGCTCATATCTTGCACGGTGACCCCCTCCTCCCACAAAATCTTAAGCTCATCGATTAATGGACGAAGATACACGTCTATATTTTTGAATTTGTAGCGGCCAGGGACGAGTAAGCTAAGGATGAGATGTCCTTTCTTCGTAGAAAGCCATGGAGGGATATTGTAGTTGACAAGGACTATAGGCCACACACTGTAAGAAGTTGAGCGCAGACCGAATGGGTTCATGCCATCCATTGCAAGACCGAGTCAAAGATTCCGTGGCTCTCAGACAAAGCCTGGGAAGGTAGAGTCAATGTGGCTCCATGCGTGTGAATCCGCTCATATTCGTTGAACTCCATCTGTGGACCTATTCTACACATACAACATTGTCAAACTCGCTATGTTGGACATACGAAACATATGGTTTATGCGGGGGATAAGCGAAAAGTGTCTAAGAACTTTTTGAGGGATGGTTTTCCCTTGCAAGTCCTGTCAATTCCTATGAGAACCACACTTTGGACATGTCTCCATAGTCTCGTATTCTCCTCAAAACAATATGCAATCGTTGATACATGCATGGATAATGTTGTAGTCCATGCCAAGCTTTCGTAAAATATGTCGTGCATCATCACGAGACTCAGGCATGGTATTTGCAAGTAGTAATATATGATACTTCAGTAACCTGAAAAAAATCATAAAATGCCTTGAAAAAACACAAATGTTTTTAATAATAGTGCCGAAAATAAATCAATGAAGCATACGTACAAGGTACCTGATCAACTTGGTCACACTCGCATCGCTCCACCCGTATTTTGCTTACACACTTAGGAGTGCAAGCAGTGTCTTCACGCGAGATACTCGGTACCCATGATATAATGGTATGGATGCTTTCTCTCTAAGTGAATCAGAAGTCTCGACATCCATAGGAATCAATGCATCGATCATTGCCTCCATCTCAGGCTCCAAGATTGTAGGTAAGTCTCAAAGGCTGTTTGTCTCCTCTGGTATTGACGGTATAGATTGGATAGTACCTTCCAAGTGGTGGATTAGCTCAAGCACTCCATCCATCGCATGCCCACAAACTCTTCTAATTGGCCGCAAAGGGTGCACTCCTCCTTGGGATGAGACGTCACCTCTCTGGATAGAAAATTTACCAGCCACACCCAATCTTTTTATATATGGTATTCAATTAGCTTGCGAGTACAATGCATGATTGATATTAACTTTTCTTACCGTTTGCTGAAAATCCAAGATCGCCTGATCAATGATCTCAAATTGAAACTCGTCGAAGCGTCATACGTATTCTATAGATAATCAATGTTTTCGTCTAATTACCAGCTTACATTGAGAGCAAGGACATGGGACACGCTGATTAAGATGATACGCCTCGCGATCTTGAGAATCAAGACCTTCATCATTTTCCATTTTGTCTACGTTATGACAAACAATTTGTTTTTGTTATCATTCTTTTTTTCTTTCTTAAATTGTTTGAGAATGGATTTCTTCACTTGTAACTCAGCAAAATTAACGTATGTAAAGTCTCCATCCATCCACCCACAAATTAACGCATGTCAGAGTGTTTCCCGTCTCATGGTGTTGCATCAGACCTCGCCACCACTCTCTTTGTTTTTTATCCATTCATTATCTCCTCTCCTTCCATCTCTCTCTCTTTTTCTCTTTCTTTATTATGCTGTATGTTTATTCTCTCTCTCTCTCTCTCTCGTTCCTTCTTCCTTTTTCTCTTCCTCCCCCTCTCTCATTTTCTTTAACAAAACATATCTCTCTCTCTCTACAACAACAACAACAACAACAACAACAACAACAACAACAACAACTACTACTACTACTACTACTACTACTACCACCACCACCACCACTACTACCACTACCACTACCACTACCACTACCACTACCACTACCACTACCACTACTACCACTACTACCACCACTACCACCACTACCACCACTACTACCACTACTACCACTACTACGACTACTACTACTACTACTACTACTACTACTACTACTACTACTACTACTACTACTACAAACAAGAAAACCACTACTACTACTTCTACTACGACTACGATAACTATGACAATGACCACGACTACCACTACCACTACCACAAATTAACGTATGTAAAGTCTCCATCCATCCACCCACAAGAAAACCACTACTACTACTTCTACTACGACTACGATAACTATGACAATGACCACGACTACCACTACCACTACCACAAATTAACGTATGTAAAGTCTCCATCCATCCACCCACAAATTAACGCATGTCAGAGTGTTTCCCGTCTCGTGGTGTTGCATCAGACCTCGCCACCACTCTCTCTTTGTTTTTTATCCATTCATTATCCATTCATTATCTCCTCTCTCTCGTTCCTTCTTTCTTTTTCTCTTCCTCCCCCTCTCTCATTTTCTTTAACAAAACATATCTCTCTCTCTACAACAACAACAACAACAACAACAACTACTACTACTACTACTACTACTACTACTACTACTACTACTACTACTACTACTACTACTACTACTACTACTACTACTACTACTACTACTACTACTACTACTACTACTACTACTACTACTACTACTACTACTACTACTACTACTACTACTACTACTACTACTACTACTACTACTACTACTACTACTACTACTACTACTACTACTACTACTACTACTACTACTACTACAAACAAGAAAACCACTACTACTACTTCTACTACGACTACGATAACTATGACAATGACCACGACTACCACTACCACTACCACAAATTAACGTATGTAAAGTCTCCATCCATCCACCCACAAATTAACGCATGTCAGAGTGTTTCCCGTCTCGTGGTATTGCATCAGACCTCGCCACCACTCTCTCTTTGTTTTTTATCCATTCATTATCTCCTCTCCTTCCATCTCTCTCTCTTTTTCTCTTTCTTTATTATGCTGTATGTTTATTCTCTCTCTCTCTCTCTCGTTCCTTCTTCCTTTTTCTCTTTCTCCCCCTCTCTCATTTTCTTTAACAAAACATATCTCTCTCTCTACAACAACAACAACAACAACAACAACAACTGCTACTGCTACTGCTACTGCTACTGCTATTGCTACTGCTACTGCTACTGCTACTGCTACTGCTACTGCTACTGCTGCTGCTGCTGCTGCTGCTACTGCTACTGCTACTGCTACTGCTACTGCTACTGCTACTGCTACTGCTGCTACTACTACTGCTACTACTACTACTACTACTACTACTACTACTACTACTACAAATAAGAAAACCACCACTACTACTACTACAAACAAGAAAACCACTGCTACTACTTCTACTATGACTATGATAACTATGACAATGACCACGACTACGACTACCACTACCACTACCACTACCACTACCACTACCACTACCACTACCACTACCACTACCACTACCACTACCACTACCACTACCACTACCACTACCACTACCACTACCACTACCACTACGACGACTACTACTACTACTACTACTACTACAAACAAGAAAACCACTACTACTACTTCTACTACAACTACGATAACTATGACAATGACCACGACTACCACTACCACTACCACTACCACTATAATAAACAAGAAAAGAACAAATAACTGTGAGAACAGAGGATCAAGGTACAACAGAAATTCAGTAGACAGTGTGAGAGTAAGAGACAGAGTTGAAGCACGACACCCAAGAGAATAGACTGAATGAGTGTAATCTGAAAGTACAAAGTACAACCCTTAAACCTTAGGGTTGTAGGGGGGTGTTCACACCCGACACATACTAAGTGCCCAAATGTTTGTAACATAAGCACATAAGTACATAAGACAATAAGACCATAAGTCTGGGGGAAAAAACCTCTCCTACCGAGAGTAAAAAGTGCCCCAGTGTCCTACTGATCACCGACACTCCCATATGAGCGTAGGCGTAAGTAAGGCGTGAGTCAAATACCCAAAAAACCCCCCTGGAGTGAAGAGTGATCAAGAGTACAAGGATCATCCGCCACCAAAGGATATCAAATTTAAAGCATCGCGAAATGCTTCAAATTTGTCACGAGGAAGAGCTTTGGTGAAGATGTCTGCCACATTACTGGTGGTAGGACAATAGACAAGGCTGATATCACCTGCATGTAGCCTCTCTCTGACAAAGTGATAGTGAATCTCAATGTGTTTCGTGCGAGCATGAAACACTGGGTTTCGTGCCACTGCAATGGCACTCTGACTGTCAATGAACAATGGAGTAGGCTCAGTAACAGATACATCCAAATCAGCTAGCAAGCGTCTAAGCCATACGCATTCAACTGTGGTAGTGAAAGCTGCCTTGTATTCAGCTTCACATGACGATGTGGCAACAGTGGATTGTTTCTTGCTAAGCTAAGAAATGCAAGAAGTGCCAAGAAAGAAACAATTGCCACTAGTAGAGTGATGTGTATCATAATCACCAGCCTAATCAGAATCACTGTAAGCATGTAAATGCAGTAGTCCCCCCTTGGCATAAAGCAACCCAAGAGAACGAGTACCCTGCAAGTAGCGAAAAACACGCTTGACAGCTTGCCAATGTGACATACGTGGCTGATGCATATACCTGCTCAAAGCTGAAACTACACACTGTATGTCCGGCCTAGTATTGCATAGATAGATAAGACATCCAATTGCAGGAGCATATGTATGTATATCAAACAAATCACTGTCATCATGTAATGACAGTTTCAGTCCAGGTTCCATGGGAGTACTCTGGCTTGCAATCCTGTAAGCCAAATTTCTCAAGAAGCTGCCCAATATACCTTGATTGTGATAACCCAATACCTCGAGCATTATGTATGAACTGGATGCCCAAGTATTAATGCAAAACTCCCAAGTCAGACATGTCAAAAGTTTGCTGCAAATTTTGTTTGAATGCTGAAATCTGATCAACATGTGTTCCAGTGAGTAAAAGGTCATCAACATAAAGACATAAAATCAGCATAGATCCCCCTTCTTTACATACGTAAAGGGTAGACTCAGATGAGCTGTTTAGAAACCCCTGACCAAGCAAGAAAGCATCTATCTTTTCATACCAAGCTCTAGGAGCTTGTTTTAAACCATATAGTGCCTTTTTGAGCTTGCATACCAAATGTTCTGAGCCTTCAACT
Organism: Lygodium microphyllum; assembly: GCF_053477565.2. NCBI lineage: Eukaryota > Viridiplantae > Streptophyta > Polypodiopsida > Schizaeales > Lygodiaceae > Lygodium > Lygodium microphyllum. The sequence goes on from NC_141140.1 coordinate 171,339,254, forward strand.
GCAAAACCAATGGGCTGCTATACATAAACTTCTTCCTGAAGTTCCCCATGTAAAAATGCAGTCTTGATATCTAGCTGATGTACTGTCCAACCATAATGTGCAGCCAAAGCAATCATAGACCTGATGGTCGTCATACGGGAAGTAGGAGCAAATGTCTCCTCATAATCAATGCCCTTTTTCTATGCGTAGCCTTTAGCTACCAGCCATGCCTTGTATTTATCAATGGATCCATATGCTTTTCTTTTCAATTTGTAGATCCATTTCGTTCCAATGGCTTTCTTCCCAAATGGCAAGGACACCAAATCCCAAGTTTGATTCTTAGTAATAGAATCTAATTCAGCTTGCATGGCTGCCATCCAATGCACATTGTGTTGTGCATCCTCATAACATTCAGGCTCTTCATTATCAAAAGTACTTGCTGCCATAATAAACTCCATGGTATGTGCTGAATCATGCAAGTGAGTTTGCCGTCTAGTACGACCAGCCATGGGTGCATCCAAAGGACTATCTTGCATAGTCTGCAAATACCATCTAGATAGCTGTCTAGCATCCTGGCTGTGTGCAAGCTCTTGCTGAATTTCTATTTCAGCATGATGCTGAATATTCTGATCAGCCAATGGCTGAATTTCTGCACTTTCCATAGGAGCAGCTGGCTGAACATTAGGTTCATTTTGTGAACCTCCAGCTGAATCACCAAAAGTAATGGGCAGCAACCCTTCAAAAACATCACGGGCAGCCTTATATGTGTCCAAACCAGCCAAGGATAATTCTGATTTTTCATCAAAAACAACATCCCTGCTGACAAAAACCTTCTTCGTAACGGGATCATAGAGTCTGTAGCCTTTGCTCTCATTGCTATATCCCATAAAAATGCACTTAACAGCCTTGTTGTCCAATTTTCTTCTAAGTACCTGTGGAATATGGGCATAGGCAAGACACCCAAAGATACGAAAGTGACCAACAGAAGGTTTACGGCTGTTCCAAGCCTCAAATGGTGTGATGGTCTTCAAGGCTTCGGTAGGGCATCTGTTCAAAATATGGCAAGCATACATGACTACTTCCATCCAAAAACTATGAGGCAAGCTCTTTGCCTTCAGCATACATCTGGCCATCTCCATGAGTGACCGATTTTTCCTCTCTGCTACCCCATTGTGCTGTGGAGTATAAGCTGTAGTATACTGATGTACTATGCCCTTCTGCTGCAAAAAAGAATTCAGCATAGAGGACATGTATTCCCCCCCTCGGTCCGAACGGAGAGTCTTAATTTTGCATCCAGATTTATTTTCAACAAGTGCACTGAAAGCCAAAAATTCATCATACACTTCTGACTTCTTTTTCAAACAATAGACCCAGCAAAAACGTGTGAAGTCATCAATGAATGTCACAAAATAATAACAACCACCCAATGACATGGTCTGCATAGGCCCACAAACATCTAAATGCACCAATTGCAATCTGGTTGTTGCTCTGAAAGCAACATCACGAGGAAATGAGAACCGATGCATTTTCCCCAAAATGCATCCCTCACATAAGTGCTCAGGAGGTCTCTCCAAGAGAGGTAAGCCATCCAGCATCTGAGTACGCTGTAAAAGCATCAAGCTGCCAAAGTTTACATGCCCTAAACGAGCATGCCATAACTCCGCCTGTATCATAGCAGGAGTAAGAGTGGATGTCAAGTATGCTGATTGATCTACTGAAAGAGCATCCAACTCATATAAATCATGACACAAAGATCCTGTCAAGACCAAAGTCATGCATTCTTTTTCTTGAACCATGCAACGGTCATCATCAAAGGTGACCTCCATACCACAACATGCCAAAGAAGAAATAGAAAGTAAATTCTTCTTTATTCCAGGCACAAACAAAGCATCCTGCAGGCGGAGAATAGAGCCATCGATGGCTGTGAGCTGAATCTCCCCAATACCACGAACAGGATATGATGCATTATTGGCACACTGTACCGATTTCCCAACGGGAGTTGCACTAACTGAAGCAAACAAATCTCTGCGAGATGTGATATGTCTAGAAGCACCACTGTCAAAGAACCAAGTGTCAGCATCCTCTGTAGAGCTAAGTGCTCTATCGGCCTAAGAGATGTCATAACTGCAAGTGTAAAAACAATAGTCCCTGTCCACAACAAAGGACGCGGACTCACTAGCAGTGGAAGGAGTATAGAAACAGACATTCCTGACTCCTTCTTCTCTTTGGCAATGCGCTTTCTGCACTCAGTGATATAGTGGCCGGGCTTCTTACAATAATGACATTTTCCTTTCTTTGCTTGCGTCCCCCCTTGTGACTGATTCTGCGATGTGCCAGAAGTGCCAGAACTCTGTGGAGCATTTTTAACCTTGCTGTTCTTGCCTTTCTGTCTTGCCACAAAAGCCTGCTCAGAGACTATAGCATCCACACCACTATTTTTCCGTGTTTGCTCCTCCTCTAGAAGCAAGCTAACCAGCTGAATAAAAGTGAGTGGGTGCTCAGCAATCCTCATGGTGAGGTTCAATGCAGTATGAAAAGACAAGTACGAAGGATGTAAGGAATTCAAGGTGGTGGATATCAACTGTGCATTCGAAAAATACTCATCTACATTCATGAGCTGCTCCCTCAAGTCCTGAATCTTATTTAAGTGATCCTGCATAGAATCACCTTCATGCATCTTCAGAGTTTCCAACTCTTTCTTCAAAAAAGAGATCTGAGTCTCATTCTTTCCTGCAAACATATGCTCCAAAGTCAACCATGCATCTCGTGAAGAAGATGCCGAACGGATATGAGGTATGATGGACCGCTGAACTGCCACGGGTATCCCAAGCTTTTTCAGCTACAGTTCTTGGAGGAAGTGGTTGAGGTGGAGCAGGCTGAGGTCCCTGTTGTCCACGTGCGCCTTGGGGAGAAGGAGTAACGGGAGCTACAACTCCCGGTCGAGTTTCCTCTCCACTGACATAATCCCATAAATTCTTGGCCACTAATACATTTTTCATCATGAATGACCAAAGGGAATAGTTGTTTCCGTTCAGTCTGTCCTCCTTGGATACATACGTAAAAACATCACCTCCCTGATTTGCCATGATGACAAATTTCCAAAGACAAAATGAGCAATGTCAAAGCAGTATTAACTGGAAATCTGCAAATTTTCAGAAATTGCAGCAAATGCGTTTCTACAATTAATGTGCAAGGGCGTACTCTGTCAGAAAATTGTCTTTTAATGCACGCTTCCCAAGGTGCAAACAGTGCACTGCATCATTGTTATCTCAAAATTCCCAAAATTTTTGCCAAAATTTCTGTCAAAAACAGTCTTTCTGTGACTGTATCAGCAGTTCAAATGCAACTGTCCTCCAAATACACAAAAGCCCCAAAATTTATGACGATCCAATCCAAAAATTTGCATGAAATTTATCCCCCCACTTGTTCTGTGCTTGCCGTGTGTGAACCTCCGCTTCCAGAACTGTGTTCTGGGCTGAAATTTAAAAAAAAAATTGTTGAAAATTTTACCTGACGTGGAGCAGACTGGCATGTGCTGGTCGGAGGGCAGTTTAGCGGCGCAGGTCAGGCTGATGTGGTCGTCAGACGAGCAGGCTGCGCGTGGTCAAAACGGTGGACAGGACATTGACAGGTGGGCGCAGGACAGTCGCGTGCAGTGTTCACGTTGAGTGACGTGGACTGGCGACGGGCTGTTGACGCTGACGTTTTAAAACGGCGGCCAGGTGGCCAGGCGGGCTGCGCGTGGTCAAAACGAGGGCTGCTGACGTGGACGACGGGCGACGCAGCCACTGACGTGGATGACAGGTGACGGGCTACAAATGGACACTCGAGCAAAGGCCACGCACAGAGGAACAGCGCCAGGGCGCGTGCAGGTACAGGTGGCATCTGGGCAGGACAGTGTTGCGTGCTGACTGTTGGAGCTGCGCGCAGGGTAGAGGAGTCGTCTAGTGCTGCGCGCTGACGGGCTGACAGGCGCAGGCAGGACTGGGCAGGTCTGGAGCTGGCGACTCGGGGGCAAAACTGGCGGGGACTCCTGGCTGTGCTGACTGAGGACCGCTCTGATACCAAATGTGAGAACAGAGGATCAAGGTACAGCAGAGATTCAGTAGATAGTGTGAGAGTAAGAGACAGAGTTGAAGTACGACACCCAAGAGAATAGACTGAATGAGTGTAATCTGAAAGTACAAAGTACAACCCTTAAACCTTAGGGTTTAGGGGGGTGTTCACACCCGACACATACTAAGTGCCCAAATGTGTGTAACATAAGCACATAAGTACATAAGCCAATAAGACCATAAGTCTGGGGGAAAAAACCTCTCCTACCAAGAGTAAAAAGTGCCCCAGTGTCCTACTGATCACCGACACCCCCATATGAGCGTAGGCGTAAGTAAGGCGTGAGTCAAATACCCAACAATAACAACAACTACTACTACTACTACTATTACTACAGTAACAATAAACAAGAAAAGAAAAAAACTACTTCTACTATAACAACAACAAATAAGAAAACAACAACCCCTCCTTTCTTCTCTCTCTCCCTCCCTCTCCCTCTCCCTCTCTTTCTCTCTTTCCCTATTATGTTTAATGTTTTCTCCTTCTCTCTCTCATTCTTTCTTTCATTTTCTCTCTTCCTCTCCCTCTCTCATTTCCTCTCCCTCCTTCACCCTCTCCCTCTCTTTCTCTCTTTCCCTATTATGTTTAATGTTTTTTCTCTCTCCTCTCCCTCTCTCATTTTATTTTCTCTCTTCCTCTCCCTCTCTCATTTCCTCTCTCTCCCTCCCCTTCTCTTTCTTTATTTCCCTATTATGTTTAATGTTTTTTCCCTCTCTCTCTCGTTCCTTCTTTCCTTTTCTCTCTTCCTCTCCCTCTCTCATTTCCTCTCCCTCCCTCACCCTCACCCTCTCTTTTTCTCTTTCCCTATTATGTTTAATATTTTCTCTCTCTTCCTCTCCCTCTCTCTTTCCCTATTATGTTTAATGTTTCCTTCTCTTTCCTCTCCCTCCCTCTCCCTCTCTTTCTCTCTTTCCCTATTATGTTTAATGTTTTTTCCCTCTCCCTCTCCCTCTCTTTCTCTCTTTCCCTATTATGTTTAATGTTTTTTCCCTTTTTCTCTCGTTCCTTCTATCCTTTTCTCTCTTCCTCTCCCTCTCTCATTTCCTCTCCCTCCCTCACCCTCTCCCTCTCTTTCTCTCTTTCCCTATTATGTTTAATGCTTTTTCTCTATTCCTCTCCCTCTCTCATTTCCTCTCCCTCCCTCTCCCTCTCCCTCTCTTTCTCTCTTTCCCTATTATGTTTAATGTTTCCCTCTCTTCCTCTCCCTCCCTCTCCCTCTTCCTCTCCCTCTCTTTCTCTCTTTCTCTATTATGTTTAATGTTTCCCTCTCTTCCTCTCCCTCTCTTTCCTCTCCCTCCCTCTCCCTCTCTCATTTTCTCTCCCTCCCTCTCCCTCTCCCTCTCTTTCTCTCTCATTTCCTATTCCTCTCTCAATACACATGAATTTTAACAAAAACAAGTAAAAGAGAAAGAGAAAACACAAAAATAAAGCAAGAATGAACAATGCATTCACCATAAAGGCTCAAAGATGGATTCGGCAACTCCTCTTCGCCCTCTGTACACTTCCTTCTCTTCTTCGCAAATGGCAACGGCGGCGGTGAGAAGCTTTTCTTCTCTCTTTTTCTCTCTTTCTCTCCCTCTGCCTCTCAAATGGAAGATGTTTGCTCTCCCTTTTGCTCTCTCTTTCATATATGCGCACAAAATAATGCGCTCAGGTTTTGACCCGCGTTTTTTTCGTGTGAGCACCATCGCTATTTTCATCGCTATTTGTGTCGCTATTAGCGTTGCATTTGCAACGCTAATAGCGATGCCACTATTTTGGATCGAAAACCGCCATCACTATACCTCCATATCCTTGTAGTGAAAAATAATCATCTATTGATTTTTCCATAAACATGCAAAATCCACCAAAATTGTGCTTTTAGGACAAATCATGGATTTTGAGGGTTTTTTATGCCAGGAGGCATATTCCACGGTGGATTTCGTGAGGAACTATTTATTTTCCGGGGCTTGTACACGAGGATTCCTTGTGCGAGAAGTTGACGGGGAGACACCTGTCCTTTTCGACGTCAAATTAATTTAATATATACATGAGTGATTCCATAGTGGGTGATTCTGTAAAATACATATTAAATTAATGGACATTTATGAGTTTAGAGTGCGCACTCGAATTAAATTAAGGCTAGGACAGAGTTCCAACCTATTTAATTATTTTGTAGCTAAAGACTGCTAGGTATTCACTTTTGTTGGGTTTTATTTAATTATTTTCTAACAATTGTGAATGCTTCAGTTGATGTGTAGAGCAAGCGGTGATGGTGTTGGGTAGCACTGGGCGATAGAGTGAATCCAAGTGCCTAGAAAAGTTACTATTTTTTATGGACACGCACCTTATCACTAATGACATGTCATCGATATTTATTTAAGCACACTTATTTATTAAAGCGCTTGATAAACATTTATTATCTTGTATGTACATAGGTGCTCGATTAAATATTTCATCATTTGATATTTATATTTGGGCACAGCTCGACTTTTGGATACCCAAACACCTTACTCTATAATTGGGCAAACGCAGACACAAAAAAGCAAAAGCATGCTATTTGTAAAGTGGACTATTTTTGGGCTTGAAGATAAATAAATCTATAATACGTGCCTTGTGAAGTGCTCACACAAGGCATGGGGGGAGATTACACCCAATTTATATTTTTATCTCATGTCGTGTAAATTTTCTTTTGCTTTTATGAAGGTTTGTAGATTTCTTTGTTCTTGGGGATCTTTCGGCAATCACTACGCATGCATACACCATCTGATCTGCGCACTGGTGATATCAGAGCAAAGCTAAGATCAAAAGCTTCCAATTGCTTATCATCTCGCGTGAAGGCAAAGCTCTTGGAATGAACGAGCTCGACAGGGTGTCTCACAACGAACTGACAACACATGCATATTCCTGGCGGTGAAGAACTCCCTGCTATACCCTCTGATTGCGAAGGATCTCTCACAGTAGGTGAATCGCTCGGGAGGCCCCTTTGTCAAATCATTTTTTCTCAGAGAGAAAGCAATTGATGTTATGTAAATTATAAATCTTAATGCTTAAGCTTAGAGAGCTTAAGCTCTAAACTTTTTAAATTAGTAATTCGGCATGAACTCATCGCCATCGATTATGTCAAAAACATGCTGCCATCCTGCGCATTGATTCAATGGATTGCTTAAGCTTTTTTTAAAAAAGCTTTAAGCTACTAAGCTTAATCTCACACTTAAAGTTTCAATTCTCAATATCTTCCATAGTAGGTGTTCATACCGTGGTACTCCCGAACCAGTTTTGAAGCTTCAGTAAGCCCATGTTCCCACTTGCAACTTAACTAAATGGATTTACAGCAAGTAGATTGTTACGTGCAGTCTATGCCGAAGACTATTTTTCTTGGAAGAAGACCTTTTTCAATTCCCGTACCCGAGAAAAGCAAGATTATAAAAGCCATAAAAAGCGAGCCTTGTAAACCCAATTTTGAGCTATGCTTATCCTTCTAACAAGATCTTGAGTATGTGAGGTTGTTTGAGATTTTTGCAGGATGTCAGATCATAACATGGATGATTCTATGGGTGAAGGCGATTTGCCAGAGCTGACTATGGAATAAAAAATAGATCTAATCATGATGCAGCTTCAAAAAGAGTGAAGGGAATGTCAAAACTTGTAAGCACAATTGGCTACACTTCAACAATCCACTGTGGATCAAGATGGAGCACAACCTGAAGATGTCATTTGACGTACTATTGATGCGACGCTCGATGCACAAGCTCTTAGGAAAGAGGCCAAGATAAGTAAATAAATTTTAAATTCTACACTTTTAATGGACAATGTGATGGCAAAATTATTCTTGCTTTCATTAGTCCGTTTGATGACTATTTTCATGAAGACCAATATGCTGAAAAAGATAAACTTAAATGCATCACTAACCATCTAGCAGATAGGGCATCATTATGGTGGGCTGTTATCTGCAAGAGTGTTGATTGTCCCTCTACTTGGGAAGCCTTTCAAAAGAAATTCTTGCAAAATTTTATTCCGCCTCAATTTCATGAGAAAGCTATCAAGGAGTGGGATCTCCTACAATGAAGAGATCGCGAATCCATTCCGCAATACACTGAGCATTTCTGGAGTGGTTTACTTCAACTTCGAATGCTTGAAGATGTTCCTAAGGCGACCCACAAGCACAAGTATATGTTCAGTTTACTTGGTCACTTCTATGCGGAAGTGAATATATTCAAGCCAAAGACTTTGGAGGATGTGATTTCTTTAGCACATGATGTGGATGATAAAATTCATGGACGAGAAAAGTGACCGCAAAAACTTTCGGTTAATGGTAACTTTGGTACAAAGCAATTCAATTCTAACTTTTAAAGATTCAATCAAAATCACATTGCTCCTTCTTTCTATAAACCCTGGACTCGACCTCATGCTTTACCATCAAATACAAATTCAAACCCTAAGCCTTTCCTCTAGCCAAATCCCAATATACCCAAACTTCTAGCCCTTACCAATAATGTCTCCAAAGCAAAGCCTATGGTTTGCTACAAGTGTCACCAGTCTGGACACTTAGAAGCGAGTTGTCAGTCCAAGAATCAACCTGTTCAAATCAATCACTTGGAAGCAACTGATGACGATGACCATAAAGATATGCCAGACTCCACTGAAGATCATTATGATATCAGCGATGCTTCAGATACTTTATCAGGTATGCCAAATCCTCATTCATTATTAACAACGAAATATTTATGCATGGTCAAGAAAAGATTGTTTTGCATGATGATGGAAGCACACATGATTTTATTTCCGTAAAGTTAGTAAAAGAATTGAATTTATCTACTGTCCCAACTCATTATTGCATAAAGGCTACATTCTTAGAAACTAGATACAATGGTACACAAGAAGTGTATAATTTAGAGATTAAAATTAGTGATTATGTTTAGCATAGAAATTTCTTGGTTGTGCCTTTGCATGCTAGTGATATTATTTTAGGAATGCCTTGGCGTCACAAATATAATCCTGACACAGATTATTCCACACATCCCATGAAAATTCACTTTAACAAAAACCAAATTACATTATATGGATCGCACACCTTTAATAAATTTTCACTACTTAGTCACACGTAGGCTAAATGTGCATTGAGAAAAGGTAGTAAATCATATTTAATATGGGTGAATGAAATTGAAGCTAAGGAAAATCATATACATCCTAGGCATGCACAATTTCTTTCACAATTTAAAGATTATTTTGCTGTTGATTTACCACCTGGTTTACCACTTATACGTCCTGAATATCATAAAATAGATTTAATCCCAGGTTCTCAACCACCATGTAAAGCACCTTATAGATACAATCAGATTGCACAAAAAAAATTCCAAACACAAGTTGAAGAACTGTTGAACCGAGGACCCATTAGGCCCAGTAGTTCTCCTTTTGGTGCATCTTTCCTATTAGTTAAAAAGAAAAATAATACATATAAGATGTGCATTGACTATTGTGCCCTAAATTAAGTCACTGTTAAGAATAGATATTCAATCCCTAGGATAGACGACCTCATGGATAAACTACAAGGGGCCACTGTTTTTAGCAAGATAGATCTCAAATCTGGATATCATCAAGTATGCTTGGATACATCTAAGACTGCATTTAGAACTCACTTTGTTCATTATGAATTTCTTGTTATGCCTTTTGGTTTGACCAATGTACCAGCTACATTCAGTCGTATAATGAAGCGTATATTTTTTAAATATCAGAATTGCCTAATTATTTTCTTTGATGATATATTGGTTTTCAATAAGAATGAGAATGAGCATTGTAAACATCTATCTTTAGTTTTCAAATTGTTGAAAGAGAATCAATTATATGCTAACCCTGACAAGAGTGAAAATTTTCAAATCGAGATTGAATACTTAGGTCACATTATTTCTTCTGATAGCATTCACGTTGATTCTAAAAAAATTGAGGCAATTTTGAATTGACCAATCCCTAAAAATATATATGAGTTACGTTCTTTCATAGGCCTTGCTAACTTTTATAGAAAATTTGTGAAAAAATTTTCATTGTTTGCATTGCCTTTGACGAAATTGTTAAAGAAAGGTGTTGTGTATCGTTGGTTTGACAACCAACAAAAGTCTTCTGATTTGTTGAAACATGCTTTAGCACATGCATATGTCTTGCAATTACCTAATTTTTAATCAACTATTCTTCCTACTAGTCACTAATGCTAGCGAATCAAGAATAGGAGTTGTCCTCATGCAAGATTCACATTCCATAGCCTATTCTAGTTGCAAACTTAAACCTTTTGAGTATTTTACTTATGATAAAGAATTGTTACCTGTAGTTCAAGCCTTACGTCAATGGAAACACTATCTGATGGGATTTGAATTTATGATTAAAACTGACCAATAAAGTATCAAATATCTTCTTAGTCAGCCATTAATTTTTTACCGTCATATTAAATGGGCTGCTTTCATTCAAAGTTTTCATCAACTTATCCAATATTAGCCAAGAAGAGAAAATATTGTTGTCGATGCCTTGAGTAGGGTACCAAGTATCCATAATATTTTCATTTTATATTTTGATTCCCTTACTCCTATAAAGGATACATATGACCATAACACCAATTTTCAAGCTGATTGGAATAAATTAGTTGCTAATTTGATTCTTTGTCTTATTTTGATGGATTTATGTTTTTGAGAAAAGATTGTATATCACTGTTCAATTTAGATCATTTGTGTTGCATGAAATTCATAATCCTCCATATCAAGGTTATAGAGGTATTATTTTCACTTTAAGAACATTGGTAGAAGCTTTTTACTGGTCGCAAATGGAATCTGATGTTTCTAACTTTGTTTCTGAGTGTTTAATTTGCCAAAGAGTCAAGCAACACCATGGTAAGCAATATGGTTGGTTAATCCCTTCACCAATTCCTGAATGTCTATATGGGAACATACTTCAATGGATTTTATAACTAGTTTGCCAATACACAAGCTAATCATAATATGATTTGGACTATAGTAGATTGATTTAGCAAACAAGCATATTTTCTACCATGCAAAAAAACATTAACTGTATCTTAAGCCGCACAATTATTTTTGAAGACTATTTTCACTAATTATAGTTTACCAAAAGTTATTATTTATGATCATGATTCTAGATTTTGTAATAATTTTTGGACTACTTTGTTTGCTAATTTGGGTACTAAGATTGATTTCTCATATGTATTCCATCCTAAAACCAATGGGCAAATAGAAGCTACTAATAGTACAATTATAGATCTTTTGCATGCATACACAATTTCAAAACCACAAACATGGGACACATATTTGCATCTACTTCAATTTGCATACAATAATACACCACACATAGCTACTCATAAAGCACATTTTGAAATCATTTATGGATATAGATTACCTACACTTGTTAAATCATTGTTGAATAAAGTTAAAGTTGACGATGATATTGCTAATATGCATGCTACTATTTTTGCTCAAGTTAAAGACATGATTGCAAAAGCTGAGCAATCATACACTAAACAAGCTAATAAGAAAAGACAAGCCATGATTTTTAATCTTGGTGATTATGTTTGGTCACGTATTAAAACTTAGAAGATTGCAATGTGTTAAGAAACACCCTGTTGTTAAATTAGCACCTAGATTTTATGAACCTTTCAAAATAATTCACAAGATAATGACAATGCATTTAAATTAGAACTACCCAAACATTGGAAGATCCATAATACTTTTCATATCGGTTTGCTATGACCTTCTAGAGGCCAATTACCTGCCTACCTTGTCTATGAAAATCCTCCTTTGTTAGAAGAAGAGACTGAAATCCTTGAACCTGAAACTATTCTAGACACTGACTTTATAACCACTAGAATCAGCCGTACATATTCTATATATTTGGTTAAGTTTAAAAATCATCTTGTTGAAGAGACCCAATGGATGCACGCCCGCGACCTAAGTGCTTACCCCTCATTGCTAACTCCACATTGAGCTAATAGCAATTGAGGACAATTGCTATCCCACCTCAGGGGTATGATGCCAGGAGGCATATTCCATGGTGGATTCCGTGAGGAACTATTTATTTGTCGGGGCTTGTACACAAGGAGGATTCCTTGTGCAAGAAGTTGATGGGGATGCATGTCCTTTTCAAGTGTCAGATTAATTTAATGTGCACGTGGGTAATTCCACAGTGGGTGATTCCGAAAAAGATGCCTTGAGATCCATTCGATAGCAACTATGTTTATGAATCCTATTTAGGGTTGGGCTAGGTACAAACTACAATTCCAAGGCAAATGGAGAGCTCTAGGGATTAGGAAACCGTAAGTCAAAGGAAAGACCGATGCTTTTGTACTTGTTGTGAAGAAGGCTGGTTATCAATCAATGTAAGTGATTAATAGAGCTTATATCTTGTACAATGTTTGAAACCTTAACATATGCCTTAGCCAAAAGAAGGGTGTGTTAAGTAAAATTTATATGGAACCGCTCCTAATTCCAAGGGGAAGAGAAAATACGCAATGGAAAGGTTATGGAGACTATTCCTGCAATGTTGGAAAAGTATATCATTGTTTTGTTGATTGATCTAACATCATCCTAAATGTTTTTTGTATTAAACTTATTGTTGGGATGTAATTTGGATGATTATTCCAAGTGCTTGTGTTTGATGGTAAATGCATGGTAGGGGTCTGTGATGACAAGTTGCCATAGAAATAAAGGAATGTTTTCTTGGAAGATGATATTAGGCTGATTGCCTTGATTGTGCTTGATTCTTAATTGGATTAATTAAGGAAGAATATTTTGTGCGGGTGGATCATCTCCAAGGTCACACCGCGTTTTAACCCGAGAGGGCATTGCTCGATTAATGGGCCGAAGGTTGAGTGGTAAAAAGGTCAACCACAGAAAGTGTGTCTTACTTCTAGGTCGCTTGGGGTCAATGGAGCTTTGGACACCCCTTGTCTAGTCTAGAATGGAGTTGAAGGCAACCCAATGTCTGTGACGTTGAAATATCCTATTCTAGATAATGGATGGAAATTATGGTGCCATATGATTTGGACGAGTTACTTCTGCAAGGCAGAAGGGGTACTTCTATTGGGTAGAAGGGATACATAATTTCTCATGTATGGGCAGGAGACAAAGATTAACTTGAAGGTAAGTTAAGGAACTTGCTTGCCAAAATGACTTCTTGCTCTGTATTCGTGTCTGTGCCATAAATTTCGCAAACGAACCCCGTTCCCCAAAATACTTAATTAAGGAAGCTAATTTTGAATGTCACACATAAATGTGATAGGACCTAATTAGAAAACTAAAGCTATTAAGGGAAGTGGGTGGGTGGAACCTCGACGGGTCCATCCTACGAGAGGGTGGTCCTAGAGAATTGGGAGGCTCCTCACAAGGTTTTACCATCCTTTGACCTTTAGGTATGGTTAAGTTAGAACCCGATTCATGCCGTTTTAGGGGACCAGAATGGGATTATGCCCTATAGGCAGCAGAGAGGTTGAGCGGCGCATTCCTTTTCCATTCACTTTGAACCAAGTGCGGTATGGATCTGCTTTGGCTTGGGTATCTTTGCATAAAGTAGGATGTCTAGGACCCCGACACTAGAATGCTTTCAGGAGACCTTGACCCCTAGGGACCTAGATTTGAGGTCGATCCCAGTGGGTTCAACTACAAACGTTTCATTGCGAGGTGGACTCGAGAAACCCTAGGCGACAAACCCCATGACATTCCATGGGAGTGCCGGGTGGTATCACTTAGACTCGTCTCTCAATGGACCGTTAAAAACATGCCTGGACAGCCGATAGGTGGGCATGTTACATTACCTGTGGTTTTGCCAAAGATTGAGGCTAAGGATTGAGAGAGGACAAGAGCCAAAGCAACCAATGATCCTCAAGTGCCCTAAACTCATAAAAATGAGTAAACCAATAATGGGAGAGTGGAGCATCACACACCTTGCATTGATAATCTATAGGGACCTAAAATGGGCCCAATTCTAGCTCTAAGGCTCTAGCTAGAGGCCTCTACACTCAACCAAAACACCCAATGGCCTTGCAGCTCTAGGAGCATCCGGAGGCTACACACTGATCTAATCAAATAAGCATTTGCTCTGTATTCGTGTCTGTGCCATAAATTTCGCAAATGAACCCCGTTCCCCAAAATACTTAATTAAGGAAGCTAATTTTGAATGTCACACATAAATGTGATAGGACCTAATTAGAAAACTAAAGCTATTAAGGGAAGTGGGTGGGTGGAACCTCGACGGGTCCATCCTACGAGAGGGTGGTCCTAGAGAATTGGGAGGCTCCTCACAAGGTTTTACCATCCTTTGACCTTTAGGTATGGTTAAGTTAGAACCCGATTCATGCCGTTTTAGGGGACCAGAATGGGATTATGCCCTACAGGCAGCAGAGAGGTTGAGCGGCGCATTCCTTTTCCATTCACTTTGAACCAAGTGCGGTATGGATCTGCTTTGGCTTGGGTATCTTTGCATAAAGTAGGATGTCTAGGACCCCGACACTAGAATGCTTTCAGGAGACCTTGACCCCTAGGGACCTAGATTTGAGGTCGATCCCAGTGGGTTCAACTACAAACGTTTCATTGCGAGGTGGACTCGAGAAACCCTAGGCGACAAACCCCATGACATTCCATGGGAGTGCCGGGTGGTATCACTTAGACTCGTCTCTCAATGGACCGTTAAAAACATGCCTGGACAGCCGATAGGTGGGCATGTTACATTACCTGTGGTTTTGCCAAAGATTGAGGCTAAGGATTGAGAGAGGACAAGAGCCAAAGCAACCAATGATCCTCAAGTGCCCTAAACTCATAAAAATGAGTAAACCAATAATGGGAGAGTGGAGCATCACACACCTTGCATTGATAATCTATAGGGACCTAAAATGGGCCCAATTCTAGCTCTAAGGCTCTAGCTAGAGGCCTCTACACTCAACCAAAACACCCAATGGCCTTGCAGCTCTAGGAGCATCCGGAGGCTACACACTGATCTAATCAAATAAGCATTTGTATGGCTTGTAGTCCAATGAATAGCCCTTTCCAAACACCTCACAGGGAGTCCCTACACATATTGAGATTATACACCATGTAAAACAGACATAGAGAGCACCTCTCAGCTAACCGCCAGGGCTCCTCTAGGACTCTTCTACACCTCGAGGATTGGCCCCGATATGTACCGTTCAAACATAAAGCACGTATGATACATAATCCTCTCTTTTAATCTACCATTCCAAGAGATAGAATATGATCCTCACTACACACTTCCCAAAGAAACCAATCGCTAGCCCTATAGCTTGGGATACCTCACCCTTAATGTAGGTCAAAGTTTATGAAGACAATCGCCATGCATCCAGAATGGTACCATGTGTTGAATGAAATGCGATTGTGAATGATTCATAGTACTTAACCATTTTTATTCATTTAAAATAGCATTGTGACAATGCAAATCCATTTCTTTTCATGTATTCATTCTAACCATAATTGCTGCATTGCATAGGGTTAGCACCGAGCATACTTGTGCTACTGAACCCTTTAATTCTCAAACCACACGTATCCTATATGAAAAATACATTTAAAAAATCAAATTGAGTGTGTAATGAGCACTTATTACCACCTCCTCTCCATACCGTTTAGGGTTATGTATTTGGTGGTAGGTTTAGAGAGCGTTTTGATGTAATTTTCTTTGTAAAGAGCAGTAAATACTTCCTTTGATATAAATATAGGGCTAAAATGAGGCTAAACCTCATGCTTCAGTCCTATCATACATCCACGAATATATATATTATTTTTCTCTATTTTTTAAGCCAAAAAACCTTTTTTCCATTTTTTATTTAACTATCAATAAATACTGATATTTATTGATTTTCTAGTGTGACTCGATTAGACTTGTTGAGAATTATTTTCATTCCTCATTTCATCCCATGATAACACCATTGACACATCAAAACCTCCAAAATCCATGATTTATCCTAAACCGCAATTTTATAAGTTTTGTGTATTTATGAAAAAATCAATAGACGACAGATTCTTCCTGATTTTCTTAAATTTTCTCATAAAAATAATCATTGACAATCAAGAGCAATCATTTTCAACCATTTGCAATCAAGATCTATCATAAAACGATGGAATTTATCACTAACTCATAAAACCGTGCTTTATCTCACGTATATCTCGTATTTGGAAGGCTGCTAATGCTCACTAACACATGCTAATGCTCCTCCAAACATTGATCTATGCTCCATCATGTTTCAACATCATCTCCCAATCGAAATCTCTCAAATCAGCCCACCCCCTTCTCTCATAGATTGAACCATAGAAACATGCATCAACAAGAGGAGAGAGAGAGAGAGAGAGAGGAAAGAGAAATATTGAATTATGATATTCTCATTCATCTAGCCATTTTATGTGTGGAAGGTGGTGATTGGAAGCCAAAAAATAGAGGAATCCATGGCATTGATCAGGTTGATTGTTTATTTGTTGTCCAACATCTCTCCTCCTCTCTCCAAATCATCGTGATGAAGGAGGACATCATGATGCTAATCGATGCCATTTTTTAATGCCCCCTCCTTAATTGAAATTTTTTAAAATTGGCCCCTCTCCCCCCAAAACCAAGTCCATGCCCAACTCAATTGTGGTCCAATTTGAATCTTCTAGGTGCTTGGCTTTAGTTTCTTCCCCATCCGGTGGACTGATTTGCAATCTGAAAAATATTGCACATTTTGCTTGAGGTCTTGAATGGTCGGGAACTCATCCTGCTTTGGTTTGGCACTCAAAAAATTTATGAAAATTTGGCAACCACTACAAAGGTAAGAGTTTGCATTCCCGTCTTTCTTGGTCACTTAAAATTGTCAGATCCATGTCTTTCGCTTCCATCAGGCTTTAAATTCCATATTAAATTTGCATCATTCCGCTCTTTTCTATCATGACTTGGACATTTAAATATTGCTCTCATTGGCAACCACAAGATAGGGTGACTCTACCCCCATCAAATCCCATGAATTGATCTACATAAACAACCATAAAAAGCATCAAGCTACCTCAAAATAGAATACACAACAAAGCACAAACACAGCTCTTACTCTACCACCTGACAAGAGGGAGAGGTCCAGCATAATCTGACAGAAATCCAGAGCGAGTTGCTAACCAATTGCTTCAACATAGACTAGCTAAAATGAACCATGAAATAAGTCATCCTAAGTGGTGGGGTAAACTACCTACCCAACACTTAGGACAATTGGACCAGGAACTCCTACTAGGCGAGGACTTCTATAGCCTAATTAGCATATATTTTTATTTTATGCTATTTTTCTTTCAAGTTTCCATACTCGGACATGTAAAAGGAGAGAGCTCAATGTAGTAACCTAAGGAGAACAAGGCATCAGTCTTAGGTCATGACTCTGTATCCAAGGACCTACAAAGACCTCGCAAGGTGACACTTAAATCTTTGTTTCTTCTGCTCACTTTATTTTTTGCTCCAACCTTCCTTAGTATTTTTCTAGCTAGATACCACTCCTAGGAAGACAAGGCATCGGCCCTAGGTCCAAGCCCCCCCCGGGTTGTCCTGACTCGGTACCCAAGAACCTACAAAACCCTTGCAAGGTGACACTTAAATCTTTGTTTCTTCCGCTCACTTTTATTTTTGCTCCACTGTTCCTTAGTATTTTTCCAACTAGATGCCACTCCTAGGAAGACAAGGCATCAGCCCCGGGTCTTGACTCATCCCTAGGAACCTACCAGGCCTAGGAAGACAAGGCATCGGCCCCAGGTCATCAGCCCCCTCGGGTCCAGACTCATCCCTAGGAACCTACTAGGCCTTCACAAGGCGATGATTATATGATGTTAATATTTTTCTTCTTTTTCTTTTCTATTTGAGGGGTGGAACCCCTTTTTACACACCTCTGTATTTTATATTTCAAGTATATTCAAAATTTCCTTTTTTTTTTAATTTTGGCAGGCTTCAATAATGCCTAACTACTAACAAAAGCTCCTAGAAACAATTGCCTAGCAGGCTAACAAAATAGGGTAACTAGGACTACCTTCTAAAATAGTTCTTAGAATGCCTGACAATGTCTTGATAGGAGGTAGACAACTCAGACCTCCCTCAGACACACCTAACTTAACCTTGGGACTTCATGCCTTGGTTGCTAGTCCCCAACAAAAGAAAAAATCCCCTTGAATACATAAATACATATAACATAGAGAGAAAGTACTCGTAAATGAAAAATATCACTTGAACTTGGCCACAAGAAGCTTCTGCGCAACAAGAGGCTCCCACATGTTTCACTTTATCTGTATAGCACAGCACTAAAACAAAACCATTAACCACACCCGCACTAGATAGACACATGGCCCTCTTGGCCTAACAAAATATAGCACTTCACTGCAGAATAAACTGGCACTCTTGGCCTAATGAAATAATTCATGAAAGAACTATTCAATAGTGTACAAACTGTTGGTCTCAACATAACTCTATTGAAGCATAAGACTAACCAAGGTTGAGAGCTCCTCCGGCCCTACACTAAGTGCAACAGGTTATTGGCTAATCCCCCACATAAATAGCAAGGGGGTGTTTGACGAATATGACAATAAATGATCCTATGCATCCATGACAAAATAGGAAGGTGATCAACTACCTCTTTACTCATAATCCATACTAACCAGTGATGGACAATATAGGACGTGTCAGTAAGAAATCCCCAAAGTATCCCTAAGATAATATTAGGAGGCAATTGTAAGAGCACCCTAGGACCAAAATTAAAAAATATATCCTCAATAAAAGCACAATTGGCCATGGAATCTACAAAGCAATTCCACTATTAGGGAATAAGTTGACAAGTCACTACCTCGAAAATATGCATCATATCTAAGGTTGCACAGTGGTATATCCACAGAATAGGATCCCTCACACTATAGGTTCCATTGAATTGATTAATCACTAGCTATGCTGCACAGGCACCAAGCCCAATATCAACCCTTACATGCTGTAAGGATTCAACTTATTAAAGTTTACCTTATTTCTAAGCTCTATCCCCTGCAAGTCTACTAAAAGGGATGTAGAGCCATTCTTCCCTATACGAAAAATTTTATATAGCCCATCCCATTTTGGTTCTAGTTTACTAGGAAACAACTCACGGCGAGCATCATAGTATAGCACCAATTGACCCTTCATAAATCTATATTTCTTAGCTTGAAGGTCATGAAGTGCTTTCATTCTTTTCTTCCCTACCTCTTGATGTAATAGAGCATGCAATCAAATTTTATCAAGATGTGCAAGAGAAATAAATCTTTTCTGCAATGCTTTGACCTGACCTAATGAATGATTAAGAGAAAATCACATAGTGGTGGGTAGGTATATTTCCAATGGTAATATACACTCTTTCCCATATACCAGCTTGAATAGGGTGCAGTATGTAGCTCTCTTAAATGTTGTATTGTAAGCCCAAACTACCACATATAATGTCTTATCCCAATCTCACTTACTTTCAGACACTATCTTGGATAATATCCCTGCAAGCTGTTTATTCGTACTCTAGACTTTACCATTTGCTTGCGGATTATATGAGGTGGTTTTATTGTGTTTAATCTTCAAAGTTTTTATTAAGGCTATATAACCTTATTCAAAAATTGTGCCCCCCTCGATTAGACACTAACTCCTTATGTGGACCAAAACGACAAATAATTTGCTCCATAATAAAACTAGCCATCTCCTTAGCATTATCCTTCATTGTTGCTCGAGCTTCAGACCACTTTGAAAAGTAGTCTCTCACTACAATGATATAATGCTTCTGCATCATCAATGAAGGGTGTATTGGTCCAACAAAATTGATACCCGTTTGTCCAAGGATAACGTAACTAAAATAGGATTCAACAACTACTTACGATTCCCCTTGGCATCATGTCTTTGATGGACATCACAGTGCTGCTTAACATAATTGAAAGCATCCTGGAAAATCGATGGTCACCAATATCCAGCACATAGAGATTTCTGGGCAGTAATCCATCCAAAAAAATGTTCCCCACAATGCTTGAATCATGGCATTCCTCAAGAATAAATGGTACCTCATCAAGTACTACACATCGACGATAAATCTCATCCATTGGTAATGTCTCCAGGGTCTCCTCTACTACTTCTTTTTTCGCCTCCTCTTGAGCTTCCTAGATAATGGTCGTTAACACTCCAAATCCTACAGTCGAAGCCTTGGAGGTAGGTTTTTTCCTCTCAGACTCTACTGTGGTAGCCAAAGACTACCATTCTTGGTCGTGTGGCTAATACTTTTGCTGTTGTTGATACCTATATTGTCTTTCTCTGGACATAGGTGTTCTAATTCATCTCGTCTAGGGCATTGGCTACAAGACTTTCTAGCAATGGTATGCTGATTCTATTCATAAGGGCATTGTATCTTTGGCTTGAAAAAAGGGTGTGGATCATTTTAGCCTGCAATCGAATGGTGGGGTTTGAAATGTCAACTAGGTTAATTCCATCATTAGTGTAGACCTTCTTTTTGTCCATCCCCAGCATTCTGTACACATCCTTCTTTGGCCTCTTCTCTGGCTTCTCTACTTACCCTAGTGTCTTCTCCATGATCTCTGGATCAAGGGAAGCTTCCACACTTCTAGAGGTTTTGCCTTGCCTGATAGTCACCGTGCCATTGTTCCTTTGGACATCGAAATTCCTCAGGAATTGTGTACATTTATTATGGTTGATATCTTGTCCCATCTTTTCCAGATACTTGTTAAGGTTACATCGCTCTATCATCTATGCCATTGCTCCTTCGGACGTCATCACTCCCTCCAAATTGTGGGTGTTGCGATATTTTAATTGGTTGAATGCCTCGATCTCCATGGCTAATCCATATCTTCTATGTTCCTCCTTTGAGAAGGGGAGCTTATTAGCTTTGTCTTGTTGTCATGCCATTTAAGTTCCTGTCACCACACAATATTCCACAATTAGTTTTTTTAAAGTCCATCTCTTGCATGGAAAGTAAAATGACTAGAAAGATTAGTGTTTGACAATGAGGAATATAACCCACAAAATAAAAATTCTCATACTTATCAATCCACACACTTTACGCACTTATTCCTCCCTTTTAGAATTCAATTTCTATTTTTATTTTTCATCCATTACTCCCCTTCTGCCTAGAAAGGATGAAGATCCTTCCTAGGATTGTGGAAATCAAGGTGTATGGGCATTTGGTGCACCCGTGGTGTGCCTCACTTTCTCAAGAACTAGTCGTAAAACTTGGGATTGTACTCAAGAATCTCATAATAGTACATATCCTATGGGTGAATTCCTACTTGCATGATGTAAGTTAATACATCAGTCAAGAGGTCACCTGAGTTGAGCCGACTTGCAATATGGAGTTCCTCCTCCGTTAAAATCTTATCCAAGTGGTGAAGCATGATATTGGCTTCTAATGGTTAATTCCTAGTTATGGCCAACACTCTAAATGAGGTGGGGGACCCACATAGGCCGGGTTGTATGCAGAAGTCTTGATGGCATGTCATTGCTCCGCATTGGTAATGATTTGGTAACCCTCTTGAGCCCATGAAAGGCACAAATAACACCACTTGCATAAGAAATTGGACTCAGATTCAATGAGTTGTTGGAGTTCAGAAAGCTCCTGTGGTGGCATGGAAATTTTACTTTTCTGATAGGATGTGATCAAGCATTGACTTATAGCCTTTTCTCATGAAATTTCATTGCCAATCATCTCGTTTGCAATGGTGGAAGTCTTAATAAAAATAAATTTGTATTCTTCCCAAGAATTCGACAAGGAACGTACCTCAATTGCTATGGGTTCATTAAGTCTGCCTAGGTCTAAATTTTCATAACTTTTAACAAAGAGTGTGAAAGTTGAATCCAGTTGTCAGATGCATGTAGCCAAGTCATCCCCTGTGTCCATGGCCATATTGGATGCCACTTAAAGAATGGATCGTCGTGTGGGCTGTGGTGGCTTAAGGTGTGCTGGTGGCTTGGGTTTAGTTGAACAGGCCAAGTTCATGTGGGGTACTTCCACTTGAAGATTCTCAGTGGGTGTGGTAGGCTTGGATTGTGGGGTTTGAAGTTTAATTGATGCTTTGTCCTCGGGTTTTTCTGTGGTGATCATCTTAGAGTCCTTAGGCAGGTGCTTGCTTGGTTGCTCTTGGTTGGAACTGAGATTGAGGATTAGACTTAGCATTTAGGAGTTTAGGCAACCACAGTGAGGTGTTACCCTTATAGTTGCCTTAGGTTCAGAATAGGGCAGTCACATGTACACTCTAGGAGCTCCAACTCCACCGTTTAGGCCTAGAGCATGAGACATGGAAACTATGCATTCCCAACGATTGATGTTTGTGAAACTATGGTCTATGCTTAGGGAACCACTTGAATGGTTGGTGGACTGTGGTTCCTTGATGTGGTTGGAAAGGTACCATGGGAGCACATTGGGATGTACTATCCCCTCCTTAGGATAGACCTTAGGTTTAGCTACTAGCGGCACTACAGGTTTCAAGACAATTGCGGTACCCTTACTGGAAGCCATTACAATTCTAACGTGCCCGATGGCAAGGTGGATGTGCTTGAGATGTAGCTAACATTACTATGAACTTTTTTTTTGAACGCTCGTCCTAGCAATGTCTCCTTGCCAACACTTTGCTTATTGGATAGAACAAAGAAAACGACGAGTAAAATCTCAATCTCGATAGAAACCATTCGTTTGAATTTCCCCAAGAGTGGATAGGATTGCCCCCCAAATGGGCTCAGTTTTGCATTGGTTGGTTGCAATTGGGGTTGACCCAAGGCATTCTAGTGTTCATGCATTAAGATATTGGCGTTAGCTCCCTCGTCAATTAGCGCATCAAGGGTGTATACCTTTTGGGAGGTTACAGTGATCCGCAAGTAGGTTGGTGTTACTACTTCCTCATTTGCATCCTCGAGTTCTATAATGGTTGCAACCCTCATATTCAACAGTAGTTCTATCATCGAAGGTTCATGAAGTGGATGTGACGAGGGTTTTTTTTTTTAAGAGCGAGAGAGGGGGTGAAGGGAGGGAGGGAGGGAGGGATGCCATATTTCTATTCTTGGTTAAATTTACATAACGTTTTATAACATCATTGGAATTTATATAATATTAGGTAGTCATATGATCATTGCTATTCACATTCAAAAAATGAGAGAGAGAGAGAGAGAGAGAGAGAGAGAGAGAGAGAGAGAGAGAGAGAGAGAGAGAGAGAGAGAGTGTGTGTGTGTGTGTGTGTGTGTGAAAGAGAAAATATGTGTGCATGTGTATGTAACATATTTCACTCGTAACGTAAATAATACAATTTTTAGTTGAGAAGTGTGATTGTAAGAAACAATTTTAAGTTAATTAACAATTGCATATAATGTTCAATTAAAACTAATTGTGAGTTTTCAATTCAAGTTTGGTAGACATGCATATATTCTTGAATTTAAAACTTGCAATTGTATAAGCTCACTATTGAGTTCAGGAACACAAAAACCTTGTAAGATTTGAAATAAAATAGGTGAGGATATATTTAGGTCAAATACACAACCTACAATGTCCATTCAATCAAGCAATATCAAACAAATTTATGTATGAGGACATTATTTAGCCAAATATCCAACCAAATGCCCATTGATTTTTTTACATCTAGCATATCCAAACACTATCTAACTAAATTCATCACCAAGTGCCTATCCATGCCCAAGGGGAAAGGGAGGGTGTAACAATCAAAATGAAACCTCTATGCTGAGTTCACAACATAATGCCAAGTGATTGAGACATACTTGACAAAAGACGCTCACTTTCCACATTTATAGGTGTATGTTTAAGCATCTTTGGAACCTACTAGCACACATCAAAGGACAGAGGTATCAAGATGTATGTGTGTGTGTGTGTGTGTGTGTGTGTGTGTGTGTGTGTGTGTGTGTGTGTGTGTGTGTGTGTGTGTGTGTGTGTGTGTGTGTGTGTGTGTGTGTGTGTGTGTGTGTGTGTGTGTGTGTGTGTGTGTGTGTGTGTGTGTGTGTGTGTGGAATACACAAAGCATGCCAATCCACATGACAAGTGACAACACATGCAAGTAGTGCATGACAAGGAAGAACTACTTAATTCCATGCATAACACATGCCAACCAATGATATCTCCCCTCCCAAACACATTGGGTGTGAAGCATACACACATACAAACAATGAGTGATAGTAGGGGATTGCCTCATAAATCCTCATGACTTATATATGTCGAATTTATGATGCATGCCAATTGGATAGTCCCTTCTATCATACACATGTATGTATATGTGCACCCCCCATACACATGCACACAAATATACATATACACTAAGTGGTAGGACGTGATTGCCTCATGACATGCATATACCAAATTCATGGTGCATGCCAATTAGTAGGCCGATCCTACCGCACACGCACACACACACACACACACACACACACACACACACCCTAGAGAGAAAGAGTAGGATGAAGCCCTATAGGTTCCTCAAGCTCTCAAGTATTCCGGCTTTTTATTGGGCCCGTTGGGCCCATTAGGCTGTCTCATCCTCCTAGCAAGCATGTCGAGAAATTTAAAAAGCATGTCGTCAGAGTTTTAGTTGATTTCCAAGTTACCTTTTAGCTACTCAAGAGTAATCAAAAATCAATGTAAACATGCTAATATAGTAATCTCGCACACCCTAATTATAAAAATTTTAAGTAATTACATAAATATTCAATCCATGGTCTCACCAATACCAATAATGAGACTCTTACAAGGTAATTTCTCTCCAGTTCCATTCCAAGCCATATATCTCCAATTCTTATCTTGTCTTCGATTTAGTCTTATGATTCAAGTTAATTCCTTATAAGTTATGAGGAAACAATCATTGTCGTTGCAAAGTTCTTATCGCTCTCATAACAATCCGTTAGAGGAAGTAAAGGAAAAGCTACATTTTCTATTGGTAAGAAAACATTTGGAAATACTTATTGGACGAAGAATGCTAATAAGGTTGAGAATAAAAATGAATGTAAGTCCTATTGCAAATATTGCATGGAAAAAGATTCTATGATTAAGGATTGTCCTAAACTAGCTATAAAAGAGACCAAGAAAAAAGAGGCTAGTATGGTTATTTTGTAGATGTCTCTTCTTCTAATTTGGAACCCACAAATGTTGTGCAAGATGAAGGGTGGCATGTTTAGTATATAATGTAGTTACAAGCCTTTTCTATATGATTCTTGCATGTTTATTGTGGACTTAGATATACGGTACTTTGATGATGGTGCCAATGAGCATATTAGCTTGCAATGCAAATTGTTCGCTTCTCTTGAGTCTTGCCCTTAAGGGTAGTATTGCAACATGTGCTAACAACTACTCTTATCATGGTAAAGGAGTTGGAAAAATTATAGTGACTACAATTAATTCATGTACTTATGTGCATTTAGATGCTCTCTATGGACTAAAGATAGAAAAGAACTATTGTCAATTTTTGCACTTGCCAAGATTGGCTTAATTGTCAAATTTATAAATAACAAATGCATTATTCATATTAATCTTTTATGTGGTAATATAGTTATTTCATTGGGCTCATTATGTTGTGGAAAAGCTCAATAATTATGGTTAAAATATGAAAGATATCATATTTACAATTTCAAATTTATAGGTCATTTCATATATAAAACTATTTTATGCATATTTTTCTTATCTACATTTTTTCTCGTTTGTTGCACCTACAAAAATTTGACATGGTGTCTTCATTTCCCACTCTTGAGGCACCTATAAAAAAACATTTATGAGAGCTATCTAGTGGATCAAATGGATAGTATTTCCTTTCCAATAGATGGTTTTGTAAAAGCTATTTGTAAATTATAGCTCGTGCATCGTGATCTTTGAGATCCAATACAAATACTGCATTTTGGCAATTAATGATACTATATTACTTTTATGATTACTCTAGGCATACTTGGGAATATCCTTTAAATTTTAAGAATGGTGTTTTATCACTTCAAATTGTTTGTATTTATGGCTGAAATTTTGTTAGAATCTAAAGTGGGTACTCTTCCTTCTAATTGAGGAGTCTATGTCTAAGGATTTTAATGCATTTTTAACTGACATTTTGATGGATACATTTCGAAATGCTTTATTTATTCCATATGAATCCACTCTTAGAAATTTGAAAGATGTATATAGCTTAATAGTACATAGTTTGAGCCTTGTATAGGAAAATTTGTTTCTAGAAATAATTCTCTTTAGAGAATACTTATATACAATAATTCTAGCATTGGATTTGAATGGATTTAGAGATGGGCCATGTGATATTTTATAAACCTGAGAGCTAAGCATGAGATTCTTCTCACATTTAAGAAAATTAAGCCAAGTATGGAAAAAAAAGCCAACATGAGGACAAGGGGGTATATGGATAGCTTTTATAAATAATTCAACCTTGTCAATCACTTAGACCCAAGATCTTTGAAAATAAAAGGAGAAGGTAGGGGCAAGCTTGGACTCATATGTTTTTGAGTATTTTAAGAGAATGCTCCAATGGTCCTTCCCATAATTTTTCCATGTGGTGCATACATCAGATCTCCTCTCTCTTAATTTTTTTCATTTAATTGATTTCTCCTAGATTATTATTAAATTAGCCATAATATTCCTTCTTTTCCTCATTCTTCAAGTATATCACCCATCCCTATTTTAATATTTGGAGCTTCATTAATGGTCCATGCATGGAAGAAGTATTGGTCCACGGAAGGAAGAAAAAAAATTATGCAAGACAAGGTTGGTAGCAAAGTCCACAATCTACAAATGTTGAAGGTTTTAGACCTTCCTAAATTATTAGTCAAAGTCATTTTCTCTATGTTTTCTCTCTAAAGTGAGCTTCCATTCTCTTTTATGAGTGCAAAATCCTTTTTTATTTTTGCTTTTAATACTCTTGTAAAATTCCTCATCTTATGATGTAAAATCTCACACTATACTATTAATAAATGTGCACATCTCTCACATTCTCTATCCCTTGTAATCTACCTTCCCTTTTCCTCATGGGGAAACATGAAGACTCCATGTACACATGACAACTAAGAGTATGATAAAAAGAGGCCCCGTGCACCCTCTTACATCACCTGGTGCATCACCCATATGAAGGCTATAACTAATCAGGCTTAACTTTAATCATGTTGGATTAGCAAATAATATAATCCAACCAAAGGTCTATAAAAGGAGACCTCTTGGGCCTCCAAGGTAACACAAGTTACACTCAATTCTTCATGTATTCCACCCTCTCCCTCTTTCATCTCTTCCACCTCTCCCGCTCCCTTATTCCTTCCCCACTCTTTCCCCTCTCTTCAAGGCACATAATCCACCCCACTCTTCCCCCTCTCTTCAAACATATAATCCATCCTCTCCCTCTCCCTCGGTCCTCCCCACTTTTCAAGGAGAATACACTACATCCTATTCTATCTCTATCCTCTCTCTCTTCCACCTCTCCCTCTCCTTCATTATTCCCCCACACTTCTTTCCATTCCATCATTCTCTTTGCCTAGATTTTGGATTATATTAGTCTAGGGTATGCCTAGATTTATTAGTCTAGGGTATGCCTAGAATATGATGACTGATTTTGGGATGCTCCTGCAATTTGTAAACCCATTGTGTTGGTCTAGGGTATTATGATACTTAATTATAACATAAAGATTGATTATATCAATTACATTTTTGGCAAATAATCATAGAAAATTAATGGTGGCATCTTGGAGTGGACCAAAATCTCCATTGAGAATGGAAAATCACTCAAAAACAAATAGTGAGAGACCAAATTATTGAAGAGATTGGAAAAGTACTGATGGTGACCATCACAAGGCGATAATGCCTTTCTAAAAGGTTTTGGAAGGCATCTTCACATTGTGTTGATCACCATGGGTACTTTTTCCCATTGTGTTGATCACCATGGGTACTTTTTCAATTTCTTCATGATTTGGTAACCATGTGTCCGTTTTGAGGGTCTTTCAAACTTGATGGGAAGAAATATTCAAAAGACACACCAAGAGGCCAAATCATGAAGAAATTGAAAAAGTACCCAAGATGAAGAAAACATGAGAATGTTTTTCTGGGAAGGCATTCTTGCATTATGCTAGTCACCATGGGTCGTTTCTAAATGTCTTCATAATTTGGCTACCCTACGCTTGTCTCTAGGATTTTTTGACCCACAATGGAAGAAAATGCTCAAAATAGACATCAAAAGACCATATTTTGAAGGAGTTGAAAAAGTACCCATAGTGACAAATTTTAAAAGAGTTGAAAGAGTACTCATGGTAACAAACACAACATGATAATTCCTTCCCTAACCACTAGAGGACCTTCACTCACACGGTGTTGGCCCAAGGCCCCCAGTTGCATTGTGCTAGCCTAAGGCTAACACAACACCCAAGGGGAAGGGGGGGTGGGGGCTGGCAATGTTGGGAATGTTTGGGAGGCCCTTATAATGTCATGCTAATCACCATGGGTGATAGAGGGTCTCCTATGTTTTCCCATGTATGTTATGATATTGTGTTGACCTTCATAAGAAACTTCAAGACCAATACAACATAGGGTGCAGAGGGTTCCCAAATTTGGACAAGGGTACTTATTGCATTGTATTGTTCATAAACCAACACAATGCAATTAGGAGTCTCAAATAGTGTCAAGTTCCCATATCGTGTTGTGTCAATCCTAAAATAAGATATGAGCTTAAGTCATACCTAGAGCCAATGTGATCATATGGCCTCTAATCACATTGTGTTGGTCTAGTGTGTACCTTGACCAACACAATGTGATGACCGGTTCTAAGATGTTCATGTGGCCTCTAATCATGTTGTGCTAATCTAGCTAATGTTTTATTTATAATATAAAGTTTGATGGTGCCAAGATATAAATTTTAGATGGAGAATGGGAAAAACACTCAAAAACGGAGATCGAGAGGCCAAAATATGACAAAATTAGGAAGATATCCAAGGTGATTGGCAAACATGAGAGGGTATCAATAACTTGCCCACAAAACCCATATGGGGTCAAAAAACATTAAGATGTTTTTATCGAAACTTATTGTTGAGACCAGGATGAGATACTCGAAAGAATACTTGCTTTTTCCAAACTTGCACAATAACCCCTGAGATATTTGACAGTTTTGTAGTTTGGCACACTACTACTCAGGAATGTTCGAAGCCCTCTCTCAGTCTAACCCAATATTGGGATGGATTCTTCAATGTGCTTTTGTGGAGGATTATTATACGATTTTTTATTTCTCCAATTGATGGGTTTATGCATATATGGTTGACACAATGCTTTATTAGTCTTGATTTGACAATTAGGCATTTCATCATGATTAGCAATGCTTGCAAATTATACCTTTGGCAACTTTGTTTATTGGAAGAATGTCTTGAACTCACATACTCATGGATATCCAAATGGCACAAGAGCCTCACTCTAACGTTATGAACATTGTTTACATGGGCCTTATATATTACTAAGAAGACCTATCATAAATCAAAATAATTCATTAGGGCCAAAAACGCTTCAAAAACGGCACTTGTAAGAAAGTGATTAAGTTGCTAATTAGTTGAGGTTTAGGAAGAATAAAACCTCTAAATTTGGTTGTCCATATGTGATTAATGAGAGAATATTTGGTTCATTGAAGAGGTCGGCCATTAATTGCCCTAATCTTTTAATCCAGGTCAAGGGTCACCTTTTCGGCCGTTTTTATCTTGGAACTCGAGAGATTTTGTATTTCCGAGATTTTTGCACGAAATTCGCATTTTTTTACTCCCACATTTTCTTTCTACATATTCTCTTTTGCCATTCTTTTTGTTGCACTTGCTTCCTATCACTGTGACATTCTTGATTGGTTCATTTGCTAAAATGTCTAGCAATACCTCTTCAAATAACACAGGCGCAAGCACACGTAAATACAAGCTAACTGTTCAGCTAGATCCGATTTACACATCTTGGAGAAGTATACATCATCAAGTATTGATAGATGAGATCGAAGCCAACGGGTTGCGAACACAAGGAATGAAGCATATAGATTTGTGGGTGGACGGAAATATTTATCCCAGGGATCCTTCTACAGGTAAACCACCTCCTTTTTTCAATGTCCATGAC